>NW_024044570.1:15590761-15918261 GCF_014851395.1 Micropterus salmoides
TTAATCAAAGTGACAGGACTTTGTACTCCAGGGTTAGGGTTAGGGTTTCAGTGCACCTATTTTGTTAAGTTTCAGGAACCTACTTTAACTGAAAGAGTGGTGTATTTGTGCCCTCTAGTGAGTTGCTATTATTGCAGCTGAGTTGAGTCTTGTTTCTCTGGGACCATCAGGATTTTACAGTTTTTCTCAATTGCTTAATCACTATAACCAGGCTTTTGAAATAAAATTTTAATGCTTATGGTACCCGCAATGTTATGGTCCTCCTTCACCAGGGAGGAGGTGAAGGAGGAGGTGAAGGGGGAGCATCTCTGGCCTGTCCCAGACAAAAGACAGGAAGCTGTGCGAACTTGACTGAACTACATTGAATGTCAGTGCTTTCTAAATGACCACATAGTGAGAAATGAAGGGATTTGTGTGTAGAATTAAGGGTAATGGTGTGCTTTTTGAAAAATGGAGTTATGGTTTTGAAATTTTAGTTTGTGTTTAAGAAATTGAGAAAAAAACTGTAATAGAAAATAAATAAAATGTCAGTGTTTCTCTCTCATTGCCAGCACATCCAGAGGCTAGACTATCGTGGAATTATTTTAGATACAAACATTTTGGGCATATGCAAACATCATAAAAACGCAATATACCACCCCTAAGAGAGAACCGACTTCAGCTTGGTCAACCCCTATGAAAACTGTCTGGCTCCACCATTGCTCAGGTGAGCAACAATATGATGTTTCTAAAAAAAAATATTTGTTCTGCATCTGCCAAGAGCTCTGAAAACACCTGAGCTTCCCACAACACTTGGTAGTTTATATAACAATGTTGATGACCAGCTTGGTTCCACATGTCTTTGTCCTCGTCATTACTTATGGTCAGTGGTTCATGTCGTTGGAATTGGTTGTGTCTGTAAATGCAAAAAAGGAAGGGAAAGTTCAAAGAGAGCATTATTCATAAAATCTCAGATAAAGCTTAAAATTGCATTTATTGATTGGTATTGTCACATAGTACAGCAGGGAGAAATAGGCATCTGACTCTTCAGTCTCTTCTGGAAATTAGAAAATTCATAAGTATGTCAAGTCTAACTTACGAAATACTTACAGTCAGACTCGAGGGGAAAAAATATTTATGTCATTCATTTGTCATTTAGGTATGCAAAAAAGTGTGTGTGAAATTTGTGTTGTGAAGAACTAAGTAATTGCTCAGCCTATGCTTAAAGACAAAACAAGTGAAATTTACCTTAGACCTTGGAATAGTTTGCCATGCCCTACCAGAGGATCTAAGTCTCTGTCCTGACTCATAGAGGGTTAAAAGCTCAGAGATATATGTAGGTGCTAGCCCATGCCTGTCCTTAAAAGTAATTAGACTCAAAGAAACAGGCCGCCAGTGCAAGGATGCTGTAGTGGAACAACGGTGTGGATTTGTGCAATTTTTATTAAATAAATTTGGAGCTACTCCAAATTCCTCCGTTCCTCTCCCAGAGAGGCGCAGGGGTGTTAAAGATCAACTTCAACAGACTGCTGGGGAGACCCCAACGGAAGGGGGGGGGGGGGGGGTGCCAGTTGATCATAAAACTGGCACCTTTTTGATCTACGAAGCTGATAACGCTGGGCCTGACTGTTAAACTGACAAAGGGACACGAACCAACGATTAGCATTTCCCTGAACAGCCTATCAAAACTGCCCCCCCCACACACATGTAACCGTGGCAACTGTCCTTGCTCTGTGTTTCATTACCCCATCAAAGGGATACCCCTGTCTCACCCAAGTTGTGACATAACCCAGGAAGCCGAACTTTAAATAACCAAAGACTGCAGTCTCCAAAGACTCAAAGCATTTAATTAAGTTTAATTAAATCTTTGGTTACCTGATTACGTTTGCCTCTATTTGAGTACTTATGTTAACATGTTGTTGCTATCTGTTGTTGATATTAGTGCTGAAAAGAATCTAAATAAGTTACTTTTGCAGTGTTTTTATTTTCAGCAAGACACTCCCTCATCTAATGTAATCAATGCTTGTTCATAATACTTTCCTACAAAATTCCTTTATAAATGATGATAAAGAAATGTCTTACTATACTGTAATCACCGGGTTGAATTTAAGGATGAATACTAAATTCCCCGGTTCCTAAGGAGAGATGATCTTGGATTAATCTAAGCTTTCCTCATGTAACCTGAGCTCCCCCAAGTGGACAAAATAAGTATTACATACCATCGTTGGAAATGCCGCTAAATGTATAAATATCCTGACCAATAATGTGACAATTGTTTCCTGTTACCAAATGCTTAACTTAGAACGGTACAACTGTTCGACCATTGAGGTTTGATTGTGGAAAATATTTGATTATAATATACGCAAATAGATTTTCTTTTCTTTTTAGACATTAAGTTTAGAAAGGCAGTCCCTCGGGAAACCTGAAACGCCCTCTGGGGAACCACGCCCCAGACAACAAAAGAGCGACACGCTTTTTTTTTTGCTCTTCTCTTCTTTTCTCTTCCCTGCTCTCTGGACGCTTCGGCACGCATCCGGCGTGCCTCGCCAGGCAACGCCCTAAGAGTCGGCCAGCCCTTTGTTCGTTTGAAGCTACACACGCGAAGTGCCACGACATCGATCTGCCCCTCAGTTTGTTTTCTTTCTTTCTTTTGTTTTGTTAAAGTTATCAGACCGTTAAGTTACACTGGACTAATTCAGGAACGACCAAGTTCCATTTTAAACTTTTTCATCGAGCCAACTTCACCAAGGTCAGACCAAGCCACGTGGTCTCGCCCAGTGGCAACAAAGGAAACCTGAAAACAGCCGAATTGCCAGAGGGAGGATGGCGTTTTCTTCAGACACGGAGAACCCCGGGGAATCCCTAGCAAAAAGCCAGGATCGGGCAGCTAGTGTGGGACCCATGCAACAGGCCAAAGCAGGCCGTCGACAAGCCGTAAGACCTAACACACATTCTGTGGTCAGAGATGTACCGAAATATTAATATTTCTTTTTAACTCCTAAATTCATAGCTTACTTTCATTAGTTCTCTCATGCCGTATGAGACAAAATGCTTCCCACAATCGAACCTCCAGGCTCATTGTGCCACCATTGTTTATTTACCCTTTTATATAACATTAGTTAGAGAATAAATTCACTGTAATATAATCAAGAACTGTGTGTGTTGCCTATTTCTACGTCCCTGCCAAGAGAACTGACCCTTTAGATATGAGACTGACTGATGATTTAAGATAATTGAGCGATTATTAACTAACTGATCACTAGTAATAATTGTATAATTATTAAAAGCTACCTAGAGGTCCTAGACTCTAGGATTATAACAACTCCGGTGGTGCCCTGGAATGAGGAATAATTGTTGATTTTTATGAATATTAAAATTCATAATTGGGTATTCATTCTCATAAATTTATTAAAATGCATAACTAAATTAATAACTAATAACTAATACTGGGGTGATATGGTCTCATTTTTTGCAAGATAAAGCTGTAGCATTTCGGACTAATTGTAAGCAATGAATTGATTTCTGATTGAGACAGGTACATAGAGAGTGCAGTAGTCAAGAGACAAAAGCATGATGAAATAAAAGACTTGACCTTGGCTATGTTTCTTCAATGATAAAGACATAACTCAACAACCTCCTTTACGTTGGATTCAAAACACAAGTCCTGGTCAAAAACTACCCCAAGATTTCTGGCTGAGGGCTTACAAATGAAGGGTAGAAATGCTACACTGGTCTCCGGACCTAATTGAGATATAGAGCTGTATTGCAAATTGTATTTGCAGATGATACTACCGTGAGGGAGCATATAGATGGAGAATAGAACAGGACCTAGAATTGAACCGTGAGGGACACCATAGAGCATGTTTGTGGGGGATGAAACTGTGCTGGCTATAGTCACAGAGAAACATCTGTTTGATAGGTAGGACCTGAGTCAATATTAGGCCTTGTCAGTGATTCCTGCCCACCTTTTTAGATGCTTATGAGCAAATTGTGACCGACTGTGTCGAATTAAGCGCTGAGGTCCAAAAGGACTAGAATGGAGCATTCAACACCATCTTCAGTCAACAAAAGGTAATTTCAGACTCTGAGGAGAGTGTGTGGCATTTGTCCATGCCTCCCAAAACTGCAATTTCGAACTCTGTTTCCCAACTGGACCTATGTTACGTAAATCTCGTGACCTACCTCACATGACATAAACACGTGGAGCTCAAAGCGACTGGAAGCAACACAAAGGAGGTGCAGCTGGTGGAACATCTGTTGGGTTCACTGGTTGAAATATACAATCACTGACTTAGGTGTAGGCACAAACTCCTGTGAAGGTTAGGGTAAGGGTTAGGGGCTCAGGGGGACTATCAACACTTTATTGCTAGCTAGCTTGCTAACGCTATAAAGCTGACATAGCTATACTTAACTTTACTTAAAAAAAACAAATGGTTGAAAGGCAAATTCCTGGGTGAAAGGCAACTAACTTACTCTCCGTCCACCCAACCAACCACCACCAGATTAAACCTCTGTAGCTATTTATAACACGTGACCGTATTTGTCATGTGTTTGTGTTGTAGGACCACTAGAGTTCATTGCCATAATAAACATAAACATGAGTTGTAATTTGTGTGGCTAAAATGACTGATATGGTAATTTTTCTGTGGAGGACAGGCTCATTTCTTCATTAAGGTGGTGATGGAGCAGTGGATAAGACACATGCCTTTGGTGTGAGAGACCTGGATTCGAATCCACTGTGACATCCCTGAACAAGACACTTAACCCCTAGTTGCAATGTAAGGTCTTCATGTACTCACTGTAAACAGGAAATTTGCAGGCTTGCATTTGCTCTCTGCTTTGCAAAGATGTAGTTGTAAACTACTTTTCAGAAGAACTATATAGCATATATAGCCACCTTATGTATGTTGTTGCATGTTGGACGAGGTTGCTGACGTACTGCGGTAAGCGTGTCGACTCATTTCCGTTCCGGTGCTTGTGTGTTGGTACCATGTTTTGCTGCTCTCGCTAAATACCAGTTAAATTTGTTAGATTACAGCAGCCAACTGTCTGCTAAACACTTATTCTTACAGTAATTTTGCCTAAGCACTCACAGTTTTTTCCATCTTTAGTGACTGCTGTTAATCTCATGGTTGTTTTCAAAAGTTTTGGTAGCTGACGCTACAGTAATTTAGCTTAGCCGTTAGCGACTTTAGCTCAGCAGCTAGCGATGGCTTCTCCTACCTCTCTCCCCTACTTTCTCTGCTCGGTGTGTCAGATATTCAGTTACTCCTCTGCCTCCTTTAGCGATAATAGTATGTGTAATAAGTGTAGTTTATTTATAGACTAAACTTCAAATGTGCCTTCAGGATGTTAAAACCTGGATGACCTGTAATTTTCTAATGTTAAACTCAGATAAAACTGAAGTTATTGTTCTGGGGCCTAAGCACCTCCGTGACGAATTATCTAAAGTATATAATAAAAAATATAGTTTCCCTTGATGGCATCGCCCTGGCCTCCAGCACCACTGTGAGGAATATTGGAGTTATCTTTGATCAGGACATGTCGTTTAAGTCTCACATTAAGCAAATTTCAAGGACCGCCTTTTTTCACCTACGTAATATTGCAAAAATCAGGAACATCCTGTCTAAAAATGATGCAAAAACTAGTCCATGCATTTGTTACTTCTAGGCTGGATTACTGCAATTCCTTATTATCAGGCTGCTCGAAAAAGTCCATTAAGACTCTTCAGCTGATTCAGAATGCTGCAGCACGTGTTCTGACAGGAACCAGGAAAAGAGATCATATTTCTCCTGTTTTAGCTTCTTTGCATTGGCTTCCAGTAAAATCCAGAATAGAATTTAAAATCATTCTTCTTACCTACAAAGCTCTTAATGGTCAGGCACCATCTTATCTTAAAGAGCTCATAGTACCTTACTACCCCACCAGAGCACTGCGCTCCCAGAATGCAGGGTTACTTGTGGTTCCTAGAGTCTCCAAAAGTAGACTAGGAGCCAGAGCGTTCAGCTATCAAGCTCCTCTCCTGTGGAACCACGTTCCAGTTTGGGTTCAGGAGGCAGACACCATCTCCACATTTAAGAGTAGGCTTAAGACTTTCCTCTTTGATAAAGCTTATAGTTAGGGCTGGCTCAGGTGAGTCCTGAACCATCCCTTAGTTATGCTGCTATAGGCCTAGACTGCTGGGGGATTTCCTATGATGCACTGAGCTCCTCTCTCCTCTACTTTCTCTCCCTCTGTATGCAACCTCATCCCATTATTGCATGTTACTAAATTCTCCCCTTTCCGGTAGTCTTGTGCTTTCTCGTCCCTCTCCTCTCTCCTCCTATCACTTCCTGCAGGTTTTCTGGCTCTGGAGCTGTGGAGTCTGGATCTGTGGCTGCGGGTCACCTGCTGCCCCCGTGTTCCTGCTCGACACCCTAACAACTATTGTTACTAGTCCTATTATTATTATTGTTATTATAATCATTAACATTACGATTGTTATCATTAACACTACTATAAATATCTGTACCATTTTTCATTTAGTCTATAGCAACATCACCTTTACTGTCTGTACCTCTGTGTGGATATTGTGTAGGCTGCCTCCCTCCCCCCTCTCTCCTTCCATCCCTCTCTTTTTCTCTCTGTTCCTCTCTTGCCCTCTCCCTCTCTCTCTCTCTCTCTCCCTCTCTCTCCTTCACCCCCAACCGGTCGAGGCAGATGGCCGCCCACCCTGAGCCATGGTTCTGCTCGAGGTTTTCCCTGCCTCTGTCGCCTAGTGCTTGCTCTTGGTGGGAACTGTTGGGCTTCTGTAAATAGCATCATAGAGTACGGTCTAGACCTGCTCTTTTATGAAAAGCGCTGTGAGATAACTGTTGTTGTGATTTGGCGCTATATAAATAAAATTGAATTGAATTGAATTGAATTGAACCTATACACAACCAATCTCAGTAAATGTTTTGTGCTACATTGTTTTATCAGGCAGTAGAACATATTGGTCTTTTTTTCTAATAGCTTATTATAAAATCCAGAATAAAGTTTATTCCTGTAAAAGCTTGTCTGTTATATTCACTTTGTAAATGTTTGTGTTGTTCTCTTTTACTTTTGCTTTCAGTCATGCCATCCTGATGTCGGGTTAACAGAAAAGTTACAGGAAATGTCTTGTCACACACCCTGCAAGACACAGACATGATCTTTAGTCCATTTGTCAGCTTACATTTATGCAGTTGGTCTGGATGAAAATAAGTCTATATCTAGGGTGCATTAAAATTGCAGGATCAGATACCATTTATAAAATACTATATATATACACACATATATATAATATTTTATATATTGTATATGTGTTTTATGATATTTATGATAACACTCAAATTACAGATTATCAGAAAAAAAAGAAAGAAATGTTCAGATTACAGTGTATAATTTGTTTGACATTATTTGATTAGGATGATATGAACAAAAAGAAAAAAACAACTTGACGAGGCCAAAAATGTTGAGAGGTTAACAAAAGGTAATGAAAGGAAACTCCCACTGTAAAACATGCATGCAAAGATCAAGACATAAGAGACAGTTGAAAGTTTCACTTACACAAGGCAGTCTTCAAGAAGAGTATGCTACATTTCTATTCTCGGGTCAAGCTTAAGGTTGGTAAAACTTTGATGAAATTATTTTTTTGTATGAGAACGTCTTAAATTACACAAAGTGGAGATTTTTTCCTATTCTTTTTTCTTGTGGCATTATAAAGGTGAAATTAAATAATATACTTTATTATATATATGTATATTGTTCTATAACAATGTAAACTTTTATTTTTGATATAAGAAATAACATAAAATTTAATTAGTTGAATTAGGTGTTATGGTGCAAAATCCAATAACCCCATCATTATATTTACATTACATTTACTCATTAGGCAGACAGACACTTTTATCCAAAGCGACTTACATTTGAGGCAATTATCAACAGAGCATCAAATACAGCACGAGATCTACAGCTGACAATACATATTAATAAAAGTAGCAAGAAATAGCCTACTAGTAAGCGCTAATGGCACATAGGCTATCGCATGAACTGGGTATATACCTAGGGAAAGAATTCAGAGTTAACAAAAAGTGCAATCAATAGGCAAAAAGATAATTGTAGGGGATAGAAGGCCAGAGCACAGGAAGTGCCTGTAAGATGTTAGGAATTAGAGGTGTTATAAGAGGAAGTGTTCTCGGAAGAGATGAGTTTTCAAGAGCTTCTTGAAGTTAGAGAGGGACGCTGCTGCTCTGATAGCATGTGGTAGCTCGTTCCACCATTGTGGTGTCACAGATCATATTTATATTCTGAATAAATTTAAGTTTCTTCACTTTTTAAGAAATGCTGATGGTGTCTGTGTTTGTCGGTGTCGGGTGGAGTTATGACACCGGGTTGGGTGGAGTCGTGGAAAGTCTGACCAAAGTGTGCCGTTTTCTAAATGGCTAAACCGCAACATTCCCTTCACAAGACTATAATCGCATGCAGAACGTCAGCGCGCACAACTTTCTCTGATGTCAATGTAGGTTAACAAGGTGTAATTACTCGCTGGAGGAAGCGACAGGTGTCATGCCGAAAAGTGATCATCTTCCGAAATCTGATTGACCATTGTGTTAAAACTGTATCACCCAGTTTCTATAGGCTAGCTCTACAGGTCTTTTCACACGGGAAGTGACACTCCTCCTGCTTAGTCGCCTGGCCCCACGGGTCGCTCTGCGCTTCTCATGTGAACAGACACAGAGACAAGCGCTCCGCAAGTAGGCTAAATGGAAGGCGGTCAAGATAGTAACCACGGCAACAGCTTCTGTGCCACTGTATTCTTTCATAGCCTAGCTTACAGTAAAACTATCAGTAGCGTTAGTTGATAGGCTATATTATTCATACTCACATAGCCTAGCTGATAAATCTAGTCATGCAAACGCCCTCCGGTTATTGTCCCGGTAACTGTGAACAGTGAACGCGTAGGCCTATATAGCCTATTTATAAGTCACGGCGAGGATCAGTCTCTCATCCATCTTCTTTTTGTGCTGCACGTCGCGTAGGCTACAAAAAGGTCAAGTCAATTCAACTCTGGCAGGGGCGGGCTTGTCACTACGCCTGTCGCAATGCGTGCCTCCCTTCATGCTCACCTCTCATTGAAACGAGGCGCCTAAATCGCTTCCCGTGTGAAAACGCCTTACAGCTGCTTTTATCTGGATCAAACACTAGCCTAATAACGAGCAAATAATAATATAATAATAATAATCTTCATTTGTAGAGCACTTTTCAAAAAGAAGTTACAAAGTGCTTTAACAAGTGTAAAGACAATAATACCCAAGAGACAATAATACAAAAACAATACAAGATAAAAGCATGAAAACATTGAAAAGACTAAAATACAGATAAACATAAAATTAGTAAAATACAATAAAATAAAAGGGATAAAATAAAGTCAAATAAAATCGGGAAAGGCTCTCCTATAAAAGTATGTTTTAAGAAGGGACTTAAAAGAGTTCACTGACTCAGCCGACCTGATTTCCTCGGGCAGGCTGTTCCAGAGCCTCGGGGCCCTGACAGCAAACGCTCTGTCCCCTTTAGTTTTCAGTCGAGACTCTGGAACAGACAACAGACCTCTGCCAAGGATCTCAAGGTACGTGCTGGTGCATATGGGACTAAAAGGTCAGAAATATAACAAGGCGAGAGGCCATGAAGAGTTTTAAAAGTGATCAATAGAATTTTAAAGTCAATTCTAAAACATACAGGGAGCCAGTGTAATGAAGCTAAAATAGGAGTAATGTGGTCATATTTCTTTGTTCTGGTTAGGGTTAGGTTAGAGTTCTGGACAGTCTGGAGTCGATCAATAGATTTTTGGGTTAAACAGGTGAAAAGGCTGTTGCAATAATCCAGGCGTGATGAGATGAAGGCGTGTAAAATGGTCTCGGTGTCCTTAAAAGTTAACATAGATCTCTCTCATAGATAATTTTTGCTATATTTCTAAGTTGATAAAAACATGATTGAACAAGCTTTGTGGTGTGCTGCTCGAAATTTAAATTACTATCAAACCAAACACCAAGGTTCTTTGCCACAGGCTTAATGTGATTTACTAGGGAACCAGCAGATGGCAGTATTTGATTTGCCATCTGCTCGGACGCAATGACCAGGATTTCTGTTTTGTCTGAGTTCAGCTGGAGGAAATTATTTGACATCCATTTTTTACTTCACAAAGGCAGTCGGTAAGTGAACTCAGCATTCCAGGGTCTGTGGATCTGACGGGCAAGTATATTTGTGTCTCATCAGCATAAATATGAAAAGAAATGCCATGTTTATGGATAATATGTCCAAGGGGAAGCAGATACAAGGAAAACAAAATGGGTCCTAAGACCGACCCCTGAGGCACACCATATTTAACTGGACAGAATGAAGAGACATAGTTGTTTACAGACACGCAAAACTTCCTATTTGACAGGTAGGATGAAAACCATTCTAGGGCAGTACCAGAGATCCCCACCCAGTGCCTCAGTCTGTCTAACATGATGTTGTGATCAATGGTGTCAAAAGCAGCGCTAAGGTCCAGGAGTACCAGGACTGAGCACATGCCTTCATCAGCAGACATTAAAAGGTCATTGGTGACTTTAAGCAGGGCAGTCTCAGTGCTGTGGTACTTCCTGAAACCAGATTGAAACAAAGTACAAATATTTTGTTATTTTCCAGTACAGTGAGCAGCTGTTTGGACACAATTCTTTCTAGAATATTTGCAATAAAAGGCAGTTTTGAAATTGGTCTAAAATTATGTGGGAGGGAGGGATCTAAACCAGGTTTCTTTAAAAGTGGGTTCACGCAAGCCGTTTTAAAATAATCAGGGACACAACCAGTAGATAGGGAGCTGTTGAAAACAGAGATCAAATGGGGCCCAACAGAATCTATTACTTTCAGTAAAAACTTTGTAGGTATTACATCAAGTGGGCTGGAGGACACTCTCATTTGTGATACTGTTTTTAAAAGCTCAGACAAGTCGATGGGATAAAACTGGTTAAAACTCTCTTGTTGCTGGTGAGGAACCTCTGAGTAAGAGGCCGCGGGGGTAATAGAGGCTCTGATTGACACCACCTTATTGGTAAAATAATCATCATCAGTCATCATTACTTCCAGCTGAGGCACAAGGAGGGGTTGGGTTTACCAGCTGATCTATAGTCTTAAACAGAAACCTGGGATTGTGTTTATGTGTAGTAATGAGTTCAGAAAAATAGTGTGTTCTCGCATCCTTAACCATGTTATTGTATTTAATTAATAAATCCTTCAGACTGAGGTACTGGACTTGGAGACTGGATTTTTTCCATCTGCGCTCTGCTTTCCTGCATTCCCTTTTTAGGCTGCGAATGCTGTCATTTATCCAGGGTTGCTTACTAGCTTTAGACGTAGGCCTAACCTTTAGAGGAGCAGTAATATTTAGTGACGACAAGCAGATATGATTGAAGTGATCGACCAGATTGTCGGTGTTGGAATCAGACAGGTGTTGGCTTTGGCTCTGAAAGAATGCGCAAAACTTTGAAACACTTTGTTCATTAAAGAAGCGAGAACACACGGAGCTTGGTGAGGCGGCATGAGTAACAGGCGAATCACAGCTAAAAACAATACATCTGTGGTCAGATATGGTCATGTCCACTAATTCCACAGAGGAAATGCTGACACCCAGGGTAAAAACCAAGTCCAGTGTATGACCACGGTTATGTGTTTGCCCTTTGACATGTTGTTTGAAGTTAAAAGAAGTGGCCATATTTAAAAAGTCAGTTGCATTAACATTGTTGGGGTCATCAATATGAATATTAAAATCGCCACAAAGAACAATTCTGTCATAATTTAAAACCAGAGTAGATAAAAATTCAGGAATTTCTGATAAAAATCCTCCAGGCGGTTTTGGGGGGCGATAAATTATAACAAATATGATAGGTTGCAGCCCTCCAACTTTAAGAGTGAGAACTTCAAAAGGAGTTAAATTCATCACAGCCTACTTGATGACATTTTAAATATTTCCTATACACGCTCACTAACCCACCACCACGACCACTGACCCTCGGTTGACTAAAGCAATCATATTGAGGCGGACACAGTTCAGCTAGCTGGCTATAGTCATTCATTTGCAACCAGGATTCAGTTAAAAACATAAAATCTAGATTTGCAGACAAGATAAAATCATTTAAGATAAAAGTCTTACTTGAAAGTGATCTCACATTGAAGAGAGCCATTTTAAATGAATTTGTTCTGGGTGCTGGAGTTGGTGCAGTTGTCCTAATCCTTAAGAGATTACTATTATTTCTGTGTGGGATGTGCACGTTTCAGTTTACTGGTCTATGCGTGAAGATGACAGGAATAGAAGTCTTTGGAACAGCGCTGGGAGCAGACGGCTTTACATGCCAGCAGGTGGAGACAGTTGTTTGTGGCAGTGAGGCAGAGATCTGTTCAGTGAGCGGTGGTGTGTCCAGGTGTGCTGCATGAATGATTATTCATTCACGTAAGTCATGTGTGGACCGCACCACATGCTGTATGTGCGCAGCTAACATTTCTGAGCTCCGTTTGTTTGGGTGAAGTCCGTCTGTCTTAAAAAGAGGCATTCTTTGCCAGAAAATATTAAAATTATCCACGTAACACACACGATGAGCCCTGCAGGCGGACTGGAGCCAGTCGTGGAGACCAAGGAGTCTACTGAAGCGGCCAGCACCGCGACCAACTGTGGGAATGGGACCAGAGATAAAAACGGACTTTCCACACTGCTTTAAAAAGTTAAAAAGACGGTTAAAATCTGATTTTGTCAACTCAGACTGCTGAAGAGCTGTGTCATTTGTTCCAACATGGACTATCACGCTTGTGATGGAGGACGGGAGCGACGGCATCAGGTCCTGGAGTTTTTTTTAAATGTCAGCCGTGGTGGATGTTTCTGGCTATGGAGTCACCAATTATTAGTGTGGTTGGGGAGAAAAGGGGACGAGGAGATGCCGGTTGTGGGGTTCCAGAGCAGGACTGAGCAGAATCTGCTTCAATACTGCGTGCGGACTGAGGATGGAGTGTGTGAGCTGCCGAGTGTTGTGTTGGAGTAGCAGTAACAGACCTGAGAGAAGGGCTACCCGATGGTGCAGGGTAGAGACGGCCTCCGGAGAGTCTGAGCACAGCCTCCTTTAGGATTCTACGTCGGGAAGCGGAGGTTTTTGACCGGGATGACGGCCGCCGATCAGGCCCAGCGGCAGACCGGCGGCTCAGTGCAGGAGATGTAGCTGGTGAAGGAGATACAACAGTGTCGGCAGGCACTGTGCGCCGAAAGAGATCCGTATCAGGGAGACTCGAAGCCGCAGGTGCATCAGCTGGATGGACCGGAGTGTCGTTAGACAAGGCTGCATAGCGGTTGGAGAGGCCGATTGACGGAGGAGAGGCAGCCCCATCCGAGCCTCTCTTGCAGCCACGGACCACCACTTCAGCCCAGGTTGACTGATGCTTCGGAGTCGAGCAGGAGGAAAGCCTGGGAAGGGTAGAGGGGTCCCAAAACACGGTGTCCTGGATGTTAGCGGTTGCGCTAAGAGAAACAATCTGTTTGGCTTGTACTGAAGCCACATCCATAAAGCCAGTCAGCAGGGAATCTTTCTCTTTGAGTTCCTCTGAAAGTCGTCGGATGTCTTCCATAAGGTCAGCAATCTTCTTGTTCGCTTTCTTAAGGAGTGTGCAATCCTCATGGGGCAGAGTTATCTCGGCTAGCATAGTCACCGGAGCTTTGTTGCGATCAGTAGCGTTGATCGCGTTTTTACGGTCATCTAGCTTAAAATCCATGTCGGATGACTAAAATCCTTAACCCACGTAAAACTCAAGTTAAAAACTTAAGTTAAATAAAAAGGATATAAAAAAATGTAACGAAAAAGAGTGGATTAAAACTGGATAAGAGTCCGGTATAAGACGGAGCTTCCGACAGGTAGCTACAGACGCCAACGCATGCAAATAAGCATTACTTTATGTCCGTGGTAACAGCAATGGTTTGCCTTTGTGAAATGTAGGCTAAATGTTTCCTGTAATGCAGAGGTTTTCAAGTGTGAGGCGGGCCTCCCCAGGGGGCCACCAAACAGTTTCAGGGGAGGCTCAGTGAATGGAAGTGAAACAATAGCCTATTACATTTGTTATTATATAAGTTATTAAAAGGACAACATATAGAATAGCTGTGTGTGACTTCGTTAATGAGAGAGTTCAGAAATATAGTTTCGGTGTACTGTTTTTCCTACATTACCAGAGTCAAAAACTAAACTGCCTTAGGACTGACCTTTTTTAATCTATTTTGTGTAGTCTGAAGTTACTTCATACAGTGATATTAGGCTATTTTGCCTCAGTTGTTGCCTCAATTGTTGAGATCAAATAACATAATCATGATCCCACAGGCATCCAGGAATTGAGCGAAACTAAACAAATAAACTTGGGGGGTTGCACCTTTTCCCAAGATTTGTCTGAGGGGATGCCCAGTCTCAGACTTTGAAAACCCTGCTGTAATTATCACAATTGAAGTGTTTGCAGTTTATACTAATCAGGCCTGCACAAAACGTTATTATAGGCAATAAAATCAGTCTATTGTTGCCGTATTTGTGTTTGGTAGTCATATGTTTAATATCCTTGTTTATATTTGGAAAACAGACTGTAGTCTTTAATTAACATGATTTACAATTGGGTTAGGCTATAATTAAAATAAAAGAAGTGTCTGTCTTGCAATTATCCATAGCCCATGACACTACAATATTTTTGCTTGCTCTGTGCCAACCAATCCAGTCCTTTTTACCAGTGGAAATACATTTAAATGGTCAATAAAACCCATTTAGCCTATTTTGCACTTGCCAAAAAACTGATTCCACCTCCTACTTTGTGACTGAAAGGATCTCAAAAAATGACTTGATTTCATTTATGAGCGTTATCTGAGTTATGGCTGACTATGACACACCCAGTCCTTTTAACCTATTGAAATAGGCCTACCTGTAAAGGGCCAATACAACCAGTAATGAGTAGATTTCCACTTGCAAAAAAGTGATTTAGCCTCGACCTTGTGACTTAAATAAGAAAAAATAGGCAACAAAAGTCTGAGCAGTAGCTCTCTGTGCAGTGTTGAACTGACAATTGGTTTTTTGAACATTTTAAAGACTAAAACCACCTATTGCCAATTGCAGAATGTTGGTGTTGGTTGGGCGCTGTCTGGCAGTGTCCAAGCAGCTTTAGGCCTCTGTCATGATGACTGATTTCATATTCTAAAAATAAAAACATTCTATATAAACTGTCAGTACTGTAGAGCTCTGCCGTCCATCTCAGTGTTATTAATTAAGAGAAGCTTGTGACAAAAGAAATCAACCCTCCTCAAAAACATATTAAGGCATCTTCATCCCCTAAATGCTTGTTTTTTTCTTGCTTTAAATCTCCGCTTTTCTCTTTGTGTGTAGGATTCATTATGGCAACAGATCGGCTGATCTCAAGACTTCAGGAAGACTTTGGACACAGCCCTGTTGTTGCAAATATGCTTTTTGCTTTTGTCCTGGCTATTGTAGAGAAGATAGTGGAGGTGGAGTTTGCTTGCCCTTGCAATCCTCAATGGAATGGCCTATTTGCATCTGCATTTTTTGTAATTCCGGCCTGTATATCTTTTTTTCTGATGTTGATAATCCATGAATGCAAGTGCAAAAATCATTCTATAAAATGTGTGTACAGCATTCTCCCTCCCTTGGTATGGCAGGTTCTCGTTTTTCTTGATGGCCAATACTTTGTCTGTGCAATGACAGACTGGCCAGGCACATTTGTCTCTGTAGATAACACTTATCTGAAGTGGTGCACACCATCAAATACAACAAGATACTCACCAGAAGAACTCATGGCTCGTTCACACAAGCATTATGCTTTGTCTCAGGTGAGAAAAACATCTTTTGGCACAATGTCAGAAACTGATTTGTAGCAGCATCAGTTTGATTATTGTGTAACCCATTATGTTGATGAATATCTTGGTTTGTCTCAAATCTCTGTCAACTGTCACTTTTTAGGGAATTGGATTTGGTATTCTCATATTTTTCGCCATTGCTCTCCTTGTATATGGGATAAAGAAGTGCAATAAATAAATTAACTTCAACAAGCCACAAGATCCAGAAGGAATACAAAAGACAACACGATGGAGGATGCTGAATAAGTATTTGATGGATGAATATTGGACATGCCTTATTAAGTATACAGAGACAGGAGGAACATCTTCAGAAACACATTTGATCAGAAAAGCACATTACTACATATTAATCCATTCAGTCTGTTCAAGAATCGTTCAGTCTCTTGGTATTGCTAACGGCTTCTTTTTCCCTGCCAACTGTGAGCTTTGCAGGCTCTTATAATCCTATTAAATGCTACAGATTCACCATAAACTGAATCAATACAGTGCACCTGTTGGCTGGGTTGTTTTGGAGTTCTTCTATCCTCTAGATGCCAAACAATAAGCTGAAATACTTCTTTAGGAACATAGACTTTACTGAGAGAAAGATATTTTTTACTCTGACCATGGCCCATCTAACTTCAAACATCTTCTCACTCTGTAACAAATTAAAAAAATTCAACATGTATGCGAAAATGTCAACAAATGTAGTGTTCAGTGTTATTATGTATTTTGTAAGGATTAATTTTTATTTTTTAAAAACTTTTTGTGTATTTTTTATTACTTGTGTAAGCTGCTTTTTCAGCTGATGTGTGTGATAGTCTATGACAGTCACCTGTAAAATACAGATGTTTTGCAATCACAAAGCACGCTACTGTATGATGTGATTTATTGAATGTTTATGTTTGTTACATGGTGCAGACATGGTATTGTGGTATATATGAGAACTGATGCACAGTAAGGAAAACAACAACAAAATCACATTAATTGTGTCGTGCTTTTGTAAATGCTGTTCTACACAAAATGTTTTTCTCTGTGATTTAAGTGTTTGCAGCCAGGACCTGTGGCCAGCCTGTCTGAGGACAGTCAGGAATCTATCTTCTTCGTTTTGTTTGTTTCTTTTTTACATCTCCTTACTAAATCCCAAGTAGATGTATGTACAGTATTTTAATACAACTGTGATAAGTCAAAACCGAGGTCTTTGGTGGGAGGTGTCTCTCTAGTTAGCCTACTTTATGTTTCTCCTGTACCTGCAGTTCAGTTTTTTAATAAACCATCTGTTATAAACATCTACGCAAAATGTTTGTTTTATACATTTTTGTAATCAACCAAGTAAATTGTGTTCATGATTTTAATAATGCTCAAGAAACAATGTTCAAGAAACAAGTAAATTTAAATTGTTACTTCAATATATCAAGATTGGGTATACTGTTTAATTGTGTAGGCTAATATTGCTTTTTACAAAAAAGGCTAGAATGATCAATCTATCCAAATGATCTGTGATTGTCTAATGATAAAAAAACAATTTTCACTTTTAGTTTTGCATTCACAAAGCATTCTATAGCCTAAGTCCTGATTCAAAGCGATTTTGTCTTTTACAAAACATCCTGTCTTTTACCAAGACAGCAGCAACCACATCCTGCACAACAGGATGGTTGCCGCAACGTGCATGCGGTTGTCGGCAGCAGAAATGCACATAAAACTCTGCACAAGACGGTGAATGACAGGCGAGAGAGAGAGAAAGAAAAGTGTCTTGAAAAAGCCTCGGTTTAGCTGGAAATTTACAGTGTAAGTTGAATAAAAAGAGACTGCAGCTCTGCAGCTTTTCAAGATTAAAGCGACAAAAACACAAAATTCCACTATCAGTCGACTATAGGCAGGACTTGACGATTCTGATTGACTATGTAAATCCTTAGTTGGGGATAGCCCTAAACCACACTACTAAGTTTTCATTTTAAAACACAGATTTTGCTACATTTGCACTACTCCTCCAGACTAAAATGGTGAATCCAAAGACTTAAAACGGAGAGGTTTGAAAACGAGGCCAACCAACTTTAAAACTCTGGGGTAGTGTTTTAGTGAGGACAAATGACAGACTGAGGACTTTAAAAATGAAGACGCAGATACTCACATCTGGCTTCCTGATTGGGTTTTATGAGTCATGCAAAGCAAAAGCACAAATCTGATGGTGTTTCAGTTTTGGTATTTTTATTAAAATATTTTGTAAATAACACTTATACACTTGTACTGTGCATGTCGCCGTATTTACTTTGCAATGACTCCGAATCTGTTTCTGCAGCCAAAATCTGCGATGAAAATAGCGATTTTTAACAACTAGTAAGAATATTTTTGGACATATCTTTTATATATATATATTTTTGGATATATCTTTTCAATTCAAATTCTTTTGCATAAATACATTAACATTATTAGATTCTTGGGTAGATGCTGAGAAAAGACATCTGGGTCAGCCCTTTCCTGTCACCACATGAAGTTTCGTGAAGATAAAATCATTAACATTCTGATGATAACATGGCTTAATATATTAGTGTTATATATTGTAAATGGATGTTTGGGATTTAGTAAATGATTTTTCTCTGGTTCACCCATGTACAAAGGAGTAGGGGTTATGTTCTTCAAGCTGATAAGTTACAATCGAAGTCACATTGTCATAAGTCACATTGGAAACCCTATCGTGTACAGTAGCCAAGTAGCCTAACCTATAAGCCACCATGCAAGTGAGTGTGAAACGATAAGAAAGAACATTGATGTGTTTTATCAGATCAGGATGCACAGATAAATTAAGCCTGCTACAATTTAGGGTTAAATTAGTCATTGGATAATGTAATCAGTCAGAAACTGTGCACGTCCCCAGTTGCCTTGTTGAAAGCTTCGTTCAATTTCATTGCATTTTTGCCGAATTTGTTCAATCACACTCATTTTGCACCACAGACATGTGGGCTAGTCTAGGCTACAGATCTCTTTCCTCTTCTTGACCTAATCCTAGTGCAGACTAATCAATATTTATTAAGACTAATTAATATTTAACAGCTAATTTGCATCATTGAAGCTATAAAGATGTGAGTTTAAGATATCTTGCATTTGAATAGTTAGGTTTGGACAGAAGTGTGGATGTGACTTTCTGTGATCATGAAGCCAGATGTTACTGTACAGTTTCCCTTCGAGGGAACTCGAACTGCGTCTCGAAGGGCTGAAATCCTGAATGAAACTACTGCAATCCTATTGGCGTTGCTAGAACGGTAGCGTGTGACGGCGTAACTGGAGGCGTATATAAGCACGCCGGCACACCGGACACATTAGCTCTTTGCTATGAAGCAAGGCACTCCAGGCGGGGTGAGGTGTGGCGGACCGACGCAGTGTCTCGTTCCCCTTCTCGGCAAACAAGGGTTACATACGTAACCCGAGACGTTCCCCTTCGAGGGAACTCGAACTGCGACGGTGACGACACTATGGGAACGAGAATACCCATTATACCATGCCTCCGCCTCCGCCTCCGCCTGCCCCCCAGCGTGCAGTAACCTGTAGGCACGACTAAGAGGAGAGCGCACGGGTGCCGGGTAACGGTACCAGAACGGTAGCGTGTGACGGCGTAACTGGAGGCGTATATAAGAACGCCGGCACACCGGAGCAGCAGGCACTCTGGCATGTTTGAGACTACTCAGAATAAAGCAACCACAAGAGGATCTAGTTACCTGGAAGGAGAAGCAGAGGAGATGGCTGGTGAGCAGTTCAGGCAGTGTGTCTTTCCATGCCCGCGCTACATCACGGCTAGGGACACCCATGCCCTGTGTGTTTCCTTTCTGGGGATGCCGCATGCCCAGGCAGCTCTCGAGGGGGCTGCTTGCAGCCATTGCGAGGCCCTGCCCCTAAGGGTGCTGAGGTCCTGTGCGGCTCTCTTTTCCGGAGACGGCCGGATGAGTTCTCCCCGTGGCTCGGGCCTCGGTCATGGGGCTCCCAGCGCGACATCTCCGAGGGCATCGGGACTGCCGAGGCTTTTTCCCGTTCCTCATCTGCTGGCTCCGACTCCCCTCTTCCCTGTTCGGGAGCCCGCTTTTTGGCTTCTCCTGCTCGAGGTGTGAGCCCGGAGAGGCTGCAGCTGTCCGGCTCTGAGGAGCTGGATGTGCTCAGCATTATGGAGGAGGAAGACTTCCGGGAGCCGGAGCAACATCATCAGTCAGCGGCAAGCTATGACGAGCTCTTGGAGGTGGTGACACGGGCAGTGAGCAAGCACCAGATTGATTGGCTGCAGGCTGTGCCAGACACACAGGCTGCCAGTAAGCTGGATGAGCGCTTCCTGCGGCGCTGTGCGTCGACACTGCGCCAGTGTCTGCCCTTTTTCCTGGATTTGCATGACGAGTTGTGCAAATCCTGGGGTAAGCCCTTCTCAGCATGACTACTCCCCCACTCCGGGTTTACAGCGACGTCGCAGGGGTTAAGGGTTTCGGCTATGGGACGATCCCCTGGGTTGAGGATGCTTTGGCCAGCTATCTCTCGCAAGATCACACAGTCCTATTTATCATTATTAAGAAGAGCCGGCGCAGCCTACCAAGCCATGTCGCGTGACATCTGCTCTGATGGACAAGGCATACATGGCGGCGGGCCGGGCTGGTGCGAGCCTGCACATGATGGCGGTTTTGCAGGCATACCAGGCCGACCTGCTGAAGGACATGGACTCGGGAGGGGGCCCCTCTGAGGAGGACATCGCTGAGCTCCGCAGAGCTACGGATTTGTCTCTCCGAGTCACAAAGGAGACGGCCCGTGCCATTTGCCGCTCCATGTCGGCGCTGGTGGCCACGGAGCGGCACCTGTGGCTCAACCTGTCGGGCATCCAGGAGAGGGAGAAGACCTTCCCGCTCAACGCACCGGTCGCGACCTCTGGCCTGTTTGGCGAGGCGGTGGACGCTGTCGTCAGCAGGTTTCAGCATGCCAGGACGCAAGCGGAGGCCTTCCAGCAGTATCTCCCGCGCCAGTCTGGGTCCAGGATGGCGACGGCTGCAGAGAGACGGTCCCAGCCGTCGTCCAGCTCCTACCGCCAGAGCCAGAGGCAGAGTGTCGCTTCTCGGGGTCCCCCTCAGCGCACCCGGGACTCGAGGCGGCGCTCTCGCCCACAGCACCTGACCCTTAAGATGGCCTTTCTCCTCGCTATCACCTCTCTGAGGAGGGTGGGGGATCTCCAGGCACTTTCGGTTTCTCCTCAATGCCTGGAGTTTGCCCCGGAGAGGGTCAGAGCCATCCTGCACCCCTGTCCAGGCTATGTCCCTAAGGTTCCGTCCAGGTTGGCGGGGTCTACGGTGCTGCAGGCGTTTCATCCCCCACCTCATGTGGCGGCGGAGGACGGGAGACTTCATCTGAGTATTTTCACTCTGAGGTCCTCCCGGTGGAGGAAAGCAGACCAGTTGCTGGTGTGCTTCTAAACACACGATCAGCAACTGGATCGTTCAGACTATTTCCCTGGCCTATCAGGTGTGTGGGTCGCCTTCACCTATGGCCGTAAGGGCGCACTCTACTCGAGGCATGGCGGCCTCTAGGGCCCTCCTCGCAGGGGCTTCGCTCCAGGATTTGTGTGAGGCAGCTGGCTGGGCACTCCAGGCAGGGCCACACCTCACCCCGCCTGGAGTGCCTTGCTTCATAGCAAAGAGCTAATGTGTCCGGTGTGCCGGCGTGCTTAAATACGTAACATACGTAACCCGAGACGTTCTGCAGTTTATCAATGATGTGTGAACTTCACTGCAGACTGATCCTTGTATACACTGTAAAAAGAATCTTTAAAATTTTAAAGTTTTATTCCTTTTTATTTCACAGTTTTTTTCCTGTATTTTTGAAATACATGAAAATATAAAAAAATTGCAAAAATAAACTGTGAATTTACATGTCTAATGTAAAATAACCTGTAGCTGTGATTAACCATAACATTTCTGTTATTTTAAAAAAATATTGGGTTTTTTAACGTAAACAAACTGTTACAATACATTCAGGAATTTCCCGTATTTTCACAAACATTATTTTTATTATTTAAAAGAAAAAACTGTTAAAAATAAGTTTAAAACTGTAAAAACATTTCTTAAACTTGGTACAATTAGTAACAGTTAACCGTAGCAAAAAACATTTGTTCTGTAACTTGACATAGATTTTCTTGTTAATTCACAAATATCTTTAATTATGGATATTTGGAAAATAAAAATATTGAATAAATGTTATTTTAATCAGTATATATTGTCTACAAGTATTGTTAAACTGTCGAAACACAGTTTTGATCATTGAAAACAGCCATAATTACTGTAATTTCACAGCTTTTGACTTTTATTATAATTCTTAGATTACAATTTAGATTACCATACTATATAATTGCCCCAAAGTGGTAAAATTACAGAAAGGTAATATTTTATTTATTGTTAAATGACAGGCGTTCACACATTTTAATGTGGTTAAAAAAGAAAACTTCCTGTAAAATTATGGGTTTGTGATGAAAAATCAATTTTAATGCCATTTTACAGATACTTGATTGAAGAGTCTTAGCTATAGGTGTATTATCAAAACCTAAAGTAAACATATTTAAATCCGTTTTTTTCATAATTAAAAATGACTATATGTTGACATTATTTTACATAAATTCATTTATCCTATAATAGAGACCAGAAACCCATTTTGAGTTATTTTGTACTAGGGTTATTTATGAAAGTTTCAGGCTCACTTAAATTTACTTAATTTGAGCAAACTCAGACATTTACATTTATTCATTTAGCTGACACTTTTATCTAAAGCGACTTACAAGTGAGGTCGCACGTGGATAGGTCACAGTCGGGGATTGAACCCGGGTCTCTCACACCAAAGTCATTTGTCTTATCTATTGCGCCATCACCACCCCACAGAGCTCTTAGAGTACCACCACAATACAAATTCCCACATCTGATACTATTTATAGACCATTTTTTCAGTTCCATGCTAACAACAAATAAGCCACACAAGCAATCCATTTCAGTGTAAAGAATTGTTCTCCTGAAACAAAAGTAGTTTAGTTTTTATATACCTTATTGACAACGTTTTCAGATCTATTCATTAGAAACCTAATTGGGTCAATATAAAGAATATTTTGGATACTGTTAGACACAGCTCCAAGATTAAAGTGCAATCTGAATGTAAAGTAATTGGAAAGTATTTCTTAAAATGCTGGCATTATGCACAATCCAAAGACTTCCCTGGTTTCAATATGATATTTTATGACTTTCTAAAGCAAGTTTATGTATCTGGTAAATGTTTTTCTTGCTGTATGTGTTTCTCTGTGCTGTGCATCCCTGTTCCTTTTCTGTCCTCTAGTTCTGACCCAGGAGTGCTACAGCTGATTGCTGAATTAGGTCCACCTGGCCTTGCAAGGCAGCGTACAACTGTGTGCATGGGAGTTGGGGAAGTCCAAAAGAAGACAAGTGCGAATGTGAAGTTTTTCTTGGCAGTACAAATGAATCCATTTGTTTGCAAGTTTTTGGTATGCAAGCCAAAAGTACATTTTCAGATTCAACTGGCTTTGCACAACAACACCTCTGGATGACCTAAAGAAACCACTTGGGTTCTTAGCTCAATTGGAAAACATAAACAACGGCAAACAAAATCAACAGTATATCTATCCAAGGTCTGCAAGACATTAAGTAAGTTTCCCTTAATAATTGGTATGGTGACCAAATTCTGGAGATGTGTTAGTCCATAGCCCTCTCCACAGAAAGTCTGGTGGCTACATGGCTGCAAAAATGACAGAGCAGATAACCACTCCCCCTCCACCACCAGCTCTTCCATTAAGTGTGAGCAATAAGCAAAAGGCAGATGATCTACACTAGCTTGACGTTCCTTACATCCAAAAAGCTTGACAGCGTTTGATTTACAATATAACTGCATTGATAAATAGGACTGTGTGATCTGACAGTTTACACTATATTACCAAAAGTATTGGGACACCCTGCCCGAATCATTGAATTCAGATGTTCCAATCACTTCCATGGCTACAGGTGTATAAAATCAAGCACCTAGGCATGTGGACTGCTTCTACAAACATTTGTGAAAGAGTGGGTCGCTATCAGGAGCTCAGTGAATTCAAGCTTGGTACCTGTGCAAGTCCATTTTTGAAATTTCCTTACTACTAAATATTCCAAGGTCAACTGTTAGTGGTATTATAACTTTATAAATTATAAGTGGAAGCGATTTGGAACAACAGAAACTCAGCCTTGAATGGGTAGGCCATATAAAATCACAGTGCAGGGTCAGCTCATCTGCAGAAGCTGCCAACTTTCTGCAGAGTCAAGAGCTACACACCTCCAAACGTCGTGTGGCCCTCAGATAGCTCTAGAACAGTGCGTAGAGAGCTTCATGGAATGGGTTTCCATGGCCGAGCAGCTGCATCCAAGCCTTACATCACCAAGTGCAATGCAAAGCGTCGGATACATGGTGAAAAGCACGCCACCACTAAACACTAGTACAGTGGAGACGTGTTCTCTGGAGTGACGAATCACGCTTCTCTGTCTGGCAATCTGATGGATAAGTCTGGGTTTGGCGGTTGCAAAGAGAACGGTATTGGCCTGACTGCATTGTGCCAAGTGTGTAAAGTTTGGTGTGGGGGTGTTTTTCAGGGGTTTGGCTCGGCCCCTTAGTTCCAGTGAAAGGAACTGTTAATGCTTCAGTATACCAAAACAATTTCATGCTCCCAGCTTTGTGGAAACAGTTTGGGAATGGTCCCTTCCTGTTCCAACATGACTGACCAGTGCACAAAGCAAGGTCCAGAAAGACATGGATAAGCGAGTTTGGTGTGGAGAACTTGACTGGTCTGCACAGTCCTGACCCCAACCCAATAGAACACCTTTGGGATGAATTAGAGCGGAGACTGCGAGCCAGGCCTTCTCATCCAACATCTGTCCCTGACCTCACAAATGCCCTTCTAGAAGAACTAGAAGAATGGTCCAAAAGTCCAATGATCACACACACACAGCTGATTACCAGTTTTAGAACAGTATTTTGACATTTTTATTAAAGGAAAATCTAGTATTTGCAGGTGTTGTATCATTCTTTTTTACATATATATTGATTACATTAACAAGATTTTTATGTGAAATTATATAATAAAACTCAATTAAAGCACTCTACTATAAATTTTAAGCCTGATTATTTGTATTATAGCAGTGTTCAACTATATTTAAAGGTAATTTAATTGTTTTTACAGGTTTATATGTTTTTAATTAAACAATAAAATCCCCAAAAATTGCACATGTAAAATTACAGACTTGTCATTATGGAATATTACCGTATTTTTACGAGTGGGTTATTTACTGTTATTTAACGGTATTTTTCTGGTATATTTCAATTCTTTTACGAGTTGGTTATTTATTGTTATTTTACAGTATTTTTCTGGTGCCCCAGCTGCCAGAATATTTCCGTTTTTTTCACATATTTTTTTTTTAACAGTGTATAGCCTAGCCTCTGTGAAACATCTGTATCCTCACTGTGCTACATTATTATAAACTATGATGAACTGGTTGTGGGTCACATCTCTCTCTCATCCGCACGCTGTCTCTCCCTCTTCGTCTTCGTGCAGTTCTCAAGCATCAGTTCCCTGCTGATGACTATGTAACTGCTGTGGCTGCTTTGACATAGCCTACAGTGTGCTGGTGTTCAAGTTTGCTGTCTGCTGTAGTGTGGGCTACAATGTTCTCAACTTGTTGTAATTTGTTAATAACCTTTAGACATGCTATGTTGGCCATTTAAATGAATACAAAAACATGAATATTACAAGCTAGTATGACGTCATTATGTGGACGGACCTTCTTTCAGTGACCCCAACTGTGACTGACTTCCAACGTCCCTGTCCCTTTAAACACTAAAGTATTAGTATAAAGAAGTTTCAGTTTTTTATGAAGGGAATTGTTTGGATTAGTTCTATATTGTGCTGTCAATGATGCTGAAAGTGCAAATAATGATTAAGGACGCCACTGACTTCACATTGCTCAGGCTGACTGACGAAAATAGACCCGTTCATTGTCCTTAATTCATTTATTCTCTGACTTTGCATCTTTATTTTTATCTTTATGCAGAATTAAAAATGGCACAGAACCAAGCCTGGATCTCCACAGTGAAGAGTGAATTTGAAAAGAGCCCTCTTGTATCAAGTGTGTTTTTTGGCTTCATCCTTCTTTGCTTGGAGAAGTTAGTGGAAGTGGAGTTTATATGCCCACATGGAATGCTCTCTTTGCAGCTGCTTTTTTTTAATTTTTCCTGCAGTTCTGGTTTTTCTGCTGATGATAAACATTCAAGGATGCAAGTTTGAGATTTCAAAAACATGTGGGGAAAAGAGTTTTTCAGCATCATCCTTGCCATAGTGTGGTCCCTACTGGTGTTCTTGGATGGCCAATACTATGCCTGTGCAATGACAAACTGGTCAGGCAGGTATGTAATTGTTGATGAAGCTGCTCCTCAGAAATGGTGCGAACCAGACAACCACAACTCATCACAGAAGTTAAAGCTCAGGACCAAGCAATGCTTTTCTGTGTCTCAGGTATAAGGAATGTCTCGATTTGGCATTTGTAAGAAATTGATCTGTGAACAATATGAAAAGTATGCAGTCATTCTAGTGGCTCTGTGAGGCAGTGCTTTGAGCTAAATGCAAACATGTTAATAGTGACAATAGCAACATTCTGATGTTTAGCATGCATGTCACTGAAAACTGTACTTCATGGCAATTCAAATCAGTGGGAGAAAATCAGTGGAACAGACCAAACTACAGGCCAGTGTTGCCATGGTTTTAGGATGGTAAAAAAAAACCCAACTTAATACAACATTTTGGTTTGTTAACAGTGTTAATTACCAGCTTAATGGAACTCGTCTTTTTCCTTGTTTATTCTTTTGCCTGTAGTTTAGGCCATTGGAATGGGGCATATCATATCGTTCACTTTAGGATTAGGAGTATATTTAATCTATAAGTATGACAAAAAAAAGAAGGGCAACTTCACGCAGAACCTGTTCAAGACAGGGACCATCAGGATCCAGAAGCTCCTGTGCCGACAAATAATTAGAACATAGATGGTTCCTGGGATGTGACTTTCCACCTAAAGAAATTAAAAAGAAATGAAAAAAAAGACAGTGGAAATAGAAGAGGCTAAATGCTTTGAAATGATACATATGAACATAATTATAGAAAACATTTATTTTTATAAAAGTAGAACATCTTTTGTCAAATGTAACTTAAAAAACAATCCCAGTCCCTCTCATACATTTTGATCATCACAATTTGTTACTGAATCATTCATTTATAACTGAAATAAGTAAATTCAGATGTAAATCTTATTTTTATATTCTGCCTCTAAAGAATGAACAGAGAAATTCCTTTTGTTTTAAGATTTAAGATATTAAGATTTTTGTGAGTTCCCAATTAAAGGGCTGTAAAATAAGAGTTGTATAAGCAATGCTTATTGTATTTTTATTTTATTTTATTGTATATTACATAATGCAAGCAAAAATTGTCAAGCTAAAATTTCCTGTGTCTGTGTAAATGTGGTAAATTTACCGTTACGTGACACTTTGGTCCTTGTGTATGGAAGATTTAAAATGTACACTTTTTAAGTTAAATTTTTTTAAATTATAATATATAATATGTGTTTACTTTTTATGTATGCATTAACTGTATCATAATAACATAAAACATGTTAAATTACAATAATATTACTTTTGTTTTTAATATCTGAAGTAATTGTTTTAATTAATACATAAGTTTTAACTGAGTATCCACTATTAATTTAAGTAGAATCTTCAAAATATTTTACTCATCATATTCAGTTATGTTTCCATTATCATCCACATCCATAACTCATATTAGCTAACAGAAACATTAATTCTAAAGGTCTATTGTCCAAACAGTTAGGTGGTAAGTGATAAACATCTATTGCATTTATATTTATATGATATTAATATTTGTTACAAAACACATTAACCCTTTATTTTTTATAGTAAGGTCATAAGCCTTAATTTTGTCAACAGACAGCTATTTCTTCACATTTTATGAATCAAAAAGATTTCATCCAGTATTTTTCCTGTCTTTCAACTTTATCAACTTGACACACAAAAATAAATATTGGGTTATTGATAGTGCTTAGATTTCACACATAAAACAAACATTTTATTTTTCATGTCATTCATGTTTAACTTTGTTCCCAACAAAAATAATTCTCCACAACAATCTTACAATTGAAATGCTGGTGAACATTATAAGCAAAACAACTGTAAACAAAGCAGCAATGACATCCACAGACTTGTAAACAAACCAGGACATTTTGTTGAACTGTGTCTGCAGATGACAGGCTCCTTTATGTCTCATGACATATTCTATCCAAAACACAGCCTGGTCCAGTGGTTTCATGGGCTGATCTCTGTGCAGCTTTGAGAGTGTCTGCATGTTTTCCCTGATCGAGGAATTGTGAAGAGCTGTCATTAGGGCATCTGCAAAAATGTGTCTATCAAGCATGGCAATATCCACAATCACAGCTCCTCCCTTTGCTCTGATTCTGGAGAGGTTATCAGGCTGATCATAGAATAAGGGCAGCCCAACTACAGGAACTCCGTGGTAAATTGCTTCCTGAACCCCATTAGTGCCTCCGTGGGTCACAAACACTCTAGTTCTGGGATGTCCTAAGAGGTCTTTCTGTGGCAGCCAGTTGACCATTAATGTGTTGTTTCCCAGGTTGGCTGGCCTTTGTCCGATATACCTCCACACAACCTTCTGAGGCAGTTGGGCAAAAGCTGCAGCAATCTCCTCGGCAATGTCTTGTGGAAGACTCCCGACTAAAGTTCCTAAGGTCATAATTATGACCCCATGATCTCCAGAACTCTGGACAAAATCATCCAGGTCGGCAGGGAGGGGCTTTGGGGGCTTGCACTGAAATCCACCTATGTAGACTATATTTGGCATTGTTGGACGTGGAAATTCAAAGACAAAATCGTTCCTCATAAGCCATATGTCAGCATCCAGGAAAAATGCTGAGTAATCCACACCAGGGCCAAAGTACCTCTCAACTACCGGTTTGTAATTAGGTTCTGAGATGCATGATAGCACGTACATCCCAATGATATAACTCAAAACATTTTTTACCCTTTGAGGGAAGGTCATCTTATGTGTCAACTCCGTTGAAGTGAACGGAATGTATGACAGAGGTGAGGGAGCAATAAGGAAATGAGCTTCACCTTCAATGGTCCATCTGACATTGAAAACAAGAGGAAGTTGGAGCCGACGGGCCAGCATTGCCCCTCCGCCGATGCTAGGGTCAGTCAAAACCACGTCATATTTGGCTCGATGTAAAGTCTGCATCAGGTCTTCATCTTCAAACATCTGAACGACCATTTCACTCATGCCCTTATGGAACTCAGAGAACTGGTCCATGATGACCCGCTGCCTCTGAATACGATTCCAGATGTTAGACCAAAAAGATGTGTGCTTACCCTGAAGCCGGACCTCTAGCAGTTGAGACAAAAAAGTATCAAAGTTTTCCTGAAATCCATTAGGGCTGGGAATAGTGACAGAGGTGTAGAGAGGAGACTTTTCGCTGATGTACCAGCTATCGGACGTCCGAACCACAGTGACCTCGTGGCCTTTGGTATGCAGTTCCTCTACGAGTACTTTCATGTTTACCCAATGGCTTCCATCCAATGGGAACACCAGGATTTTGCCCCCTGATGCACTGGAGAGTTGACTCAACAGTAGAGCAAAGGTGATCAGAGACGAATGAGGCACCTTCATGTTGACGTCCCTCAGAGGCCTTAAACATACAAAAAAAACAAGTCAGTAAGAATCTGTCTGTCTGGTTAGTACATGTTTTATTTACAGTCATGCTATAATCTGAAATGCAGAGGTAGAAAATAACTAAGTGCATTCACTCAAGTACTTACACTTAAGCAGGATTTTAAGATGCCATTTGACGCTACCTTATACTTCTACTCCACTACATTTAAGAGGGAAATGCACTTTTTACTGTACTACATCATTTTACTTTCCTGCCCTTTAATCAATCACGACACCACAAATTATCTTCTGTCCCTTTGGGGGGACAAGACCCCTAGGTTGAGAACCACTGGACTAAACAACCTAATTATATTTAAAGTAGTTAAACAGTAAATTAGAGAGCAGTAAACAGTAGAAAGCAGTAAAATATTGTACTACTTACACCTTCATTAGTATTAAAAATCTAACAAACATTTTACTGCAGAATGAGTTCTTTTAATTTTTACACTTTAAGTACATTTTACTGATAATACTTATGAATTAGGGACTTTTACTTGTAATGCAGTATTTTTGCCTTGTTTTATTGGTACTTTTACTTGAGTAAAGGATCAGAAAACATCTCCCCCCAATGTTGAGATGAAACTGGACTGTGAACATTACATTGGGCAATCAAATGAAAACAAAAGGATTGCCCAAACAACAAACCTTAAAACAGATTGAAATGTTTTCTATCAGTCCCGATTGTATGACTTTAATGCAGGAAATACTCTACACAACAACTAATGAAATAATATTTTTAAACAAAACTTGATTGCAGTACAAGCATTAGCCTACCTTGTAAACTTTAAACATAACTACCAAGACCTGCACAGACAACTGTTATTCTTTATACCATGTTTCACCAATACACACATTCAATGGCTGTTTTTACTTTATGTGTTTTGTGCTCATAACAGAGCTTTTTATTTACTTACCCAAATCCACTGGTACACGAAAGATAATTCAACTTCAACAGCACAGCTTGAAAGAAAAAGTGGTGAATACACCTCCTAGTAAGTCCCTTAAACTTATGACTAGCTGTGTGCTGCTACAGAAAACGGCCCTGTTTTAAAATGTGTCTACTGTTGATGGTAATGCTGCAACAAGAGTTAATGTTTAGTTGCACAAGAATTCATGATTACAAGAGTTCATGTTTAGTTGCAAGAGGAAAAAAAAATTGTCTGTTGTGCCATCTAGTGTCAAGTCAGTGTATTTAAAGTTGAATTGTTCTTGATCGGTTTACCTGAGCCCAGCAGTAATTTTAACAAGCCCATTTTTAAAAAAGCACAGAGCCATAAGAACCAAACTACTCTGGGAAAACCATGGGTCTGCAAATAACATTATGCTATTTTTAAACCCTCACATGCATAACCTGCCAAATACTCATTTCACAAAGATGGGAGAGAAAAAACACAGCACTAGAAAGGTCGTTGATGAATCAGTAGTTTGAATATAATCATCTTTTTCACAACAAACTCAATAATATTGCTTTACACATGGTACTCTAATCCGGTGTTTCCCAACCAAGTAACTTTCTACCTCCCGTTACAGGTTGTATACGTCTATAGATGATGGCCAGGTCAAAGAGAGGTTTTTCCCTCCCAGAATATTTTATTTGATTATTTTCAGGACTTAAAGATGTACAATAATACAGTAATAAAAATGCTAAAAGCAAGGATTGGAAAAATTATAAAAGATTGTGTGTGGTAGAAATTTATTATTTTGTTAGTATTCTGTTCAGCTGATGATCACTAAGATTTATCTTGGAACTTAAAACCACTGCTCCAATCAGTACATAAACTGTGTAAACAAATTTTACTAGTACTGTGTCAGGTGACATTGAGTTGGGTTTTCATCACAGGCAGGTCTTAATATCCTGATATCCTCTAAATTCTAATGTGTTCAATTAAATGTGCTTACTAGTGTTTGCACATTGAGGAATATATGCTAATTTTGCTCAGGTGTAATGACTTGAGTTTAGCATACTGTGTAACATGGGTTACCTGGGTTTTATAACGAGACCTGCCGGGGGGAGTAATGTTAGGATTATTGTGTTCAGAAATCAGTGTCCGCATAATAAAAAAATAAATAAATGCAAAGTTAAATTAAGATTGGAATTGAGACAACAATCAACAAGCCAACACAATAATACCTATATCATTACCATAAAAATCATACAAAACAGACAATAATACAAAAACAATACAAGATAAAAGCATGAGAACACTGAAAAGACTAAAATACACATTTAAGATAAATATAAAATTAGTAAAATACAATAAAATAAAAGGGATAAAATAAAGTCAAATAAAATCGGGAAAGGCTCTCCTATAAAAGTATGTTTTAAGAAGGGACTTAAAAGACTTCACTGACTCAGCCGACCTGATTTCCTCGGGCAGGCTGTTCCAGAGCCTCAGGGCCCTGACAGCAAACGCTCTGTCCCTTTTAGTTTTCAGTCGAGACTCTGGAACAGACAACAGACCTCTGCCCGAGGATCTCAAGGTACGTGCTGGTGCGTATGGGACTAAAAGGTCAGAAATATAACAAGGCGAGAGGCCATGAAGAGTTTTAAAAGTGATCAATAGAATTTTAAAGTCAATTCTAAAACATACTGGGAGCCAGTGTAATGAAGCTAAAATAGGAGTAATGTGGTCATATTTCTTTGTTCTGGTTAAAAGCCTGGCAGCTGAGTTCTGGACAGTCTGGAGTCGATCAATAGATTTTTGGGTTAAACAGGTGAAAAGGCTGTTGCAATAATCCAGGCGTGATGAGATGAAGGCGTGTAAAATGGTCTCGGTGTCCTTAAAAGTTAACATAGATCTCTCTCATAGATAATTTTTGCTATATTTCTAAGTTGATAAAAACATGATTGAACAAGCTTTGTGGTGTGCTGCTCGAAATTTAAATTACTATCAAACCAAACACCAAGGTTCTTTGCCACAGGCTTAATGTGATTTACTAGGGAACCAGCAGATGGCAGTATTTGATTTGCCATCTGCTCGGACGCAATGACCAGGATTTCTGTTTTGTCTGAGTTCAGCTGGAGGAAATTATTTGACATCCATTTTTTTACTTCACAAAGGCAGTCGGTAAGTGAACTCAGCATTCCAGGGTCTGTGGATCTGACGGGCAAGTATATTTGTGTGTCATCAGCATAAATATGAAAAGAAATGCCATGTTTATGGATAATATATCCAAGGGGAAGCAGATACAAGGAAAACAAAATGGGTCCTATGACCGACCCCTGATGCACACCATATTTAACTGGACAGAACAAGGAGACATAGTTGTTTACAGACACGCAAAACTTCCTATTTGACAGGTAGGATGAAAACCATTCTAGGGCAGTACCAGAGATCCCCACCCAGTGCCTCAGTCTGTCTAACATGATGTTGTGATCAATGGTGTCAAAAGCAGCGCTAAGGTCCAGGAGTACCAGGACTGAGCACATGCCTTCATCAGCAGACATTAAAAGGTCATTGGTGACTTTAAGCAGGGCAGTCTCAGTGCTATGGTACTTCCTGAAACCAGATTGAAACTTTTCAAATATTTTGTTATTTTCCAGTACAGTGAGCAGCTGTTTGGACACAATTCTTTCTAGAATATTTGCAATAAAAGGCAGTTTTGAAATTGGTCTAAAATTATGTGGGAGGCAGGGATCTAAACCAGGTTTCTTTAAAAGTGGGTTCACGCAAGCCGTTTTAAAATAATCAGGGACACAACCAGTAGATAGGGAGCTGTTGAAAACAGAGATCAAATGGGGCCCAACAGAATCTATTACTTTCAGTAAAAACTTTGTAGGTATTACATCAAGTGGGCTGGAGGACACTCTCATTTGTGATACTGTTTTTAAAAGCTCAGACAAGTCAATGGGATAAAACTGGTTAAAACTCTCTTGTTGCTGGTGAGGAACCTCTGAGTAAGAGGCCGCGGGGGTAATAGAGGCTCTGATTGACACCACCTTATTGGTAAAATAATCATCATCAGTCATCATTACTTCCAGCTGAGGCACAAGGAGGGGTTGGGTTTACCAGCTGATCCACAGTCTTAAACAGAAACCTGGGATTGTGTTTATGTGTAGTAATGAGTTCAGAAAAATAGTGTGTTCTCGCATCCTTAACCATGTTATTGTATTTAATTAATAAATCCTTCAGACTGAGGTAATGGACTTGGAGACTGGATTTTTTCCATCTGCGCTCTGCTTTCCTGCATTCCCTTTTGAGGCTGTGAATGCTGCCATTTATCCAGGGTTTTTGTACTGCCTTATAGGTATTCTGCTAAAAACTACCATAAAGAATAATCAACACCTCTGTGATACAGTTTTAAAACATCTCTCAATAGACAAAGACATTAGGTTTGTGTTGGACTGTATTATACTGTTCAAGTGGCCAAACCATTTTATAAAGTAGTATTTAAGTAATGCTTTTGATGATGCCTACTTTTTTTATTTTACATAGCTGGATTAACCTGTTTGGGGGCCCCAGCTCAAATACTTTCTGTTGGGCCCCCCAGTTGCCTGAAAGTTCCCATCAAGTACAAAACACACTGCACACTATAGACAGTAGCCTTATTATATTTTGCACAGAGACACAGAAAAAAAACCCTGCAGTCCTATATTGGAATACTAGCCACATGTTTTTTTCTTTGTCATTTAGTTTGTGGTAATTTGATGATATACACTTTTGTTTAGCCATAAATAACCATGTGACCACGCTATAAACTCACCTTTTAATAAGGTTTTAAAACTGGAGTTTGACACAGAACCACAGGGTTGTGTATTAATGCAGGACCCAGTTGATATTTCACCATTGTGGTGGAAATTCCCAAACAAATTTGCAATTACTCAAATGACCAAAACCAACCAACACACAGTTAACCTGGCGCTCTTGAGGCCCCTCAGTCTGAGGGTAATCCAGCCTGCTCAAGCTTTTGTTTGCTTGTATTATTATATATTGTATTATTATTATTATATACATGCATTATTTAGCATTTTTTCATGTTGGGTGTGCAGTAGGGTGGATTTCTGAGCACTAGGCTACTATGAAATTAGTGCCAAATAAAATCACGTCATGTAATATTAACAAATGAATACAACACAAAATTAAATAATAAAGTACATTTCATTTAATGTAAAGTTGTGTAGTGTAACAGCTGTCAAATTCTCCTGACAGTGTCTACATCATGAACCTCACCCTCCAGCCCTTTGTTGTTGTTCTCACGCTAACATGCGAGATCCGTAGACCCGACTCAACTGCGCGGTCACATCCCGCCCCGACTTCCCCTCTCCCAGCGGCCTGGTGGTTTGAGATGAGTAGAAGATGTCGGTTTCGGGGCTGAAGGCCGAATTGAAGTTTTTGGAGTCAATTTTTGACCCAAACCACGAACGATTCAGAATATTAGACTGGAAACCCGATGAACTCAGCTGCCAATTCAACGTAACCGGAGAGAAGCTGCTGATCATTCACTGCAACATCACGGTGAGTCCAGGCCAGCTCTGCGCACAAGCTAACCCTGCCACTGACTATCAACTGAAACCAAATCATTCCGCGGAAGGTTTTCGTGTTTACAAATGAACTACGAATAAAAGTGTTGACTTTTATTTTCATGCTGCGTTTCACCGTCAAGATCGGAGTAACCCCGTTGATTAAATAAAACAACATCGGACCAGTGTTAAATTCACTTTTTTTTTAAAAGTGTACGAAACGGCGTCGACTTGTAACGACGCTGCGGTAGCCTTTGCTAGCCTCTTAACTGAAAGTAACGTTGACGCTAGCTTGTCTTGTTAGCCAAAATAAATGCGTTACTGTTTTCAGTAGTACGTCTGCTAACTTTCTATCAACTGAACCTACGGATCTAGTTTATTTTCAACATTACTTTGCTTAGGTATGGATGAACACCACAGCTCTTTTTAACTATATTTCAGAGAACACGTTATCGGAACAGGCACACCACTCAATGTCCCTTTTCAGTTCTTTAACGTTAAATAGAGGCGGTTTAGTGGAATGTTGTTCCACTGTTTTCTGCCGTTTCAGTAAATAGCCGGATCCCTCTGACGAACTTACAGGCACGTATTTAAAGCTGTGACGTTATTGGTTCCTTTATCGGGATAGCAAAATATGTTGACAGCGATAAAATGTAGATATGAAGGAGTCTGCACTGTTAGTGTTACAATAATGCGAGCTTCGTAGTATATATATATATATATATATATATATATATATAACGTTAGATGGGCCTGTCGTTTTCATACATTTCAACACGAAGTCTTTGAAGCGGTGTAACGTCGGTAACGTAAATCATCTTCAAAGTTGTGCCAAACGCATGATGTTAGCCATCACAAAGTGTAGGTGATTTTCATGGTACTTGCATTCGTATTTTTTTTTAGGTGGCACAGACCATCCTAACATCTTGACCACATCCTCCTCTCTAAGCAAAAACATCCACACCCACACACCGTTCCACTTAGTGGTCGTTTTTGGGGACACAGATCAGGTTTGTTTAAAAGAAAAAAAAATTGATAGCCACGTCATGTTGAGACTCAAGCTGAGTCAGTATGCATCAATCTCAATGAAAGCAGAGTACATTGTGCATCACGATCTTTGTACTAGAAAAGGGGACGTGAGTGAGTTAAAAGTGGTCCCGCCACTTAGTTCAGTCAATCCTGCCTCTGGGAACCCCAAACCCACATTTCCCACATCTGATTAGCTGGATGTTGCATGATCACCAGTGCTTGATAGGCTGAACTGAACCTAGAGCAGGTAGAGATGGAAAATAATAACCTTGCCGTAGTTATTTGCGCTGATTTGTTCCACTGTGGTATGTACATTCTTTGAATTTGGCTTCATGATGGTTAGTGCTTGATCCTAGAAAGGTGTGGAGTTGTCTTAAATGTTAAATGGCAGCGGTTTGTCTGTATGCAAATGTCATTAGCTTATGCCATGGCAACAACAATCTGCACAAAAAACTATTATTTTATGTGTCGTTAATATCGGAATTACTGTAACGACCAGTTTCTGACTTGGAAAAACTGTTCACAAACAAGTCATTGTTATGAGTAAGATTTCTCTGAAAGTTCCGACATATCAGACTTGGCGCTTAATAAAACAGAAGTGTCTGAAAACCAAACAAAGACTGATGCCTAATGTCAGCCAAAGTCTGTCAGTTAAGGTAAGTAATCTCAAATTGAATGGATATAGAGCTGTATTGTCAATGCACAGTACTTTAAATCCTCACACGACTAACACCACAATCATACGACTATCTTGAGTTGTCTAACTACTTGTATGTTCAGAAGTCGTAAACATGGGAATCTTGAGAGGCATGAAACACTCCTGGAGACCAGTACATTACATATTGTACGTACCACACACAGATGCTGACCGCTTGCTAGACTACACAACAGCCCAGCTATATTTCCCCCCCAGTATACCATAATCTCCTGGGATTAAGAATTAAGCCTTTATAATTCAGATTTCTTCCATCTTTACTCATGTAAACCGAAGTCTTGTGATTTAACATTTATATTAAGCTCTAATTGAAGGTTCAGTGCAGCCACTTGTTGTCCAATGCTGGAGAGACACTTGCTGTATAGCTGGCCGGAGACAGAGCATGTTGTTCAGTGGGTGGCTGTGTGGGCTAAGACATTTGGTCTGAAATCTTTTATAGTTTCAGACCAAATGTTTGATATAGAAGAAATTTCCCAGGGCAACATTTTGGCTTCATAAAAACAGTGGTGTTCTCTGCCAGTTTACTATCTCTAGACAATGAAGCCATTGACATAGCATGATTGGCTAAATTAATTTCCTACTCTTGCCTCGGTTGCAGGAATCCTATCCCTCAACGCCGCCAATATGGTTTGTTGACTCAGATGATCCTAGTCTGGCTGACGTGTTGGAACGCTTGGAGGATGTAAGAAGAGGTAGCACATTGGTAAGTTGGCTGATGGGGATCCGGCTCCACAGAGGCTTGCTCAAAATGGTAATGTCACATTATGTTCAGTGCTGTAAGAGTGGAAACTTGGTAGAATTGTTTAATGGCAGTTTGATTTTCATTATCTGTTTTCACCCACAGCTTCTTCAGCAGTTGAAGCGCCTCATTTGTGATCTCTGTCGGCTTTACAACCTGCCACAGCATCCAGATGTAGAAATGCTTGACCAGCCTCTTCCTGCTGGCCCAATTACCCAAGAGCGAAAGGTACTCACCTAAAACAAGAATAAAGTTCAATGTCTTTTTGTGGCATTTAAAAACTCAGCTCACAATGTTTCACTGCACTACAGCATGGGCCACCAGATGAGGTGACATCTGAGGAGGAAGAGGAGGAAGAAATGGGAGAGGTACCAATGTGTATTCTTCGCAGTTTGGTGTATTCATATGATTTATAACTTAATGGCCCAGTTTGTTTTACATCCTGTTTCTAAACATAATTGATAACACTGGCAGCAGGACATTGACCTGGACCAAGATCTGGACCATTACGACATGAAAGAAGAGGAGCCAGTAGATGGAAAAAAGTCAGAAGATGACGGGATAGAAAAAGAAAATCTCGCCATCTTGGAGAAGATTCGTAAAAACCAGAGACAGGATCACTTGAATGTAAGTGCTTATTCACTTCATGTGTTTTTTTTATTGCGTTTTGGTGACTGTAATAGAGCTGAGAAGAGGAGGAGCTGCTTTTCCCTGTAAATTCTCTTTTAAACATTTAATTGAATGTTAATTCAGTATCAAATCTATTTATTGAGTCCAAATCCTGTCATATACCTTATCAAATCTAATTAGATTTCACATTTGTAGGTAACTGAAGTAATAATAACTAAACTAAACAGATTTAGATCAGTAACCACCTTTTGTCTACTGAGAAGGCTGAAACACCACTTTTAAGTGGCAGCCCACATAATGTTCACAACTTGAGATGAGCAGCATTAGCTATGAAATGTCAGTCAAATTCCTGCTTTATGGGTGAAATGTTTTCTGCGTTGCTCTCTACTAATAAATTTAGATGTTTAGCGTGTCTGGATATTTTGCCAACCAGGAACCATTTGGGGGGGTGGCGTGGTGGTGCAGTGGTTAGCATTGTCCCCTCACGGCAAGAAGGTCGTGGGTTCAAGCCCCTGTTGCCCCGGCCTTTCTGTGTGGAGTTTGCATGTTCCTCCCCTGGTGGCTTCCTCCCACCATCCAAAGACATGCAGGCTAGGTTAATTGGTGTCTCCAAAATTATCCTTAGGTGTGACCTTGTGTGCAACCTTTTACAGGGTGTACCCCGCCTTTCACCCGATGTAAGATGGGACACAGTACTATAGGATTATACTATAAATTATTCTGACAACTTTTTCAGTTAGTTTGGCCATGTTCAGATCAACAGCAGCACTACGTCCAAAATGCTGACTCATCGTTCCTTTCACTGCTGACAAAGTGTGGCTGCTGGCACAGAGGGCTCCAGCAGAGGAATAAAATGCTAGGCTGTCCAGCAAAAAGTTTACTTGGCTCTCAACTTTCGCAGCAGCGCAATCTAACGTTATCAGGCAACACTATGGCCTCATCGGCGATGGAGAAAAGGCCAGCTTGAATAATGAAAGTTCTCAACATGCCGTTTTTGCAATCAGAAAACACAAAACTGGTTTCACTTTATGGGCTTAGAGTAGAAATGTTTAGTAATCTACCCGTTTCATTCAAAAAGAGTTTGTTGTCTTTTCAAGCATTGAAAATGCTCAAATGTAACTTTGTCTATAGAATTAAACAGGACTTTTCCCACAGGATCTCTGATTGCCCTGATGTTGCCCTGCCCACCTGTAGCATGCTGTATCTTCTTCTTTGTCCTGGTGTCCTGCCATCTGTGTGATTCACCTTTGTGATTTATGTTGCAGGGTGCCGTGTCTGGCTCGGTGCAAGCCTCGGACCGCCTAATGAAGGAACTCAGGGAGATCTACAGATCACAGAGTTACAAGACAGGTGACTACAATGACACATTTCATCCCACAGTGGTGACTTTTGTGGTTTTAACATCTCATCAGCAGATTGAAGTACAGCTCTGTGTTCATGTCACTTACTTCATAGGTATTTATTCAGTCGAACTTGTCGGTGACAGCCTTTATGAATGGCATGTCAAGTTAAGAACGTAAGTTCTCACATTCATTTGCTTTTAAAATTTTCCAGCTTTGCAAATATTGTGTTAATGTTGAGGGGTTTTTTGCTAGATTTGACTTGTTGCTCTTTATTACAGGGTAGACCCAGATAGTCCATTACATAGTGACTTGCAGGTCTTAAAAGAAAAGGAAGGAATGGACTACATTCTGCTCAATTTCTCTTATAAAGTGAGTTCTGTGATCATGTTTGTCAGTTGATTTTTGGGGGAAAGAGTTTTCTCTGAAGTTTTTTTTCTTCCTTCATATGACAGGATAATTTTCCTTTTGACCCACCTTTTGTACGGGTTGTCTCACCTGTGCTCTCCGGAGGGTGAGTGTGTAGTGATCTCCCCTGCCCAATTTGCTTACACTCTCTGGGACTTGGTCCACATTTGTTGTGCGCACAGTTTTGACCTGGATTTTGGACTTTGTTGGGAGAGATTTACTCAGGACATTAATTTGTCCTATCGTGGATGGAATTTGAACTTCACATGTTTCACATCATATGTTGTGCCTGCAGCTGTTGCAGATGTGTTGATACTGTGCTTTGCTTGTTTACAAAGCTGACGTCAAATCTTTTGATGAATCACTTTGTGCTTTTAGGTGCAGGGTGGACTTTATGTTATGCCATGTTACTACTGCGTGGTGCAGTCTATGTGGTTTGCTTATGACTGGCTGCAAATTATTGCCTCTAAAATAAATTAAAGAATTGCCATATACCAGTGCAAATAAGACTTTCTGGCAATTCATTCAGTGCTTTACCACTGTGATACAAATCCATCATGCATCTCAAAAACAGATTCTTTAAGTGCTCTGATTATTAATAATAGGCATAAATAAATTTGCCTGGAAATTACTGCTTGAATTTATTTGGTACATCCAAAAGTTGCATTCACAACATCTTCTAGATAAAAATTGCGATTCAACATTGTGAAAATAGAAATCTCTCCCACAAGTAAAATCAAGACATTGTAAAATTTGAAGCACAACAAATTTGCAAAAAGTCAAGTGAACACTTTCTTGATCAAATGTACATTTCTGTTTTTTTAAATATACAATGTACAACTCATCCTTAATACTGAATTTAGCTTTTTTAATTTCAGTTATGTTCTAGGAGGAGGAGCCTTGTGCATGGAACTTCTCACAAAACAGGTATGTAAATGAGTTTGATAGATGTTACGACATCATTTTGCTCAACTTATTATTGGAAGTAATGGTTTTGTGTGGATTGTTTTTTTGTTTTTTGTTTTTTGTCAGGGCTGGAGCAGTGCCTATTCCATAGAGTCTGTCATTATGCAGATAAATGCCACTCTGGTTAAAGGAAAGGCCAGGGTGCAGTTTGGAGCCAATAAGGTAACTGGTGTCATTTGTCAGCTGTCAGCATGTCGTTAGACCACAGAAAGTGTTTCTAGCCATTTCAAATGGCCACACTCAAAGGTGGGGCGAAAACTCTCAGAGGGCTGCGATGAATCCTATATGCGGACAACCAGGAACTGTTGGGGAGAGAGTAAATTGTGCAGCAGCTGTGTTGTGTTTCAGCAGAAAATACAAGTGGAAGGGAAAAGTGTTAAATCGGAGGTCCTTTTTGCGCATTTCAGTCCAAGTGTCTGGCTAAAATCCAAATGTGATTTAATAGACTCACTTTAGCCACACATAAGTATTTCCTCTTGCCAGATCACAGAACTGCTTGGTTTTCACATGCTACATGCAAATCAGGGTGAGCTGTACAAAGAAGGTGGTGGTAATGCAATAATGTCAGAAAAAGAATATTGTTTACACTTTAGCTGCAACAACCTACGATAACGATTAAGTTAATGTTATCTATCTATAACAAATATCCTTAAACTAGCAAACACATGGATGAGTCACACTTACGGACAAAGAATGACACGTCTTCATGGGCTCTAACTCACACGGCCCCCTCACCCTTACAGATTGATGCTTTCTCACCCCTAAAGAGATCATTCAGCAGTTGAACTGATAGAGGATTAGATTAACGCAATAAAAGCTTGTTACCCCCTCTGAATGACCGTATGTGTTTAAAATCCTCTAGCTGCCTTTATATGTGACGAGGAGAACGATTACAGTTTCAGTGTATTTTCTGTACATTTTCTGCTGCCATTACTACTAAAGGACAGACCCTCTATACTGTGTATATATTTTCACAGACTTGTTAACTGACTACTTACACTTTGGAGGTGTAAAGACTAACGTATACATCCTGGTTGTTTTTTGCCTTTTTGTTTAGCCAACAGTAGAAAGATGACAGAAACTTGTGGGAGAGAGCTATGGGGGGTGGCATGCAACAAATGTTACTGTTGCATAGCGGGCAATTTCTGTGCATCTAACAGAACATTATTTGTTTGTTTTTTTAGAACCAGTACAATCTTGCCAGAGCACAACAGTCGTACAAATCCCTTGTGCAGATACATGAAAAGAATGGTGAGTAAATATTTCTCGATGGTTGGGGCTCAATAGACACACAGTGGTATGGATGATTTTGCAAAGGGATTTCTCTTTCTGCTTTCACAGGCTGGTACACACCACCTAAAGAGGACGGATAAGGAGCTACTGCCACTATGCACTGAGAACATGTCTTTGGGTCAAAGTATCTTGTTTTCTTTGGAATCTTTTCCTCCCTTTGACTTAACTGGGGATATATCATCTTTCTCGCGGAAACCATTTTGTTGGCTCATCTGACAAGTATTCCTTCGCCCACTCCAGGAAAGACTTTATTCTGGTATCACTTGGCTTCTCCCCTCAGTGTTTTAGTGAGGACAATGTGAGAGTATCACTACTCCGGTTTTTTTGTTTTGTTTTGGTTTTTTTTCTTAATGCTCATTTGTCTTTCAAAAAAAAAAAAACTTTTCTCCTTAAATGTGAGGAAAGGCGTTTTTTTTAGCTGCTTTGACAAAATGGGCTTCACAAACAGTCAGTTATCCCTCTTTAAACAGGAATTTTAAAAGATTGATACCGAAGCTCTACAAGTGGCACCTCACTGCACCTGTTTTTATCCACCCCAATTTTTGTTTAGTCTTTTTTTTTTCTCTCTTTCGGAAATGAACTGGTACATAAATGCATATACTGTTTTAGAAATATTATTTGGCAAGTGGTTTTTTTTAATTATTATTATTTGAGCATCCTAGACAATAAATGAGCCATTTTTTTAGATGTTGGAAGTTTATCTTTAAGTCGAGATAACCTACCACTCTGTATCTTTTAGCTTTTTTAAAAATTTGCAAAGAATATTAGGCCAAGCAGAATCAAAGTGATACCATGTTGTTGAACTAGGAGTTACTGGCTGCTGTTGGTGAACAAATTCATCGGTGGTTAATAATAAAACAGGGCCAAAGGACATGATACATCTGATAATCTGCACATTTCTAGTCTTGGGAAGAGGAATATATTGATGCATTTTCACCAGAAGATGATGAGATGAGTGTTAGGGCATCATCTTGGAAGTTCTAACAGATTAATGTTGAAGCTAAAGAGCTCTTTTTGCCTTATTTCTGTTAACACATTGGCCCCACAAGTGCTCAGTTTGGCTATTGGTCTTTCTATTGATTATAGCTGTAGTGGTTGATTGCTGGTTTGATGCAGAAAATGAAGCCCTGTGTGCAAAAGTCACAGCTCGTTGCACAGGTGCCTCGTCTTAAGCACTGTTGTAAAACATAGTTGGCTTTCATTACAGTCAGTTAAGCTGAACTGTGCTAGGATGGGCTTTAGAGAGAGATTCAGTTAAGTGTGTGTGGATGTGATTTTCTTTCCATCATGGTTTGTCCTGGCCCAGTTTAGATTGGAAACTGCTAACCTGTCACATGACGTCACATGCAGCTGGATTCATCCCCTCTCTGGTTTTCTCAACATCCATCACTTGCAGGGCTTCCTTTGCCACAATAATATATCACAAAGGTTTCTGTGTCGCTTTTGGTTTGTAACAAGATGGATCCTTAGTAGTGTGATGTGAACTAACCTGAAAATCTGTACGTTTTACCTTTTGAGCATGCAATATATTGTAGTACGTCATCAGTACTGCTGTTGCCCATACTACAGGACACACACTGTATCTATCTGTTGGCTCTTTTGCAGTTTATTTGTTAACACTGTCTGCAAAAGTATGTTTGAATGGCAACTCAGGTAACAAACAATACTTAGGAGGGGAATCTGTACATGTACGTGTTGGGTTTGGGGGTTATTTTCCTGAATTAGTTGACGCTGATGTTTAGGCTTTTGTCACCCACTGATTTGATGTCAGAAACAGAAAATGCAGTGAGCTTTACGATAATATGGGCCACGTGTTTCTTTTAATTCAGGCGATGCAAGAGGAAGGACATTTACAGAAAGATGCCATTGTAACAGGATTGCAGTAGCATGATGACACATGTAATCGCTCATCAATACCCACTGTAGTATTTTTTTAAAAAACAACAAAAAAAAAAACCCTTTTTATTTTGCTTTTGCTTTGTTCCTCACAAGTACTGAAGTAGGTTTGATTTCAGTATGTGATCTTTAAATATTCCAGATAAAAATATTTGCACAACTGGCAACAAGCCTGGAGAGGTCAAGTATAACGACAAACATGTTTTAAATCAGGAAACATGTTTTTTTTTGTTTGTTTTTTTTCCTCAGCACATGTCCTGTTGTTACATGTCTAAGGGGGGGCTGAGGGAGGAGGAGTTATCATCAAGAAGAACCTCTAAAGGGCCTGTGTTGTCTGGCGGCACAGGAAAGTTGGACCATAAACTTTTTGAAGTTTTGAGTACAACCTCTGCCGCTACACAGCCTTTATCGACCTGTGTGAGACTCCCTCGTAAATGCCAAAACTCTGGTCAGAGGGGATATTAAGAGACGTTTGAAGTTTGATAGTCATGCCGTGGTGAATAGACTTGCACGCTACTTTAACTGGACTGTGTGTTGAAAAGATCTATTTGTCTCAATTGTCTATTCATTTACTGGCACCAACAAACAGATGATCAAATCTGGCACCGTTAGCTCGTTTTGGTTTTATTTTGTTTTTCATTTTCCATTTGAAGAAATTTTGACCATGTACAGTAATTTGTAAACTTGCATCAAGTTTATGAATAAAGAATTTTAAGATTATTGCCGTTTTACTGGTTTCCCTGTGTGTTATTTGAGTCACTAGACTGAGTTTGCACTGTTACTTTGTATTGGGCTGATATTGATATTTTATTAAGTGAATAAAAAGTTACTGCTGATACAAACTGTCATACTGATTTGGTTATGTAACGTTATGTATGTTAAGTGTTGTTCGTGTAAGGTGACTAATTATCACACAGTTTCACCTACAGATGAATAGGTGATGCAAAGCCACATCAAAGACTTTCGTTTAGGATCTCATTTAAATTCTTCAGAGCTGCAAAGAAAAATATGGGGAAGTGCTGAATGATGTAATATTTTAGCATGAAAGTTGAATAAAACAATGTTATTTACCACTGCATAGTATGCATTTACAATGACAAGCATCACAAAGGGGAAAAAAACTTGATTGACACAACAATCTACAAATACTCCTTTCATTTACATCCTGTGTTCAAAATCTTAAGCTCAGATGTATTTTTGGCAAAATGTATATAATGTAACAAAAGCACTGTAACAAAATGGCTCCTTGTGTTATATGTATTATAGGACTTTAATGAAAGGATTCATGTGTGAGCAGCATCATTTTTTTGTTAGTCTAAGTGGAGAACATTTTAAGTGTAATTTGCAAACCCCTAATTCATGTGAAGACATTTCTGTGTCTAATTGAGTCCTATAAATCTAATTTTGCAGTGCAGTAAGAATAGTTCAACCTGCTTTTTAATTTAAATCCACTTGTTGAAAAAACAAATTCTGTATCTTGAAACAAGACAGAATAAGGCAGGTTCTAGCACTGAAACAAATTGATTTGTGTTGCGTAAAATATTCCTACCAACTTGCTGCTGAGCTGACAATTCAGAGGAACAGTAAGTACAATATATATACAAAATATTTGTCTTGAATTTTGTAACCTATTTTCAAGATGCAGATCATTCTGTCCTCAGAAGCAAAATATTCATAAGAGGTGTCAAGAGTTCTTGTTGAAATGATTCAACACTTTACCAACACATGAGTATTCATCAAGAGTCACGCGCACTTTAGCATTTTAACCAAGGGCACGAATTGACCATTCAAATTTGGTTAATGAAGCTTAGAAACCTTATTTGGATAGACAGGTGTATTAGCTGTGTGTTTCAATATGTAAATTACATTAAAAGTCAATTGCTTTTTGGTGTTAAAAGTCTTTTTTCATGCTTTCAAACTTAAAAATCCCCTAATATGGAAATTTGTGGTTCTACATCTGCAGCAATAATGGGGAAATTCTGGTGAACATATGCAGAAGACCTGTATGCAAACTCATCAAATGACAAACCAGGATGCAACAAGAATTGTTTAATATCTATTAGGGTAAGACCAAATAATACAAAAGTAATACACAAAAATGTATTCCTCATTTACTTCATTCATGGAGACACAGCCTCCTCAAACGTTTCACTCACCTCATTAGAGCATGTTTCTACAGAATGTGTTTATCCATGGCAAATATTTCCCTCACCTCAAGTACTTATATATTTATATCTAGTTAAGATATGGTACATCATAATACAACCTACAATACATGTGGAAACATAGGGGAGTTAATGGGGAATGGCTTTCAGAAGCTTTGATACAGCGATGTGAAATGCAGAGTAATAGCTGTCCAGTGCAGTGCAGTTCTTGCTACACGAGAACTATACAGATGTAATTTCCATAATCAAATAAACTGTGCTGTATGTACACATGGTAGAAAGTCTGGACAGGGCCAAATTTCTTCAAAGACCATGGTAACTCACTACACACAGAGAAAAGTAGCGTGCTTGTTCATCTTTGTACACACTTTACACTTAATCTAAAGAACTGATCAGCAATACTTTTGCTCACAGATGAGCATGTGAATGGTACAGTTTACAGGGTTATACTTCATAACTACTGTATGTGCATCTGCTGGTGAAAATGTTATGCGATTGTTAAATTATAATAGTGTTGTCCAACTTAAAAACAGGCCCATTTTAAAATTCAAAACACTTTTATGTTATGATCCGTTTGCTATTCATGTCTATATTTGAAGCCTGCACAACAGGATCCCAATTGATCCTAATAATTCTACAGTTAAATATATCTATGTTAATATTGCTCCACTGTGATTCACTGTGAATTAAGTTTGCACTGATGTCAACAGGTAACCCAGTGCAAAAGTGACTTAAAAATTTCCATAAAGTAAAAAAAACAACAAAAAAACTGTTAGCCACAGCCATGGAAAGACACACCGAACATGTGCTCATCCATACATCATCCAAAATAGACACAAACAAAAAATAGGGTGGTACAAAAAACAACAACAAAAAAGTAAAACAACAAACAGCCTATTGAATACCACACCATCACAATCAGACAAGACGACTCACAGGTTTTTGAAATAACGAGCACTCGGATACTGATCTTCACATCTGTTTCAAGTCTAATACTGTATTACTGTAATAACCATCTACTGAATCTTGAAGAAGTTTTCAAACAAGACTTGAGTGACACGAGGCAAACATCTTTCCACTGAAATCAAAATGACACTGTCAGGCCTCACGAGGGCTACACACAAATATCCTCTCTTTCAATTTCACTTCATAAAGAAATAAATGGCTTGAATTTTCTTTTTTATAAATATCATATTACACCTACTCATGGAATAACACCAACAGCCACGAAATGACACACTAAGGCCTGAAATCCAGAGCTTCAGAAACAAGTAAGTCATTTAAGCATTTACATGTAGGGGTAAGTGGGAGAATTTGCCAAAGGGGGAGAACATCCATCACTTCATACAATGCTATGACCACCTACAACAATGATTTTTAATATTTACTGTTTTTCCAAACTGCAAGTGTTAAGGTTTTCTTTCACATTTAACCTGTACAACATTAATTTGGAATGTTTTTTCCAATGAGCTGCAATCCTAAATACTGCATGTGCTTCACTTTAATATGTAATAATAATTAATTTAACTGAAATCAACCAGCTAAACACATAACCAGTGTGTACTGGCGAAACTAAACACCCCGAATGTTTGAATAATGGTGATAAAAGGAGACAAAAGCCCGGTATGTTGACACTGAAAGGGATTTACAGGTAGAACTTAAAACCAGCTGTCACACCTTTCCTGAGAATGTAAAGGAAATGTTAAATTAGTCTGAAAGGTTCACTGACGCAGATCAGTAAAAAAAACAAAACATCATCAGGTCACCAAAACACTAACTGTCAAAGGTTTTCTATGGGATTTAAATATTCCCAGTACCTTCTAATTTGTCTTCTGATTTTAGAGACAAATTATTTAATTTTGATTAGATTTTGCTATATTTTGAAATGCTGATTCAATTGTCGAGATTTTGGCCAAGTTCAACTTTTTCTTTTTCAACAAAAAAGTAACAAAGTTTACATACAGAGTAAGAAAAAGACGTTGAATTTCTTGGCCAATATTTAAAGGATAACAATCCTCCCAAATAAATATGGTTGAATTGTACCCTAAACTTAAAGGAATAGCTTGACACTGTCTGCTTTCTTGCTGGAATTCCACTCTTCCTTGCTGGATATCAGTCTTCTCATCTAACTCACAGCATGAAAGCAAATTGGTGAATTTCCCAAACTGTCAATCCATTGCTTTAATGGGAAATCATGTTTTTTGGACATGTTGTATATGACACTTGTCAGCTGAGTGGCAAACAACAACAGTACAGCAACTGAGGGGCAAATGTTGTGACCTTCAAGGCGAATTAAAATAAACACTTCTAACAATGTAGCTACTACAGTACATTAAAAAAAAACATATTTAAGGTAGTTAAAAGATGATTTTAAAGTGTGACAAGGGCAGAGGCTTGTTGGTTTTAGCTATATTATGTGTCTCCGTTGGAAAGCAACACACACATTTACCAGCTAAAATTGGGCAGCATTAGAGATTAAAAAAACAGACAACAGCTCTTTAATAACTGGCTGCTGGTTTAAATGTAACTGACTATTAACTCCCACGTATATCAGAATTCAATAGGCCAAACTTGACTTTTCTCTACATTGTTCTGTTTAAATTCAGCTTGTACAATGTTATAATGAAGGGCACCTAATTCTGAAATGTGTTCTTAATTGATCCCTTTGTATCTCTCCCACACGGCAGTGTGGTCCCCCTCCTCTGTCCTACATTGGGTCGTCGTAGTTGTAGGTGGGTGCTGCTGAGTACTGGTTCTGCTGCATAGCTCCCTGTGCAGCTCCCATGGCTGCCTGCTGAGCTGCCTGCTGGACGTGGGGGTTCTTCCAGGCCCCAGTGGTCCACTCCTCCTGGGCCTTACCCAAGCTGCCACCACTGCCACGGTAGAAGTTATGAACCTGCAAAGTAAAGGTACTTTAGCATTGTTACTGTGCTTCAGGAAATTAATGTTTTACAGAATTAAAATGGAACTGAAATAAATTTTCTTTTTGCAAATAAGTAAAGTTTTTTTATTTATTATTAATTTGTCTGCCGCCCCTACATTAGTGTTCTCTAGAGGGCATGAATTTTTTGTACCACTGATGATGTCGGTACTTTAATTGTTTAATTGATGAGTTAAAAATAGTCCATTTTATCACTTAACTTCCAACAGCCATATTGGTAGCAATGCACCCAGGTGATGGACGTTAGCCTTTGCTTAGTCCCATCTGTGATTTGACATCAGATTTTCCCTCCCAACTTGTCACGTATGGACGCTTCATCAAGACCCCTTGGTGTCGCTTTTTAATGCCTTGGGTACCCCTTTTGCATAATTTTTAGACATGTAAAGCTCTGCGGTCAAGTTAGCAACAATGTATATGCAACATCCGGTCACGTTAGCAATGATCAATATACAACATCCGGTTACACTACTACAAAATAAGTCCGGTTTCCGGTACCCGGATGGTTTACTCATAATGGTGAAAAAGTTGAGCGTGGAATGCTGGACTCTTTTCACCCTCATTGGTCGCCATCTTAGCTACGAAGCGGAGGTGGAGGTACCATCAACCTATTTTCAAACTTGTGAAAATGCCGTCAGAGGAGGCTGCAGCATTTGCAATCGTAAAAGTATGTTATTTTTATTCATTTTAAATCAAAGTGAACTGAATTCAAGTGAGGCAGGTAAAGATGGGACAAGTTGCCATGTTAACAACTTGCAAGTGTTGACGTCATCAAGACAGTTATATGATTTTATGGAGTTGGTTGTTGAGGATTTAAATACAGTGCATTGACAATATAGCACCATATATCCAGTTTAATTACACTTAACAATGACCTTTAGCTGATGTGGGGCCTCCAAATTGGTTTGGTTTTCAGGCACTTTAGCATTAAGTGCCACGTGAATTTGCCAGGACTTATACAAGTTCCTAACCTCTAACATGCACTTCCTGTGCTCTTCTTCTTCTATCCCCTACAATGATCTTGTATTGATTGCACTTTTTGTTAACTCTTACTTCCTTCCCTAGGTATTTACCCCATTGATGCGATATGTACTATGAGCTCTTACTAGTATTTATTGTCAGTTGTAGATCTGTATTTGATTCTATGTTGATGCTTGTATGTTGTTCCTCAAATGTAAGTCGCTTTGGATAAAAGCGTCTGCCAAATGAGTAAATGTAATGTAAATGTAAGTTACTCATACTCAAGTTTTAACAGTCTGATGATTTGCCATCACCAACAGTTGGACCCATGAAAGACAGATACAGCTAATGCTAGCTAGACTCTATGCTTTGTACAATGTGGCACAACACCGAGTGTAACTCAGCAGGTGTTGAAATAACAAGAACAAAAAGTAAGTTAGCACTCCCTTCTCGTGGGAATTGTTAGCAAGCCAAGTTCATTAGCTTTCACTTTCCGAATTGAAGCTAGGTAGCCTAGTTAGCTAGCTCACAATTATCGAATTTTCGGAATACACTTAGCAGCACCATGGGTCCATAACCAAAGCTATGTGAATTTAATAGAAGATAGGGAGAGAATAAGTGTTTTGTATCAGTGTATGTGGGCTACAAGGTGATGACGTTCTCCAGTTAGTAGCACACCACGGAAGTTGACAACAGGTCTCCTAGCAACACCGGACCTAAAATGTCAGTCGATCACTGCCAAGTAAAACGCCCACCCAGAGGTTTGAAGCTTAGCCGCATTTTCCACAAATTTCAAAAAAACCTTATCCTCTTATATGTAAATAATCATGCAAAATAGTATAATCGTGTAATAACTGTAGCAGTACCATTATAGTTAATATTTCCTAAGAAAAACATTTCAACTTTAAAGAGCCTTTTTACCCATGAGCCCACACACTGCTCATTTCTGCTTCTGGAGAAGAAGCTTAATTTTTTTTTACTGAAAGAAGCAGAAATGTATATGTCACCTTTGTGAGGGCGATGGTGGAGAGGACAGCCACCGCAGTAAACATGATGGTGGGTATCAGCATGACCACAGCTGAGCCAATGTTGGTGCTGAAGAAGGTGATGGTAGCCAGCCAGCCACTGATGGGAACAACAAAAGAGTTGTAACATCTTAAATGTATGACGTGCGTTACAAAAATATGTGTAAACATTGTTATAAGCCAGAGAATTTGCGTCAAAAACATCAAACTCCTCCATGGTTATACACCAGTCAAATGTGAACACTCAGAAATTATAGACAGATTTAGTGCGACTTCCCAAGTATAGCAATATCTCCTATTAACTCAGTATCAAAGTAATGTGATAGTTGTCTGTACATCCTAATTTGGCAAACTTTTAATGGTGCTAATTCTCCAAAATATGAACAAATATAGGCTTTGGAGTGCACTGTTACCTCACTACTGTCTGAAGCGGGGCCAGAGTGTCAGACTGAAAACCCTTGGTCCAAGGTAGTATGGTACACTATTTGCAGGCTTTGCTAAAGGTAAAGGTAAAGATGTTCTTTATATTTATGTAGAATTATGTAGAGTTTTTTTCTTCATCCTATGTGAACCAGATTGACCTGGCAGTAACCCTGTAGACTAACCTATTCTCACCTTAATAGAACTGTGCTGTGTGTAAATTATAAAGACAACTTTTTGTTCAGTGCTGGGTATGGTACAGTATACCAAGGTGATGGTAGATTAATTAATTATTTTTTCTGCTTCATCATCATTTGAGTACACATGGGTGACAAATTTAAGGAAACATCTTAATAAAGATGTGGATATGCTTGCATGCAGGTCATACTTGTTACGGCTGCCACCGCCCCACCTGTATTTGCCTGTGCTTTTGAGTAGGCTATCTGGTATGCTGAGCAGGCTGTGCAAGCCCACGCGGAGGATTGGCTGCACGAGGAGGGAAGGTCCCGCCTACTTCCTGGGTTTCCGGTGACCATGCCATCGATTGGTGTAGCATGCTACTACGGGCCAATCAAAGGGCGACAGTGACGCCCACCACCTGCTTAAAAGCCTCCCGGGTCTGCCATTTGGGGCAGCAATCTGACCCGAGTTGCTTGCCTTGGGAACACATGTCTCAGAGCTTGTAGTAGTGTTTTGTTACCTGTGCCAGACTTTGTGTCTTGACTGTGTTTCACTGTGTGAAGGTAAGGAAGTGGGCCAGGTTTAAGCTTCGAGATAACGGACACCTTTCTTGCACACACCGTAGTTGTTTTATGTTAGTTTTCACCAGGTTCAGGGGTGCTGTGCACTTTGTGTTTTGGGTTTTTGCAAATGCTGTAGGTTAGTGAGCTTTTGGTTTACTCTTGTTTTTGTTAGTACCCCTGTAGAGCAGTAATCCTCCTTTTGAGGATCTCATTTTGTTATAATTGTTTGTTGATTTCCACAGCACCCATTGGCCCATTTGCGTTACTTCAAATAAATATCCTTTCAAACCAACAACATCTGGTTTATGTTTATGTCCCAATATCCCTAGACACCTCGGGACGTAACACAATGGTGTTTATTCCATGGAGATGGAGTTCCAGTGACTTGAAGAATCTATGCCAAGGAGCACTGACGCTCTGAAGGTGTATTGCTAATTAACTTTATGTGGTTTATTCTCTTTTAATTTGTCATCCATCACCATTTACACTTTATATAAACATATTAGATATTTGTGTTGGATAGTAAACAGTTAAAAATTCTTACCACACTCCCCAACCTGGAATGCCAACAGTCTGAATGATACTGATAACCACCTGCGCCATGAAGACGAAGAAGAAAGCCATAAAGTTGAAAGAGCTGTCGGTCCTAGATAGAGAGGATAATAAACGTCAGAAAGGATGTGATTCAGCAGTGCAGTGGCTATAGATTTTGAGTATGCTCAGTGTGGACCCAGCTCACTTGAAGGCCTTGTAGATGGGCCTGAACCAGCACACGTAGGAGCATGGGGTGAAGAGGATGAGCCACAGGAAGGACATGCCAAAGTTGGTCGCTCCACCACCTCCACACATCCACGCCAGACAGCCAATCAGATTAACAGCCAGTGTGGCACTATTCACTGTGAACAGAGAGAGCGCAACAATGACCAAAACAAGACTGAAGACAAAAACCTCTATGGCGAGTATCCCAAAGGCTGCATTACTCAGAATTCAGCAGGATTGAATCACTGCACCAAATTTTCTGTTCTATATTAATGCTACAATACATTAATGAGGACTGGAGCTACAGTTTATTTAGCACACACAGCACACCATTTCTACTCTACAAGTACCAAACAGTTAGTGTGAACTAATCTACTTTTTCACCACTTACATTCTTGTTTTCGAATGGCAGAACCTATGTGATAATGAAAAATATAACATGATGCTCATGTGAATATTACAATTTGACACATTACACCTTTATCACTAAAGGACACAATTTACAATTGTTTTCTTAATTAATTAGTCTGGTCTAGGTAATGACAAAAATTTGTGGAGAAAAGCAGTTTCCCAGAGCCCAAGATGTCTTCAAATATCTTCTTTTGTCCGACTAACAGGCCAAAACTCAAAGATATTGAATCTTCAATGATAGAAAAGCAGCAATAATCACATTTACGAAGATGGAAGCAGAGAAATTTGGCATTTTGCTTGAAAAATACCTTAATCGATAAATTGATAATCGAAAATAGCAATTTTCTGCTGACTGATTTGATCAAAGTCAATCTGATTTTAGATTTGAGGAGATTTTGTTAAAACACAGAGCAAGAAGCAAATGTGTCAAACAAACTTAAGGCACAATATTTACTATGCATAAAAATTTTAAACTGGCTCTGTGCCAGACATTGAGAACGGTCAACCTGGTCTCACAGTTCTATGAGTGTCTATGATGTTTGACTCTCATCATATTTTGGGTAAAACAAAGTGACATAGCATGAAAAAACTGAGTCGTACAGGTTAACAGCTTACACAATGATCAAAGCAACATACGCGATGAAACCTGAGTGGTAGCAGATGTTTACTGAACTGCAAGCCAGTAGTCAACACAAACTTTTACTGCTGGTAAACTCACAGATCCATAGGTAGTACAGCTTCTTGCACATGCTGCGACACCCGTCTGGGATCTCATTGAAGTCTTGGTAAAAACATGGCTTGAGGGGGATGAACCGAGGCAGAGGAGGGAAGTTGTTTTCTAGGATACAAAGACACAGTTCAACACAGCTGCCCACACACCAAATTCGTAAAGAAATCAAGTCAAACAGCTGCATGAACATGAATGATTAGTATTTTGCCTATATAAATGGGTTGATTTTGCAATGACAGCCAGCTTTACACAACTGTGTAGTTGAAAAGAAAGGAAAGCTTACCTGCCATGATGACCGTTCCGTATTTTTGTCTGCTTGCAAAGAGACACAAGAACTTCAATCTCAGCTGCCTTGAAAACCAATCTGCAGAGAAAGAACAGAGCTGTTTTATGAAGTGCAACATCACTCTCTTAACACCAGGCAACAGGCCACAATCCTCTATAGGCCTTCATGTGGATGCAGGAACACACTTCACTGGAAAGACTTTTAATCCCTCCTATATGCTTTGATTAGAGGTGGTACCCAGCCCTTCCAGCATATCCACCTATGGTGGTGCATCATTCATTAAATCGACTGAGTTAAACACGTTTTATTGAACACATTACAGCTGTGCAACGCGCGCGGTGGGAAAAAGTGTGGCCTTGTCGTGATTCCTAAAATGTATTCATAACCTATGGGCGCTATATAGGCGTGTTACATGCCTATTGAGTTTACAGACTGGGCTATATATAGCCTAGTAGAGCTGTTTGTTTAGCTCTATAATCGACCACCTTCTAGCCTACATTATCTGACTGTGTTTGTAAATCACATTTCAATGATGATGGTGGATGTGGAGTAAAACTCTAAAGGGCATCTTACTGCCACAAAACAAAGCAATTTTTGACACAGACTGATCCTGGTTGAATGTATGCATTGTGACCCTAAACATGTCTTAAATGTGTATTTCTTTCAGCGGATGGCAGTGATGCTGCAGTAGGGCACAGTGCATCGTGATCACAGGCGACGGAGAAGCGTCCTTCAGCCTGTGCGACACGGTGCATCGGTGCTTCCGGACGCCGAGCAGGTCAAGCACAAACTCCTCACAATAAGCAACCCAGGCTACAGATGTCGAGGTTTTACTGATCCCGAATCCGGTTTATTTTAATACATTAATTTCAATCCTGCCCCAGATGGAGTGCAATGAATGAAAATGCAGCGATGAAACGCCTTACCTTCCGTTTAGTCCGAGAATGTCGCTAGAATCTCTCAGTTCGTTTAAATAGCATCCTTTGGATTAATGAGCATTAAAACGCACCCGAGGAAACAGTCAGATCTAACGGTGATAAGACAGAAATATCTTAGGTTATTCCTCAATTGATGGATTTGGGAGTAAGGGGCGGTCACGTGACGTAAGGTCTTTTCTTTACGCACATACCCCCACTTCCCTCCCTCCGCTGGTTTTACCCGCCCGGGCAGGACCATGGCTCAGGACAGAAAAACGGGATTTGTTGCTGTCCTAAAACAACCAATCACAAAGCAGAAATATAAATAGGCCTTAATTTAAAATATACAAGCCCCGCCCCTTCCTGATGCTGTCCACAGTGCTGAAAAGCAGAGGAGACATTACCCGTGATCTGATTGGCTGCCTGTTAGCACACTATATACTAATCAAGCATTACAGCAAAAAAAACACATTTAAGACAAGGATGTGAAATGTGCAACACGAATAAACTATTCGTGTTGCACATTTCATTAATAAAGGCACCTCAAAGGACTTTTTGAAATGCATAAAACAACTGAAAATACAGCTTAAAACGTTGAAACACAAATTAAAAGGATATAAACTATTTTAAATTAAAAAAAACGCAGATTTTCTCAGAAAGACATACGTGGTAGGTCTACATGTGATATATTTATGCATGCATGCATGCATTTACAATCTATCGTGCCTTCTTGGTTTCGGGACTGTTGTTCTGACGCCCCTGCACCTGACAAGTCTTTCCGTGGTCCCGAGCAGCTGTTGGGACAGGTGAGAGAGTGATATTTTGTTTCTGCTGTGAAACTCTTAAAAGGCTCTCTGATCAGTCCAGTACCGTAGTGCTGCTTTCACATTTCCTCGTAAATGGTGCTTCTGGCACATAATAGAATGGAGATGAAAAATACACAAACGCGTTTGTCGCCCAATTTAGTTGTGTACTCTTTCTCTGTATTAATTTACTGACACGCCCCCCCCCAACGCTTTACCATTAACTTACATTTCCGTGTTTTTCTCTATGGTTTTTGTTTACAAAATTTCACAATTGCTTTATTTTACAGAACATGAACGCAGCAGTTCCCAAAGCTAACGTTAGCTCTTCCTGCAGTGTTATGAGTTGAGCGAGACTAAAGGTAACGGCATATAATGATAATTAACTATTGTCTGTCAAGTTAATGTGCTTATGTGCTACACTGATGTATTCACGATATATTCAGGATCCCAAAGTAGTCCGACAGTGTTGCATTTGTCATCAGTAACGTTACTCGGCGATAGATATATTAGCAGCCCTTCACTTGTTGTTGCTCAGCTAATGTTAGCTAACGTAGCTTTTTCTCACCATCCTACGGCAGTTTAAGAGGAGCAACATTATGCTACTAGCTAATACAGGAACTAGACAGTAACGTCAGTTATTATTTCCAGGAAAGTTGTCAGCACTAGAAAAGGAACTACATGGGGCTTTTTTTAATCGGAGTGTCAGTTTTTGTTTTGATGTTGACCGTTACAGTAGACGTTAAATCCTAACAAAAGTAACGTAGGTTAAGTTAGTGCCGAACTTGCGAGTAGCTTACGTGTGTACCTGTTTGCTAAATTTGAAGATGAGCTAACGTTAGCCTATGCCCGACCAGTTGGCTGTCATACGAACAGGTAATAATAGAACAATGCAAAATGTTGTATTCCTATCAAAATATGTCTTCCCTTCAAAGTAAGAGAACATTTAGGAGAGAGACGACTTCATGCTGCAAAAATATGCATCCTGCTCCTTCACACATTTTGGACTATGATAAGTGTTTTATATTTTAAAAACCAAGACAAAAAGAAAACATTCTTAATTGGAGTCAGATTCTGATGGGAGTGCACAGTTTGGCACCACACAACAGTTCTTAAACCATTTCTGTTACCCCCCTATAAATTGTCATGAGGTGTTTGCTGTGCCGTTATCACCTTATGGGTTTTGGCTGTTAAGGTGATAACATCAACTTAACTTTTGACTTCGCTCACTTGTGCGTTATCTTATCTCCTTTGTCCGCAGTGCTGGGAATGCAGCCACCGCTCCCACCTGAGGCGGTCAGAGAGCTGGTGTGCTCCTGTCTGCACAGAGACCCAGTAGCAGCAGACCTCCGCTGCAGCCTGTTTGTTGCTGCTGCACAGAACTACAAGAGGGACTCTTTGCTCAGACCCTTCCCGCCTAGATACATAAGTGGTGACAGTAAGGACTTTGAGGAGCTGGTAAGATATATGATGACAGCCAAAAGCAAATGAACCGTTTGTGCTTTTATGTCAAACACTGACATAATTCATTTTAAGTGCCTTAATTTTAGATAAATGAGATATATTAGTAAGCAATAAAGGCAATAAGTGAATTCAGAAAAGAAAATGTGATTGTGACCTTTTTACTTTTGTTTAGAAAGAATGCACATGCACACTAGAGGGTGATATGGGAGTGGATTTTCACTCCTGTCCCATCCCTCTCTCACAAAAATACTCCTGTCCTGTCCCAGTCTTATGCACACAATGAGCATGATGGTGGCATGATAAACATACACTTGGTGGCTGTGTGGTTAGAGGTGGCAGTGTTTCAGTAAACAGGTGAAGAACAAGACTACAAGAGTTATCCTGCTCAGAACTGCCTCTTCATAACATCATCATATTATTGTGACTTAATCTCAGATGTTTAGTGAAGTTTGCGGTGCCAAAGTATTTCACTGTCTTTGCACACACATCACACACAGCGTCATTATTACCTTCACAGCCAAAATACAGCCAGACGTGAGTCAGCCATAGTCAGTATTCAATCGCAGGAAACGTAAAGGGCTGCATCAGCTCACTTTAAAGAAGCTCATTCTCAGAGCCGTAGCGCAAGCATGACTTTGACAGGCGGAAGAAGAAGTAGTTCCTATAACCGAGTATAATTAGACCATCCTGGCGACAGTAAGATACTTATGATAAAACACACACTCACTCCAAATTACTGAGTTTAGACATTGACTTTTATATGGGGTGGTGATGGTTCAGTGGATAAGATGCATGCATTGTGGGAGACCCGGGTTCAACTCCCCACTGTGACACATCCATCAATGTGTCCCTGAGCAAAATACTTAACCCCTAGTTGATCCAGAGGTGTGCGACCTCTGATATAAATAGCAGTTGTAAGTCGCTTTGGATAAAAGCGTCAGCTAAATGAATCACTACATCGAATTCACCGTTCATACACTGAGCCTAATATACACTGGTGGAACAGCCACCAGGGTCAATTTGGGGTTCAGTATCTTGCCCAAGGACACTTCGACATGCAGCTTGGAGGAGCCGGAGATTGAACGACCGATCTTTCGATGAACAGGCAACCCGCTCCTCTTCCTGAGCCACAGCCGAGAGCTGCGAGAGCCCGCGCACTTTTTCCGGTTATGTTATCGCACATGACGACATTGTGATTAGATTAATTTTGCAGCCCTAATGCAGATGTGCATACGATACAGTGAAAGGGAAGACAAGGTATACTGTATGGACAGGTGTGACCACCCCTGTTTTGGCTATATGATCATGATTTGTATTCTTCTCTAGTTGGCAGATGTGAACTCTTTGCCGGGCGTGAGAGAGTTGGTGAGACTACGACCCAGACAGGGAAATCATCACCTGGCTCTCACACACTGGATTCTCTCCTCAAAAAGCTTTGCTGTGAAGACACTCCAGAAAGAAGAGGTACACCACTACAAGAATAAATACGTAAACAGTGTATTTTACTGCTTGTGTTTTTGTTCATAGTGTGTGTCTTCGATCTCTACCAGTATGCCAAACTTTGTAACCTTACGGAAAATGAAGGGATTTCTGCGCCAGTGCCAGACTTCCTGTTTGAGCTGGAGTACTGCGATCAGATGAACGCCAGGTTTGAGAAGACGAGGGCAGGCAGAGACGTCTTCTATGCGTTCCACGGGAGCCGCCTAGAAAACTTTCACTCTATCATTCACAATGGGTTGCACTGTCACCTCAACAAGGTTAGTGCAGTCATCACTGCTTCATCTCTTCTGTGGCAATAACAGGCTTACAGACCTGCGTAAGTGTTGCGGTGCAGAGATTACTAAAGTGCTGTTTCTGCCCAACACAAAAACTCAGTCCATGTGGTTTATTTTCTGCATCTTGTGTACAGAACTCAGTGTTTGGAGAGGGGACCTACCTCACCAGTGACCTCAGCATGGCTGTCCTCTATAGTCCACACAGCAGCGGCTGGCGAGAAAGCCTCCTAGGTCCACTGCTCAGCTGTGTTGCCTTGTGTGAAGTCATCGATCACCCAGATGTTAAGTGCCAAGTGAAGAAAAAAGGTGTGTTAACCGTGTCACTGACTGGACTCACAGAATAACATACATTTTTCAGATTAAAACCAGAAAATCGTTTCCCTTTTCAGATTCGGAAATCATTGACCGTCAGCGCTCAAGAGCAAAGAACAGCGAAGGAGGGGAAGTACCGCAGAAGTACTTTGTAGTCACCAACAATCAGCTTTTGCGAGTCAAGTACCTGCTTGTTTACTCTCAAAGGAGGCACCTGTCCAGGTAAGAAGCTCCTGGGTCAAATGTAGTTTTGCAGATCACTTGTGGGTAAAGGATGAAAATGCTGAAAAAGTTTTTATGTATAAGCCAAATTACACACAAATGTTTTTTTTAAGTGTTTTGCAAAACATTTACTCACAAAGTTAAACACTGGAGACAGCATGCCATTTATTATGAGCTGAACCTTAAAAAACACGCTTGTGCTGCAATCGACTTTGTCATGTGCCAGTGTAGTGGCAGTGTGGCGAAATAACTGCCCAGTTACAGCTGAGTATGTAAATTACGTGCTATGTAAACACACTCGTAAGCTTCAGGTTTGTAACAGATGCCTCTTTGTATCTGTATGTGTGAATTCCCCGTAACACAACAATACAACTTGTACATTCACTTTTATTATCCAGCTGAGCTCAGCGTGTACACTTGTGCTCAGTGTGAACAGTGAAGTGTTGAGATGATTACCATTAGAAGTTTTCTTTACGGTTTTATTTACCAATACTTAATACTCTTATAAAGACTTGTACACTTGGAGACACATTAAAGCAAACAACATTATTTAAACCTTTTGTAGAAATACAAAAGTTAAATCTTAAATAGGAATATAGAAAAGACATGGAACAGAAATAGATGAATATGTTTAAAATCATTCATATAATTACAATTCTGATTACACTGTATTAGAATATAGGAACTATACAAAAACCATAGTACAATTCAGGCCTCTTGTTTTTCTGGAAACAGAGTAAATGAGTACATTTTGTTTGTTGCAGGCAAAGAAGTCATTGTTGTGTTTTTCTTCTTCAGACATTCCCGCAGCACCTCCTGGCTCCTCAGACACCATTTTGCCATCATGATGAGCCTCTATATTCTGCTGCTCATATTCATCGGTGCCTTCAACTCCACCACCTTCGTTTCCTTTTGGAACAGACTGTTTAGGTGATAATGCAATGGGACAAATGGCCTGGATGTTTGTAGTCCACAGTGCCTTCCTGAGCAGAGACTGACTGGAGGCAGTTTTATGCACCTTTTATACAGTTTTCTCTCTACAATCATTGTTTTCTTTATATGTACAAATAACTAAAATTACTGTTATTCCAATTTTTCAAATAGCAGCTAGTGAGATCCTGTTGTGTATTCATGTTCATATTTGATATTGGTAATAAGACCATTCTTCTAAATGATGATTTAAATGAAACTTTAAGGTATTGAATATAATAATTAGGTTTAATGAAGGAAAAAATCTATGAGGTAATTTTTGCTGACATACTGTATTTCTAATGATGGATCACCGAAAGGCTACTGATAAATGTATTGCAGTAAAGAAGTAAGCTGGATGTTCTCTTAAAGGCAGCAGGTCCTTAGTTAAAAGTTTTGACGCTAATAAAATTATTCTTTTGATACTTGGTTTAAGTTGTTTGAAGGGTTTGAGTGAGGTTAGTTTGTTGTAAGTCTTCAAAAGTGTAGTTGACTTTAAATGACTGTCAGGCTTGTTTAGGCATGAGTTTATAACATCACACATTATTCAGATATGCTGAGCATAATCATGCAGAACTCTGCAGCTGCTTTCCGAACATCAAAATCTACTTGAAGGTCACTCCTTCATAATAATCTTTTGTTCTTTTCCTTTGTTGCTGGGTTTTGTGTTTTATTCAAACCTGAACATGGTTTCCTCTAACAGGGGCACATTTATTACAGCTGGCACGCAGACAGTTCTTTGTTATCTGCTGTATTTATTAGTAAAAAAATAGTGAGATGGCTATATGGCATTAATAACCGAGGTGGCCCGCTTTGGAACCAGAACCTGTCATTCTATTCAAATTTACCTGATATGCTAAATTTATCCACAGTTAGAAGCACAGGAAATATAAAAAAAGGAAGAGAGTTTATATAGTTTTTTGTGTCATACAACCTTGTAAGAGGACAAATTATTAACTAAAATTATGAAATTCTAGATTTAGATACTTATAAATATATATATATATATATATGTTTCTTGGAAGTCTATTAAAGATTTGGAAACAGTTACAATACCTTGTATTTACCAATAATTTCATGCATTTCAGCATTGTTTGTACAATGCTGACAACACAGACCCTTTTTCTTATTCATTTCCCCATGTTTCCCTCTTTTGGCACACTCTTCTGTCTGATTGAACGCCGGATATTATTTAGATATACTTCAATGATGCAACCGACTGACAAGTTAAGAAGATGAAAGAAAACGCAGGTCTTTGTTTTGGTATAAAAAAATGATTCCTTCTTGTGAAATCCTTCAGATAAACTGCTTCTCCTCTACAGAAACAGCTCACATTTGAAGGACACAGAACAAACTGTCCATTGTTGGTCCACACTTTATTCCCCTTTCGGTGCAAGCTTCATTATTGCTGCCTCGTAAACTGTCTGTTATTCAATAACCAACAGTCAGGGGGACAGCGATGGCAGAGGGGAGTCAAGACTCTTCACCAAAATGAGAACAATTCAAAGAGAAGAGACCCAGTACTGGACTAATACGACTGTAATGTTCCTCTTCATTTCTCTGCCTCAAGGGTTTCTTCTTAAAATTGTGCTGCATTGTTTCTACTTGTTCTAGGTGTCCAAATGGGTTCACTTATTCATTGTTCAACATTCACTGTAAAGGGAGTTCTTTGTAGAAATCTAAACTTGAGAACAAGAGTTTAAAGCCATGCTAGCACCTCCATGAGGCTCTATTTAGGCACGATGGTGCTTTGAGCTAAATGCTAACACCACCATGTTATCATGTTCAACAATGACAATGTTAACATGCTGATGTTCAGCAGATGTAATGTTTGTCTTATTCACTATGGTAGTTTAGTGTGTTAGCATGTCAACATTTACTAATTAGCATAAAACAGTTGATGGGAATATCGTTATGTTTGCAGGTATTTGGTCATTAACCAAAGTATATGACACATTAACATTAAGACCTGATGAAGGTGCTGTATGGAAAGTCAGCACCCAGGCAGGTAATGTGCAAAGCATCATGCTAGTTACTGCTTCATTAATTACCATCATCTGTTCACTATGTTTTATGGAGCATTGTGGGATTAATTGAGTCCCAATACAATGAGGTTAATAATTTTCAGAAGAGAATTCAAACATCTCAATATACATATCTCTTACTCACAGCTTCAAAGCAGATGGATTTTGTGTACTGACGTGAATCTTATTAAACAGCAACTTTGTCTGGCAGTCAGGCTTGAACACAAGGTACAACAAACATACAATAAACTGTGTGAAAATAAATGCTGAAACCAACCACACAAGCTCACTAATAACAATATATATATATATATATATATATGTATATGTATATATGTATATATGTATATGTATATGTATATATGTATATGTATATGTATATGTATATATGTATATATATATATATATATATATATTATATATATATATATATATGTATATATATATATGTATATATATATATATATATATATATATATATGTATATATATATATATATATATGTATATATATATATATATATGTATATATATATATATATATGTATATATATATATATATATATATATATGACAGCGTAGTATAAAACCTGGAATAGTTCCAGCTGTCTTCTCCCAACCTGATCATCAATGGTTAAAACACCACCATTGTTCACATCAAATTAATAAAATAAACAATGTACAGTATGGCATGAAATTTTATTTATCATGATTTAAAATACATAAAATTTCACAGGTTTTAATTCAAATTTACATTGCATACAAAATGAGATTGCTGGATGAAGAATTTTCAAGTTAATACACAAAGTTGATAGATAGCTGCCTTATTTCCATTTTGCTACATGAGCTAGTTTCCTCTGGGTTTCCTCTCTTTACAAAGGGAATTACCTCGATTCATTTGGACAGGCTGGGACCAAACATAGAAAATGTCCCTCGGGAGTACTCTACAGAGAAAAAAAAAGCAAGACACAGTGTTGCATTAGTGAGTGTTTCGAGGCAGAACTTTATTATAAAATAAGCCATTTGTTGTTGATGCTTTTCTCCCACCTACCTGTAGGTTGCTGTGGCATACACCATTATGAGTCGCTGTCAGGTGATTGTGCACACACTTCCCAAAGCGGTGTAGACAGGAAGAATTAGAGGGGGTGCAGGTCTGAGGGCATGGCGGGGGTTTCAGCAGCAGACAGCTTGAACAGGAGGTGTGTTGGCAGGAGCCCTGGCACGATGTCTTCTCCAGAGACACAAACCTACAGAGCAGGAAATTCAGATTTCTGTTAAAAATGCAGCGTGAGAAGATAGTGAGGGGAAAACTTCTTGTTTTCTGTCAGTCACCTGGCAGAGCAGATTTCAGAGGGGTTGGCCTGGCAGTATTCCTTGGTGCACTCTGGGTGACAGCTCTCTGGATCCGAGGATTCAATCACTGCACAACACAGGTTTTAAACAAACACTGAGAAACAGAAGTGTGACTCTTCACAAGGCATTATCAAATTTAATATTTACATATTTCTCTAAGCAGCAACAAACCAATGAAAATCTCTACTACCTCTGATACCGTATCAATAACAGTGACAACTCTTTTCACCGTGAAGAGATAACAGGTGTAATTATGGCTTAACTGTTAGAAGAAACCTTTGAATCAAAGGAAGCCTTGACCACTCTATCAGTGTCCATAGCCCATAAACAAGATTTACCACATTGGCACAATTCCCACTAAAATGACTTACTCAGTGGTGAAATGTAGTTAAGTACATTTACTCAAGTGCTGTCATTAATTGATCTTTTTTAGGTTTATGCTACTTTAAACTTTTACTTCCCTACATTTCAGGGGCAAACATATGATTAGTTTTCAAAATATGATGCATTGCTATAGTATAGACAACCCAACAGTATATAAAATAGCTATAACATTAAGATGCAGGTTATATTTCAATTAACCTGTACTAACAATACAATAAAAACATTTATTTGAGCAATTCTGCATGGTGGGTACATATTTTTGATACTTTACAGACATTTTCAATCATAAAACCTTTGTGATGCAAAATTCAGACATTGCTGCATTTTTATTTTTTAGATTGGTGGTCACTGTATGGATAAATTTGGCTCACCATGGCCTATTAATGATAAAAATCCATTCAGGGCATGTCAACTGCTTGATACTAATTGAGGCTGTAAATGATGATCTCACCTGCTTCACAGATCCCTTTGTGCCCTGCATCTGGTTTGTCAGCTGCCAAACCCTGGTACACACACACCAGGCCCTCATCACACTTGCCCAGGTAGTCCCATGTTCCTCCACATGTCTCCCCCTCTGCTCTGGCACAGACGGGGCAGCAGCCACAGACACCTGTCGTGACACCACCTTTACACTGGAGCTTCAGCGCCTGTCGGGAGGAGCAGTGTATCCGCTCGCAGGGCGGGCAGTGAAGAGTCTGAAGCTGCTGAGCGGCTCCAGAGGGCGCTTCCTCTGACCCCAACACCCCCAGCAAAGCACTCAAACAGAAGAGCATCCACATCCTTGACTGACCAAACGGCATCCTGAGGTGAGAACACCTGTCAGCACCTTTTATATATGTTGGCCCCTGAGACAACACACTAGCAAGGCTTCATAGTTTATGAGCCACAACCTCCACCCCCCAAACAGCAGCCAATAGAATAGGGCAGGGGGAGTTCACTGGGTGGATTTAGTGTAAATACACAGTTAATTATCCCATGTCTTATCTTTACACTATCAACAGTGTGATTTTGTTTTGAAATAATTCTTCCTTCTGAACACTGTTAGATAAGTCAGATGAAGACTGGCCCCCTTTGTATTTGGAGTCACATGGCCTCTGGAAGGGGTAATTCAGTACACACCTACAATCAGGTAATGACCTATTTCTTGAAAGAACAAAAGGATTAAAGACATCAACAGGTTATCTGATCAGGACATCTCGTAAGTTCCGTATCTCTGAATAAAAACTCTGGCAGGTTGTGTACATAACAATAAATGATGGCCACTGTCACTGGATATCTATCAAGTTACACTGGAGGTTTCAATGTAAATGTCTTTTTTATCAGCCTTTTTATAGGGCAGCAAGCAAGCTGAAGAGTACAGTCAGTTTACTCATAAGTCAGGTATTTCAAGAACAAGGAGTTCTAAGGGGATCAAATAATGCTACTTTATCCAACATAAAAATCTAAACTTTTTGTTGATTTATACAGAAACTAAAACTAAATATTAAAACGATCTGCTTTAAGAATGAGGCAAAGCAATTATGAGCATTTCAGTGTTTTAAAGCAAAGCCATAATAAGCCAATAGCCATAATAGTATTACAAATTAACAACACAAGACAAGAAACACTCATGATCATTAGATGTGGAACCCCTCATTACCAAAAACCTCATTGAGACCTTCTAGGAAGCTTTCAGGGAGATCCCGACACATGCAAACTGTTGCATCTTCAACCTTTCCTCACGTTACTTTTTAAAGGTTTGATGGTGGAAGAAAAGAGACCATTATCGTAAATCTTTGTTCATATTAAAATTAAGCATCCTATTTTAACCAGCAGTGGATATCATTTACCTTATTATACTACATGTCTGCTTTTAAAACATTCTTTCAGAGGTAATTAAAGAAACCACATTCAAGGTGATGAAACACACGGGAGCCTCAAAGCAGGAAAGGACTTCTGTTCTCACATCGACTGAAAACTCTCAACCTTAATAATTGTGAACTGTTAAAATGTTTTTTTACATGCTGTAATAAATCTTGTAAACTGGAATCATTTACAAACTACCAGTAGCCAAAATTACCAGATATTTAAATCACCAAAAACCTTTTAAAAAAAAAAAATCTAAATGTTCATAAATGTACCCAAAGGTTATGTATTTTAAATATCAGTAGAAAGCTCCAAGTCATATAAAAATGTATTTATTTTTAAGGAAACCATTAAGTAACACTGAATACAACAGGAGTGATCATTCAATAGGTCAATAAAACTTGTGACTCCTACATCATAAAGATCCCACATACAAGACGTCCTGGAAAACAAGATTTCAAAGCAAACATGTTGGCAATTTGCTGGTGCTACAATTTCATCCCCCACATAACAAACTGAGGTGACACACACCTGTGTAGAAAAGTGACAACATTTTACATCAAGTTACAAAGGGCTGGACGTCAAAGTGCAAGATGCCTGAAACCCTCCCCGCCCCCCTCTCACGCCACCCCCCATTAAAGAGGACGATTGAGGTGTCGAAATCAGAAATGTACTCTCAAATACAAATCTCCAAAATTATAATTCAGCCATTATGGCTTTGTATTCAGTTGAGACTATATTCTAGTTTACATTACATAACTTTAAAACATTGTTTCAGAAACATTTTCCTCCCAAAGATACATTTTTATAACCGCACCTTATTACAGACTGCATGTAATGGAGTAAAGCATCACAGGAAACTGCAGGCATACAACAGAAAAGCAGCCATCTATCAACAACTTCAAACAAAACACACAAACATCTTGTTGGTTTATAAAAGCAACCGAATCAAAGAATACATACTAAAATCTGAAGTGAAAATAAATCGACTTAAAAACCTTGAAGAAAAAAAAAATATGTACATATATTTACAAGTAAACAGATTGAATATTATACAGGTTTGACTGGCCACCAAGGTCCATAAAATCCAACACTACATGACATTCAGTTTTGTCGATCCAAAACTGTTTTTAAAAGACAAAATACCTTACAGGAGGCCGTCTTCAAAGCCGCACTAAAAAGGAGCGAGCAAAAAGTGAAAAGTCTGCCAAAGCGAGCAGGTCTGTTTGTTCAGAGTCTGGTTGTATAAAAACATCCAGGATTATTGGACTCAAATATAGCTTTAAATTTTTTGCATTATTTCAATAATAATAATAATAATAATAATAATAATAATAATAACAATGGCATGGAGAATTCCATTGAATATTTCCTTCTGGAAGTCAGTTTTTTCCCCTCTCTCTCCAATGTTGATACCATCTTGAACTGAAAGACAAGCACAAGGTCCTCAGTCTGGAGGAAGGAGGTCGTGCAAACGAAACTGTTGACGGATGTGCGGTCTGACATCTTCATTCTTTGATAAAAGAGGGGACAGATGGAATTTTTAATTTTATTTAATTACAAGAAACAAAATCCTTTTCAATTCAATGTTGATGATTAAAGCCTATAGTTTCACACCAGCGTGGGCAAAGCTGGCGGTAACAAGACTGAAAAGGTGAATAATTTACTGCATGGGTTGTCCCAACAGGGAAATACTACCTACTGATTATAATGTTCAGTTTTTTCAGTCAAGCTGTTTTAGAGAAATGCTGATTCAAGTGTATGATCATTTTGGAGGCTGTTTTACAGTGTTGTTTAACTGTAGTGCATTATACTGACGGGTGTTTTATCCACCATGTTTATATCAACGAAGGTAGCCTAAACATCTCTCATTATAAACACAAACCAATTCAACAGCAACACAAATGATCACAAATTGAATTAAAACCTCTCTAAAATAAAAACCAAACACTATAACCTTTATTGCAGGACTGTTGTATTTTTAGATACATGTACCAGAGTGTCTTTACCTACAGCTCCTGACAGAAATCTTAGGAAAATACTTGATCCATCATGTGTTAGGATCTCATTTCTTTCTTAATTTAAGTGAGTGAATTATTCCAATTGCGTGTGCATAAAGAGAAACGTGAAATTGCATTAAGCCAAATAAATTTTATGAAGGTGTGTTATATTTTAAATCAGCTGTACTACATAAGATAGTTAAAGTATGTGGTTGAAAAATTCCATCAACAAATACTGAAACAAAAAAATATAATAATATTTCTATAATATCCTCATAACGACTTAACATATTTTATAGGATTCAGTACTTTACAATGAGAATAAATTACATGTCATATTTAAAAAATGTTCTCCTGATCTGTCATCAGTACTAAAAGTATATCTCGTGACTTTATCCACATTAATCTTTCAATTTATCATTGAGTAACATAGGGCTCTGTCGTAGCTGCACAACACTGAAGATATTTTTCTCTTCTATCAGAATAGAATAAGAATTTTACAGGGATTGTGCGTCACTGCATCTCCACAGGGAAGAGTAGGTGGAATATTCATAACACACCAGCAGCAGTGTTAGGCTGTTACCAGCAGGCTAACTAGACAGAGGCCAAAATGTCAGAATACGTACCAGCTCCACAAGCTTCTCAAGGAAAGGAACAAGCTTTAGAAGCTCATTGTCATTTCTATCCACAAACCAGCTCTCAATAGGGATCCCATTGGAAAGCTGAAAAAGACATCAAATCTATGCTCTCATTTCATAGTGACACAGTGAAACACTGGTAAAAAAAAATAAAAATAGCAAGTGGTTTAACTTTCTGATGTGAAATGGTTTCACCTGATAAGCAAAGGCTTGGGGTGAGTTGTCGATTATTATCGTCTTGGAAAGGTCCCGTCCGAGAATGTTTAGGTCTTTAATATAATTTCCTTGAACACACACACAGTGCTCACGAAAGAGCCTATGCCTATGAAACACAGAATGAGAGAATATTCCTCGGTTAAAATATGCAATAATACCCCTTTTCAACAAAAAAACGCAAGGAATTAATGAAAAAATTACCTGGTGTGCTGTATTTAAAAAAGGGGATAATGTGTGTGGTGATAATCCTCATTCATTTGAAACAGTGACACAAGCAATAACCTGCTTTGTGAATGTCTAATTTTTATTAGCACAAAAGGTTCTTCCCCTTATTTGTTCATTTGACAGAAGGAAGAGGAAGTTACTGCTGCGTCCAACCAGACTATTTTACATCCTGTATTTATGGCTGAAGACAATTAAAAAGTCAGAGGTGTGGAGGACTGGATCACAAAGCATGGGCATGTATGGAGGATTAACTAAATCATCAATGTTGATTGCTTGTTTAACTATTTCTAGCTTTCTATGTCAAGCAAACTTGATTAACTTGAAAACAGCACTATGGAAACAAACTCTGCATCTAGTATAAAACAGTGTTATTTAAAAGTACTTTTTTGGTTTCAAGCAGCAAAGATCGTGTAAAAACATTCACAATTTATCTTCAAGACTGTCTAAAAGGCTGTAAAAGAAAGTTTGTCTTCAATTACTTCCTAAAGCAGAGTGTAGAATACAACTGGTCAACATTTCTGGTGGAATCATGGATGACAGACAGTGTCCTCCAGCTGCACATCCTGTTCACTATATATTGATCCTTAAAATTCATCCACTTCACTACACCTAACTCAAAGCACACATATTTTATTCACAGAAAATCAAAGTACTTTATTCCAAAAGCTGCTTCAAAGTTGTGTGGGTTCCTACAGCTTAAAGCAAGCTATGGATTCAGACTTAATGAAATTTAAGACCAATTTCACAATAACCCAAATTGAACGAAAGAAAACAAAAACATGAACCAACATCAAATCAGGGGAACATTGTGTGGAACAGATCTCCTACTCTCTCATTTGACTTGTATGACTGGTGTTTTGTACCTCTGCTTTCTATGTAGATATACGTTTTGCCTTGTATGCACTGCCTTGTACTGGTTTCAACCGTGCTGCAAAATCTTGGTTACATTTCCTTGAATTTGCACTTAAGCCATGTCATTCAGGGTACAGTGACAGCTAACTAGCAGCCAGTGGATCCTCTGGTCTGAGCATCCCGGCCAGAAACAAGATATTAGTATTGTTCAGTATTTCCATTAATTAACGAGACCATGGAGGCCCGGCACAGTCTAATTTGTTCCGCCATAGTTTCAAAATGAACCAAAACTATTTTTACACATCTCACATTAACATTACAGACCTCTAACGCTGTGTTTTGTGGGAACTGCTCCGTGCTGCTGTAAGCTCACACACTCACACTCTGGCATCCGACTCGAGACAAAGTTTTTTTGGAGGTAACTACGGTAATGTTACCGGTCTGAACCACTTTAAGCGTCACTTGTTCGTGAGAACGTGATTAAGCTAGCCGCACCTAAATTTGGAGTGCACACGTATTTGAGGCCCACCCACCATAGTCTCACACAATCCTGTGGTAAACACTGTTGTTGTTCATTATGTGACGTTTGTTTATTTTAAATAGATGTTACCAGTTATGTTGATACATCAGGAAATCAGTTCATAAAATCCTACTTCCCATGTCTTACCAAGACTTGATTGATTTAAGAAATTTGAATAACATTTAAGGCTTTAGTTTAAGATTAATAAATTCAATTTCCTTTAAGACTTTAAGAATCTGCGGGAACCTTGTGTCCACTGACCTGACCAACTGTTTTTTCGGATCCAGGATGTTGAGCAACTTGTCAGCGTAGACTTTCTTTGAAGCCGTGAAGAGAATAATCTGAAATTTTAATGGACAGCAATAAATGAGTAATGTCTCAACTTAGAGTGGGTCAAATTAAACAGATACTGTCTGGACTCACTGGAAATGAAAGGGCATCTCACCTCATACATTTGAGACATGCGCTCAAGAAACTCGCGGAAAAAGGGCCTCAGCCGAACATACACCTTCAGATTAAAAGTGAACAAACAGAAGAAGTTCAATCACTGTGGCAAGAAAATGGAGACCTTTCAATTAGAGAATGACATTTAACAGTTAGTACCTGGTATATTACATCTTGAAAGAGCACTGGGAATGTCAGGGCTGCGTCTTCTAGCTCATTTAAACTACAGTGGACCAGAGTTTCGTCCTGAAAATCAGTATTAAAATTCCATTAAAGTCAATTTACTTTTAATATGAGAAAAAGCACAAGAAACCTTTCACTGCTTACCAGATCCAAGACAAGAGAAAACTCTGGTGTGCTGCGTGTTTTCAAAGGTAACGCTGGTTTGCGTGTTAATTGCTCTTCTGTCAGCGGAGGCACGTGCTTGATGAAGAAGTACCTTAAAAGCACAAAAAACAAACAAACAAAAAAAAAACATAAAAAGACTCCCATTTTAACTAAATAATCCAAGGAGTGTCCCAACAAAAAGCGAAACTTTTGGAACCGACTTTTAAATATAGTGTTGTTTTTTTCCCCACAACTTAATAAAGCAGAAAATGTCTACTCCACTTTCATGGGTCTGAAAAGATCCACTGCAGTAAAATATCTTCACGCTGCAAGTTCTGGCTGTTTAAACATGAGAGCTCCAAAGAAGTAAACACCATGGTGTGGGTCATACACAGGTGGACAGACCTGTTTTTGCTGCCATCTAGTGGTTGAAAGCATCACTTCCATCAAACTCTGTCCACACACCAACATGCAAAGTGGAATCAGACAGCATTTTTCATAAATAAATAGTTATTGCTATTTGCTTAGAAATAAGCACAAATTTATATCTACTTACGGATCAAAAACTTCCCAGTCCTCATCATATGAGGTTTCTGCAGGAGGTGGAGGTAATGTGTGTTGGTAACCACCGTCTGGCATACAACCAGGAACTGATGAAGACAGAGAGATGGGCAAGGAGTTAAAATATTACGACCTAGAGTAAGAGAGAGCCGAAGTCATGATGTCCGCTAGCTTTGTAACTCTCATTCAACACCTCTGTCGCTGGCCCTTCCCGGAAAGAAAACTAAGTCTGTTCCTGAGGTTTCCTTTCTATATTTTAAGACAAATTAGCACTCTCTGCAGCACTTGCTATTAGAGGTTGAAACCTTCGTGATGTTAACAAAGTTTTTACTGTCTGTCTTAAACAGTTAAACTGTTAACATAGTTGTAACCTCTGCTTTATAATTTAACAATAGGTTGCCGAAACGAAACTAGAACTCCCAGGTTCTGTTTCAGAAGTAAGAAAACCTCATTCAAATCCCACTGACATTTGTAAAACGTAGAAAACTGAACTACTTAGCCTTCGAACAAAGCTTGTCTCAATTGTAAATTGTCCAGTTCACTCCATATGTTTAGATAAGGGCGGTCACTTTTAAAATAATCATCTAATATCGTTGTTTATTCCACATTTCAGTTGTTATAATACCTAGACCATTGTGTGTAAATATATGCTAAAAGATTGTATGCTAGAACCTTCGTGATGTTAACTTAGGTTTCCAAAGAGCCAAAAAAACAGATTTATTTGATTTTAACATCCTACTATGGTGAACTCCACCTGGTGATAAGAGCAGCAGTTTAAATAATGAGACCTATCTGCAGCTAGTATTTCAGGTCTGAAAAAAATAAAGAAGAAAAAGGCTAAAACCGTACTGACACAGAAATGATCTGTCACCTAAGATATCCTCGATTATGTTTATGTAAAGAAAGGGTCCCAAATTAAAAAATGTCCGAGGCCTAACGTGAGAGTGGTCACACCTGTTAATGGTGGCATGTCAGTTTCTGTGACAATTTCCCCTTCTTCTATGGATGTATCAGAGTTAATCTGGACTCTCTGTGGTAATATCGGGGCAGCGTGACACGGAGTGATGCCCTCTGTGGATGTGAGTGTGCTGCTTGGCATTTCTTCTGCCTGCTCAATGTCCAGCTGTTTCATGATTTCCTCCGCCTCCATCGCTTGGCCAGGAGAGTCTGAACCAGGAGTGGCTGAATACAAGTGACAAGAGCGGTTAGTGTAGTTTTACTCACATATTATAGAAGTTTCTCTCATAAACCACTTAACTGACAGTTGAGCGCCCTTTCACACCTACCTCATTTGGTCCAGACTTTCGGACAGTTTGATCCAAACCAAAATTAAAGAGGTGGTAACAGCTCAAATTGAACGATGGTTTGGTTCGTTTCTAGTGTGAAAATATTTTTTGGGATAGATCGGACTTTCGGACCAAATAGAGAAAGATCTGCCAAGCTATTGTCAGAAGCAGAAAAAGGAAAAACGCAACAAAACAAAATGAGCCATGGTAGCACATGGTGAGAGGAGACCAAATTATTCATTATAATTACAGTGGCAATTTCATTTTTATCCTTCATTCAAACTACAATAGAAGGCTACCTGCTGAACTGACAACACACAAACACACGCCCATCTAGAAATCAATCAAGTGCAAGTATAGGGTGACGCAGCTCACACAGATGATGATGACTGGATGTAGGTATGTCATGTATAGTTCTTTAGCGTGCTTGCATAATTGCAATGTGAAACCGAAACTAACAGCATCAAATGTATGAAAAACGGGCTTTTGGACTTTGAGGTGTGAAAAGGCCCTAAAATCTATCTAGAATTTTTATAATCAGTCTTAATATTTGATATTTTTACACATACACATCTATGGATTCTTTTGTTTTACCAGTTTTAGTTGCTGGTGAGAAAAAGTTGAAGACTGGAGAGAAGATGGTTCCAAGCAGGGTGGTCCGTGGTGGGCTGCTTGCTTCCTCAACAGGGATCTCTAGTTTACCGTTTGGTTTCATGGGTTTACTGTTGCAAGTCATTGTGTCTAAAAAAACATACAACAACTCTTAAATAACAACCCAAAAAACAACATATTTATTGGTTACTATTTAACATGGAAGAGGCATCTGTTAGTCAAGTATACAACACTTGTTACTGGGTCTGTACTACCTTTATTTGGACTTTTCCGGCAAACTCTGGAGACTGATTTGTTGGAAAGGCCTCTAGTCTGTGGTGTTGACGTTATTAAATCAGAATTACATTCAATGCGACTCCTCTTGGCGGGAATTTCCTGCTCCACCTAAGAAAAATAATAACAAGAATACAGAACCAGTCAAGGTTTCGAATCGTTCACACAAGTTCAGCTTTTCAGTCGCTTTTTAGTCTTTCAATTTGAAAATCTCCAAATTTACTATAATGAAAAATGCAATTAGTAGCATTGCAAAATAAGTTTTGGCAGCATATTTCCATTACAGCAATTAAATCATGGTACAATCAACAATAGTTGATGTTTATATTCAAACACTTGTTTCAAAGAATTCCAAAATATACAAACTGAGCATATATATTGGTAGGCAAAGAAGTGATTGAGATGATTATGACTTATGGTCATTAAGCTGACATTGTATTAGCTTTTTAGAGAAATTATCTGATCTACTCTTTTCTGTTAATAATATAAATGTGTACAGTATGTGGTTCTACAGTTGGCAGTCAGCAGAGTATTTTTAACAGCTGTCAGAATGAAAATAGAGGAAGTTTACAGAACCGTCTAAAAACAACCAGTAGGAAACAATGTTGGCTGTGTTGAGACTTTCTGTTGAGCATCTAAAAACACTCCTAGATGTTATGTGTAAGTCACCGTTTCGAACCAAATGCAGTTTAGGCACTACTTTCTGTATATAGTAAGAGTGTGTGTTCCTACAGTGTGTTATGTTACAGAAGCAAAAACTAAATTGCAAAAAAGCAGTTATGATTCCTGACGTAAGCCCACCTTGACAGCATTTCCACGGATGAATTTCTTTATAGTGGAGAAAAGGCCTGTTTCATTCTTCTGCATTTTGCCTCGACCTCTCGCGGGGGATGGCTCCACTTCACAGTGTTTCCGTTTGGCCTGGGACGGGTGGGTTTGACGGCCTAAGTTTGGCTGCTGAGGAGCTTTACGCACTCTCAGCCTCATCATGCTCCAACGTCACATAGAAAAATCTGACAAGGGGGAGAAAAAAAGTTTTTAAAAAAAACACTGCTTTAATAATTAACATACATGTTTTCAATGAATTAAAAAGAACCAAAGTTGTAATTGTTTCAGCTTATTCAACCACAAGCAGCTTTAGAGAACTTTGTCTGAATTAAAGTCTAAAACTAGAACATTTTGATTAAAATATGCTATTATATGATCATACAATGAGAAAACAAGATGGTGTATCTGACCAGATATTTCAAGCCAATAAATATTGGTCAGCACTCAGAACCAAAAAGGTACTGAAGCTTTGATACCCTGCACTTTAAATTTCTGATGCAGTGACTTCTTGACAGTATAATGTAACTTGTATACACTAAATTTCAAAAGACATTATGTGATTTTTTTACCAATCATTATGGCAGCTAAATTAAAGATAAGCTAATAAAACATCCTTAAATTATGGACAGACTTTGAATCCAGAACTGTCAAATTCAATAGTAAAATAAGAAAATGGCAAGTCAATAAATACCATGTTCTCTCCACATTTTATTATGTACAGACAAGTAAAAGAAGCTCAGAACTGCAAGCTATGATGAGTAGTCATTTCCCTGATTTGACACCAACAAGGCCAAAGTTACAAGTTTCATCTTTTTTGCAATTTTTATATTTTAACATTTTTGTTTAAGACTTACTTGTGACCCCTCTTACTTGAAAGTACTCCTACACATTCAAAAAGCAGAAGCACAGACAGTACTTAGGTTACAAGGCAACTCCAGATATTGGATTTTTAAAGACAGATACTGACACTGATGGGTGTTTATAAAATATTTTAAAAGTTTATTTTGGGCAATAACATTTTTAAACATAAACAAATAAGTTACTAAGGATCCCTTAAAGGTGGTTACAAATAATCCTGACCAAGATATGCACTGAGGATATTTATGGTTTTAAAAATAAATATGATCCCTCATAGACAAATATAGGTGAGAGATACTGTTAGTACTGTTGACATTTCTGTGCTGGGATTTCTTGCTTACTCACCAGACAACACAGTGAAAAAAGCATGTAACGTATTAAGTATTGCGACATACAATATACAACATCATATATGTTATAATCTATTGATGTTGGCACCTTTTCAGTTTTTGCTGACAAAAAAATAATAAAATATGCTGACAACTACTTTACGGTCCAAGAATGATTATTTACCCAGTATAACGTTACATGGCCACAAGATATTATCCTGTATTGCCCTCAAACGCTTAATTTATGGATTTTCTCTCTTATCCGGTGTAATACTCCTTTAACTATCATGTTAGTTAACATTTTCACCGTTGGTTGTCACAGTAAACAAGATTATAATCAGACCCCTGGCTTGTACTATGAAGCAATCCAGGTAACTTCAGGAGTAACTCTGACGTCGGGTGTAACTTCCCGATTAATCCGCACTATGAAAGGTGGATAGGTGTTAACAAAGGTCTGTTGCCATGGCAATTTAGACTGCATCTCTAAACTGCTCCGAGCAGGTTATCTTCATGGTTAACTCGAGGTTTCCCTATGTATGCGGACTACACACCACATCTGTACTCAGTGTTAATGATGAGAAGTAGGCAATTAATACATACCACTTAATAAAATATTTTTAGATTTCATCCGTTTCATCCTGACTTGTTCCACTGCGGTTGCTGTTGATGTTATTTTTAACACAACAGCATTATGTTCATACAGCAAGCCCTGCAAACTCTGTGAATTTAGGGAGAAGATAATTAAATAATGGGCCAGTTTCTGAGATGTAGCCAATCTGCAGGCTATAACTCAATTATTAACCGTTTTCACATATTTAGATTGACTATTTTACGTGTCAAAAAATACGGAGCCAGTGTGGGGGTTAACAGCAGAGAAAAGATCAAGATGAAAGTGGAAAATTTACAAGAACAAAAATTCCCTGAAATTAAAGTAAAAAAAAAATCCAAATCACTCTGGTGTTTCCTTCAGAATAGACTACACCCAATTCAGGGCAAAGTTTCTAAGGTGGGTGCTAGGTGGGGAAAACTCACCTATTTCCTCTCTGCTAAATCCAATTGTGAAGTCTCATAATTTTCCACTGCACTCATAATACATGGCGGAGGTGTGTGTGTGTGTGTGTGTGTGTGATGTTGCAGCCTTGCAAAGTGAAGCATGTGGTTGCTTGAGGAAAAAAAACACTATTTTTCAGAGAATTTCTCTCATAAATATTTGAACATAATGTCAGAGAATATATTTTAACTTGATTTGTGATTATTAGTTTCTCCTAAATCTACCACATTAATCATGGAAATTCTTTCCCCCTCTCTCCAATTATTTTATTACAATGGACATAATGTGCAGTTGTACATTTACATTTTAATTATATTAGGATATAAGTATAATGATATATAAAAGAAGAGTCCATAAATACATAATAGAGAATTAGCCTACAATAAGAGCAAATTTACTCAACGCATGCCAACAAGCCTCCCTCACTTTGTCGGCCGCCACGGTGTTAAATTTGGCCGTTATTGTGTCTTTAAACTCCTCATCTCCTGACACTATCAGCGCATTCTTCTGGGGAAAATACAGAGCATGCGTCGTTGCGAAACTCTATCTGCACGGCCGAACATGCCCCCTTCATGTGACTTTATGCAACTCCAATTAAGTTAACACCGACTCAACTAACCAAAATCTTTTTCAACGTCGTAGAACCGTTTACTACCAGTGTAGGCAGTCAGAGTTCGTCAACCCTGAGTTTGCTTGATAACCCTGAGTTAACTCTGAGTAGGTTGGACTCCCTTCGTAGCACAGGCCACTGGTCACTAGAGTGGGCGGTTGACGTGATAAACATTGACTGTTGCTGGAAATTCGAAATCCGAGGCCTTATTATGTTCAAATTGAACTGGTGTTCAGTGCAAATGCTTTATGTATGTATATTTGCTCAGCTATGCAGCGGTTTTATTAGCTAATTATTGCTATATCTGATCAGGTAGCATAACAGCATCGCTAACTACCGTTATGTAAGATCTCCTAGTCTAACGTTAACGTTATTTATTAAAACTCCAGAACGTCAGCTAACGTTAGCCAGCTGCTGATAAGTAGCATTAAAAGCCCAATGTACAACCACCACTGGTTTGACGCCTGTGTCCCACATGTGGTACGACAAAACTATGACTTTGTGTGGCCACAACTGGCACTTGACCGCTTATTATAACTGCTATCAACTGTAATTTATCCTAATATAATTTAAACCAGATGATGTCGGTGGGCTCCATGGCTAATAATGATAAGTGGCTACAGTTAGCTTTGAGGCTAGCAAAAAAACCGCCAATGGCAGCAAAAGCAAGGCCGTGTCATTATTTACTTCAGTTCCCACAGCACGTCTCGTGTGTATTCCCGTAAACATATCTGTGTTTAACATGCAAACTGTCCATTAATTCCTCGGCGGAACAAAGCTACATCACAGCTAGCTACGCTGTGGCTAACGCGTCATTTTGTTCGCTTCCATGACTGTTTTCAGCCATTAGACTACGCCCCCTTCACTGGCTAACGTTAGCCGCTAGCTAGCAGCAGTCAGGCTATCAGGGGGGGACAAACCTTTTTGTTTACATTTTGACGTCGTTACTTACTGGTAATCTACGGAGCTCTTCAAATGTTCCCGCAGCGTAGTCAGCTCTCGGCCGCGACCGTTGCGGCCACCGGTAGAGGCCGGGCCGTGGTTGTTGCTGCCAGCTGTCGGTCGCTTGGTAGCTTGTCACTTATCAACCATGTCTGCGGGCGCCATTTCCCGCCTCATCACAAACATAACGTTGATGGTGCGCAGGAGAATGCGACACACGCAAGAGAACCAACGTGGCGGGGAGCGGAATCAACAGGAAAATGGCTATAGTGTGTGCGCAGCTGGGCTGATGCTCACTAACACACTTTATCCCTGCTGGTATTGTTGTGTGACTACAGGATGTGCAAATCGTAGACTGTGTGCATAATGTGTTATGTCCTTTTACAGTTTTAAGAATCGTACTGGTGTTTAGCATCTTTTTGCCTAAAGTTTTTATAATTTTAAAAACGTTTTTCAACATTACAGTGTGGAGTGCAGCTTGCAGAGAAGATCACAGTGAACTTTCTGTTCCAGCTTAGTTTTCAGTCAAATTCAGCTCAAATACTTTCAAGCCCTTGTGGAAAGATCTAGATTAGATATTAGATACTGGTAAGCAGCACTGTGAACATCAACTATGTTTTTGAAAAATAAACAGGAAATACCAACAGGCAAAAATAGACAATGTGACAGGTAGCCTAATCTGAATTTGAGATCTTTTTGCCGTAGGAAGTCCTGGCTGCCCAAACTTTGCACCAGCAATCGGGTCTTTGAAACATAATGTAGATTCAGCTACATTAGGCCTATCAAGAAAACTTTGAACACTCCTTTTAAAATTAATTTTTAAACAAGGTTCAAGCTCTAAGAGGTTGACTTTCATACCACAGTGAAATTAGGGACTGTTGGAGGGTAGTAATAAATATCAATCAACACGCTCTTCTGTTATGTACATGGGTACTGAGTCCTCAAAACCAAATACCAAGAGTCATCAGCAGAACAAAGACTCTAAATTATGTATTCTTGCACAGACAACATGCATTGTCAGCTTGCATGAATAAGTTGTCCTGCCGAAAACTCTTAATGTAAGACAAAGGTGTTCAATCTGAAAACAATTTGGTAAAACTATGGGTATTTTCAGAAGTGGGAAGCAAAAGATTTGTGCAGTTATAAGCTAGAACATGCAAAAACTTGTTATTCATTTCACAACAACCCTTCTCGCTACAGCCTCAGGGCAGAGTCAACACGATCTGCATTTACAGCCGATTTAGTAGAGTGAACAAAATGAAATGAAATGGCAGTGTCCACTAACTGCAGATTGTGCCCTAAAGTGATAATATTAATCAGGGACATCAGAAAAGTAAACATTACACACAAATCACAGCACCTAAGTCATGTATAACCAGTAAAACTGCTGGATGTAAAATACTATAAAGTGCAACAAGGTTGAAACAATACTGAGAATGTATTTATGATTTTTCATCAACAATTTCAGTTTTTACTTCAATATCATAATTACAGCAGGTTTAAAGTGTATACAGTCATTTTAATGATTAAAAAGAAATGCACCGACTATATAACCACCATGACGTTTTTAACTCGGTTAAGCGCTGATAGAAAAATAATCTATGTACAAAACTCTGTTTCTGATATAAGAAAAGCACTTAGTTTGCAAGTTGATGGTTAAGCATTCTCAAATACAACCACTCATACAATATGTTTGATAGCATAAATGATTAACATTGTACCATGGATACAAATACATTTTCATAGACTGGATGCTTTAGCATGTAATTTGGAGAACACTGAAGACCTAAACTGACGACAAACTATACACATTATTACTGACGTCCTATATATACACCATTTTTAGTAAAGCAATATATATTGTGCTTAGTGACTGCTATTAACACAGCACTTGTAATGACTGGTATACAGTGATTACAGCTGTAGAGGTGGGCATCCCTCCAATATCCTGTAAAAACAAATGACCATGTTATTGTACCAAAGCATCAACATTTTTAATAGTTCATTTACACTTGCAATTTAAAAAAAAGGCCAATTGGGTCTGTTTATTGGATGTACATGGGTAACATGGATTATATACTCTGCAGCAAGAAGTTAGGGTCGCAAATCTAAGAATCTTCTACAAACCTTTTGCTGGTTGGATAATAAGGTTGATGAAAGCAGCAAGACTGTACATTCAAAGTGCTGCCAAAAGAACCAAAAGCAGCTAAAAGCTACTTGGGACTGCAGAGTCAAGTGACTTTTTCTCATTACAGGGAGTCATTTTATTCCATGGCAACATCAATTCACAACTTAGTGAAGGTTTAACTAAAGCGAGACATATTGCCACTGAACTAGCCACTATCTGTGTCCATCCTCTCGATTAAATGTGCAGTATTAACTTGCAAAGTGATGGTGAGGTTTCATTTCATCCCAAAATGAAAGAGTTTCCTGTATGGTCCTGGTCCACCCCATAGGCCCCTGACGTAAGAAAAATAAAGAACATTAATAAAATTTGGTGAAAGGTATGGTATGATTTCTCACTACTAACTATTAACATGTTAATTAACTATACATACTTTAAAAGCCCGTGCCAATAGAGGTGAGGCAACGCATCAGCTTTCATGTAGTACATGAGTCTTCTTTCTTTGGCTTGGTTGATGGGGAATGTTTCCAGTGGTTGGTTATTGTAGTCAAACTCTGCCAGAATTACCGTGTTGTAGCTCGTGACCAACGGACATGAAGTGTAGCCATCATACTGTAAACAAGGAGATTACTGATTATGTATTTGCATATATTTCAACAGAGAAGTAAAATTCTTGATGTTTATGTGCCACTTACCTTCTTATCTGGCTTCTCATTTTTCAGAATTTTCCTGATGGTTCTGCTCAATATAGCAGACTGTGCAGCTGAGAGTAAGAAAAAGCTGGTTAGCTTTTTCAATAAATGTGTAAATTCTCTTTTTAGGAATTAAGATGACTAATGCTATATCCCAAATCCACACTACATGTTGATTATATGCAGTTTAATCAGAAAGTATACAAAATAAATCAACATACTTTATAGCAACATAACATGACACAATACGTGCAACGTCAGACGTCCATCAAACTTCGGAAGGTCACTGCAAGTTACACCTCACAAACAGAAAGTGTCTTTCTTAAGACTTATTTCTTAATGTTCTTTTCACACCAGCTTAGACTAACATTTCGCAGGACAATTTCTTTTCTGCCTTATTTCCATCTGTGTGTGTGGAAGAAGGTGAGAACCAATAAAAAGCAGAGAAGGGGCACTGGATTTATACTCCTGCGGTGACTTGACGCATATACCTATGGCGTTGGCAATGCACGTACCTTCGCATTTATATTCGTGTGTTGGTGTCTGTATCACTCTGCAGTTACACCGCCAAAACCCTAGTTGGCGGTGGGGTTTCTATGTTTCTCTGTGTTGACTTCTAGAAGTGAGGCAGGTACTGTGAAAGATTGCATCAATTTCTTGTGGCAGTGTGCTTAAATGAAAAATTTAGGCGCACCAGCGCAACCAATGCAAAAAGTTAGTCAGATTTTCTTACTGCAAGGCAACAGTGCTAACCACAGAACCTGACGTACTGCCCTGCCATGCTTTCACCTAATCCAAAATTGATCCTCTGTATGGTCGCCATGATGTTGACAGATTTGGGGTGCATTCAGTTTCATAATCCGTGTAAAATGTGCATTGTCTTTCCTTGAATCGAGAGGCAAACACCTGAGATGCCTGGATCAAAGCACACAAAGTGAATTTAGTCTACATTCTGCCATAAATGCATGTTTTATTGGTTTGTTATGGCAACATGTGCTTTTATTGGATGGTTTTAAGTTTAAATGATGTACAGTATATGACATCATTATGGGGCTTATTGAAGGCCATCAAGGGAAGAAAATGCTCCCTTAACTGCCATAACTCTACACTGCACTTGATCAACCTCAGCTGAAATTAAAATTCTGACTTGCTGGTGTCACTGGATTAAATAAATAAACTATAAACTAATGGGCCGCCAAAATCAGCAAGATTCATCCCGTGGGGATAAGGAATATCTGTGCCACATGTTAGAGCTATTTCCTCAGTTATCTTTCATATATTTCCCTCTGCACCAAAGTTCATCTAAGGACACGGATGGATTGATACTGTCAACCCTACAGCCGCTACGCCAACATCCCTCACATTTGGCTTACATGATAACACTAGATTCTTTACTGCAGTCAGATTTCAGTTGTGCAGGAAGTAATAAGTAATGTTTTATAACCTAATGTCATTAACAATGATGCCAAGTTGCCAGGAACTTCCCATCATTTAATCCACAGTTAACAGACAGGAAATGGCACACATTTAACTTAGCTAGGTGCAGAGGGTTAAACTTATTCCCCATTTGTTTACATTTTACAAAGAAATGCAATATTCCAACTAATGACACAAAAATCACTTACCAACAGCAGCGGCCGTTCTGATTGTGGGCAGATTGGTACAATCTCCAATCCCAAACACATTTGAATACATATTATGTTGGAGGTTGTCTTTGTTGACATCCAACCAACCCGCCGGATCTGCCAGTGGACTGCCTTTAATCACCAAATTGGGTCCCATTGGTGGAGTGACATGAAGCATTTCATACTAATAAAGAAAAACTGCGAAGTTTAAGAGTTATTTACTGGAGTCTGTGTTCTTAAATTGGCATATTACTAGGTTTAATTAATTACTTAGGTTCAAAAGGAGTAAATAAATAGTGTATTACGTTTTTCAGAACATACAGACTCAACAAACAAAAAACAACATCACTAAAGGATTTAAAGAGGAAGGAATTACGAAGCACATTGTGGAATAGGTTGTCCATGGCTCAAAACAGTCAATACTGTATTACTACGTAAAAGGTGCTGTTGCGATACAGTAACACAGTTTTACCTCAAACACTTTGGTTTCGCCCGGTTTGTCAAGATTTTCAAACACAGCTTCTTTCTTATCTGCCCGCACTTCAATCAGGTTGTGCCTCAGGTTCACCTGTAGGTCACGCTGTTTAACAATATCCCACAATGAATCTGCATATTTCTTGACCCCAAAGAGCACAGGTAGAGATGTGTTGTATATTAAATTGGCCTTCGCTCTTTTTCCTTCTTGGATGGAAACAAAAAAATCTTCATTTAATTTCAACACTTAACAAATGTACTATATTATCATTCAAATCTAAAAATGAAGTACCTTTCTGAGATAGGCATCTGTTAGGTACATGATCTTCTGTGGAGCTCCAGCACATTTCACAGGAGTATTTGGGAAAGTGAAAACAGCGTTGCCCTCTTTGAAGTCCTGCAGCGCTTTCCACGTTTTCTCCACAGTTTGGACTGAGTAGTTTGACCCAATCTTTGGATGCTCAAATCCTTCTGGCAGTCCTTTGATCTACAGATAAGAGGAGTTTTCTGAGATGTAATTCAATTTTCATACAATGGCAAAAGTTTACTAGGTAGAGTTGAAAAATTAAAGCTTTACTTCACCTTCTCATAATGAAGTTGTAAACCAAGAGCCACGATCAAATACTCATAGGAGATCTGCAATGTGAAAGAAAGTCTAAGTAGAGCTAGATGCACATAGAGATCATATTATTAAAAAACAAAATCTGCTTCATATGCAAACTAGTACTCAAAGCCTTCCCGGCAGATGACACACTATAAAGCAGTTTTATACATACACACTGTCAGATAACAGCTTCCTAAAGCAAACATACTTCAGTCCCATCGTCTGTGCGGACAGTATTTGCATCTGGGTTGATTTCCTGAACTTTAGATTTCACCCACTTTACTCCAGACGGCACAACACTCGCAGTGGAACGCCCTGATGAGGCCACAGATTTTGCCCCAGCACCAACCAGCGTCCAGATTGGCTGATAGTAGTGCATCTGAAAACATTGATAAGTTGTTACAAACCAGCTTTAAATGACAGTGGAAAATACATTTATGTTTCTGAGGGACTGAAACACAAAAATGCAAAACATGAATAGACAGCTGAATAAATGAAAGCGACACTTCTAGTGATCCACAAAGAGAGCTATAGCTAATCATAATCTACTGTATCCTTACCTCGCTGGGCTCCACAACAGCCACATTCTCAGCTCCCATCATCCTCTTCATTCGTGCACTCATTGTAATGCCCCCACTTCCTCCTCCGAGCACGAGCATTTTGTAATGATGTTTGGCAGAGGCACTGCTGCTTTTGTGTAGACGACAGACAGCAATGCCTGTGGCCTGGCACTGCCTCAGACGACGCAGTGCAGACATGCTGTGTCTTAAAAGTAAAGACAAATCATTTATAGTTACCAACATTTAATTTATACTGTCTGGTAATCATCCATCCATCCATCGTCCACCGCTTATTCTGCATACAGGGTCGCGGGGTGTCTGTATTCATATCAAATCTGTCAACAGCCTGCAGTTGCCATTTTACTGTCAAAGGTAACTAGTTTTGCCTTTTTCAGTAATTAGTAGAATAGATAACCCAAGTGCAGTTCTCTGAATAGATTTTAAACGTTAATTTTTTCATCAGCTTCAATATTTAATGTTTTGACATGGAATAATGAGAACAATAAGACCATGACTGTGGGTTTACCACTTAAAGATATTGTAATAAGGGACCAACCCACATTTAAATTGACCTGACAAAACAAACAACAGGATATTTGCAGGAGCAAATAATGGTTTAACAGTGCCTTTATGGTGACTTTTTTTAACAAGTCGTTGAGTAAAAAAGTTGTATAATAAGGGGACCTGCTTTAAATTGAGTCCGAGATTAAGTTTGGCCTACTTTGACGTAGGCCTATACCTTTCAGATGCCCTAGTTTGCCAGTGCCCTTACAACCCCTATAAGAGAAACCCTAACAGCACAATTAACTAACACTTAAATTAAAGGTACAGCTGGGTTAATTTAATTTGGGTTGCTTGAATCTCCTCTGAAGCCCAGTCGGAGCTGAACAGTTGCTGCTGCAAGATGCGTAATGAAGCCTTCATAACAAGTATCCTGTAAGATACATGCGTTGACCTGACAACATGATATCCAGGTACAGTTCAGCACTTTAACGTCGATAAAGACAGAGTTGTTTTACTCACCTTGACCTGTTATCCTCCCGTTTAACTGTCAAATTAGAAAAAATCCTTAAATGACACTGGAGAATTCAGTCCGAGCTGCGTTCACTCTGCAAAGTAGGTAGGACTATCAGCATTAATCTGATATAGACTTGCAAATGCCACCCTTTAAGGGGCGGGCTGAACTGTTCGTCCCGCCTCCTCCACCGCTCGATCAATCAAAAGTAAGCGGCCGTTACTAACAGTGGGTTTAACCTTTTATCTTCAGCATAAACCTAATATGTTAGCTGAACTTTTAACGGAGTTGAAAGACAGACCTCGAAAATAGACGTTATAAGGTTTTTGAAAAGTTAATAACCCTGCTTTTCAAAAAAAAAGTTTGGATGCATCCTCACTTGAGGGTGGGCGTTTGTGGGTGTAATAGAGCCCTTTCCACGGTTCATCACATCAGCGTAGTCGTTTTGGAATCTGCTGAAAAGCATGTTTGCGAAATAAACTTGTATTTAGCTAGTAGTGAAACGTACGGGGACTGCAAATACCCGATGGTTTTTCATATATGCATCACTATCTGTAAACCATGAAGAATATTGTAGTAGTTAAGTAGCAGGTTCGAGACCTGTATAGTGCCTGCCCATTCAATGGGACTATTTAAAAAGTTGTAGCTACAACAAAATAAATTGAATTTGTTTGACTGTTGGCTACTAACGGTCAAACTGTTTTTTTCTGGTGCAGATATTGTTTTCAGGTACTGTCCTGCTGATCACCTAGGTCTACAACAGAGACCGGGATGTGTGGCCATCATAACCAAAACACAAGCAGGGATGTACTTCTATCTTGCCCATATGGTAGCATATATCAGGTTTACTGTGGAGTTTTAATCTGACAGAGAAGACTAGATAGATTTTGGGCGAGGAGCTCAATGGCAATTCAGTGCATCTTTTGGATCTATTACCTGGTTCCTCATGCCTGTTTTATTATAGTGTTATAGCATAAAATAAAAAGCTTGGTATATATTAACCAAATTATACAATAATAGTAATATGTATTTAGGAAGTTAAAGTGACAGAGAGATTATAGGCCTTGGAGTTGGTTGAGATATGATTCATAACAATAGATATCAATTATTACAATAATACAAATATAAAGAAAGAAGAAACAAACAGAATGTCCTACCTAATATGTTGGATTGTATCAGTGGGACTTTCTGAATTATATTTACATTTAGCATATTTTTATCTAGTCCTCGAGGAGTTTGATCACAGAGTCTGGAAAAGAAAATATTCCGTTTGAATAAGTTTTAAAGCCTCTGGTTGGCCTTTGATCGCCATGTAATAGTCACTGACCATGGAGTGGTGCTGTTGGATTGTGTTAAACCAAGGGGTGTTTCAAATACTTTGTTCACCTCTTTTGTGTCAATGAGGGTAGGGTAAATGTTAGCTTTGACATTTAGCCTATATAATAGTATAAAGTGGCATCCAAGTTAAGCATGACCCCAACATGACCCAGCACCAACAACGTGAATAAACTCAGCTTAAAGGCACATAGTCATCTCTGCTGTGTGCCCTGGCTTTTAAAACAACTCAGACTCAGAAGATATGTTGAGTGAAATTGGAAATGACAAAATAATTTACACACACACACACACATATATGTATGTATGTATGTACATGTATGTATGTATGTATGTACACATACATACATATATATATATATACACACACACATACACATACACACACACACACACACACACACATATATATATATATACATATATATATATATAATATATATATATATATATATATATATATATATATATATATATATACATACATACATACATATATACACATACATATATATGTCTTCTATTTAGCATCAATCAAAAAGTCAATAAGTAGCATCAGCTCATCTTTAAGCTGATGATACACGGGGCAACTTTTTGAGCAATGTTGCTGGGCAATGTTGCTAGTGGCAAGTCCGGCTATGTTTTGAACAGATAGGGCGGTGCGGGGCGGGTGGCGGAATGATGGGGGAAGGGGATTACGGTAGTAATCTTTACTCATTATCATTGATGGCAATGTTGCCCTGCACGATTGCTCTAAAAGTTGCTCCATGTATCAACAGCTTAACGCAATGAAATTTGAAATTAATCAAAACCTATGAAGACACTACCATTGAACAATTCAAACAATTCCTCTGAGATAAAATAAAAGATAAAACCATAAAAAACAAACCCATAAGAAATTTTAACAAAGAAAAAAATGTACCAATAAGGTAACATCATACACCAAAGGTCTGTGAAAAGATACCGTTATACATTTCCAACAAATTTCTTCTTTTTTTCTTTAAAAATAGAATGAGGGACAGCACTAATCCATTTTGCACTGTGTTTTGGGTCCTTACAGAGGCGATATAGCTGCATTATAAACTAATATAGCAATACTACAGACAACATGCATGTCAGTTTGCATGAATAACTAGATGTCTGGAAAGTAAGACAAAGGCATAAACATAGTGTAACATTACAGCCAATTTAGTAGAGCATAAACATTTGTATGTGCAGAAAGGGCAGTGTCCACCAATTGCAGATTGTGTCCTAAAGTAATAATACTAATCAGGGATATCATAAAAGTAAATAATACTATAAAAAAAATCATAGCAAAACAAAGTTATATATAACTTTAAATATTCCAGTAAAAGTACCAGAAAGTAAAAATACCATAAAGTGCAACAAGGTGAAAACTATACTGAGAATTTTTTCAGCAGCAATTTCAGTTTTTACTTCTATAGCAAATTTACAGCAGGTTTTGTACACAGATTTTAATGATTAAAGAGAAATGCATATTTTTAATACGATAATGATGTTAGCACCGACTACATAGTCATCTAGATGTTTATCACTCGGTTAAGCACTGATAGAAAAATAATCTATGTACAAAACTGTATTTCTGATCTAAGAAAAAGCACTTAGTTTTGATGTTGATGGGTAAGTATTTCCAAAGATAACCTCTCATACAAAATGTTTGGTAGCACAAATGATTAACATTGTGCTGTGGAAACAAATACATTTTCAGACTGGATGCTTTAGCATGTAAGTTGGAGAAGACTCTAGACTATTAAAATCCTTAAGAAACTACACACATAATAACTAACGTTCACCAATGTACACAAGTTCTTGTGAAGAATTTGGAAAATAGAATATTTAAATATTGTGCTTAGTGATTACTGTCAACACAACACTCTTAATGACTGGCAGACAATGATTAAAGCTGTAGAGGTGGGCATCCCTCCCATATCCTGCAAAAACAAATTACCATGTAAGTGTCCCAAAGCATCAACATTTTTAATTGTTCATTTAAACTTTGTGGCTGTTTTAAAAAGGCTAATATTGGTCAGTTTATTGGATGTACATGAACAACAAGGATTATTCACTCTGCAGCAAGAAGTTGAATAAACATTGGAAGAGCCTGGCTAACCTCAATTAGGCTGTGGGGAAACGTACTGGCTTATGAAAGCACACTGGTACACCTAGGGTTGCAAATCAAAGAATCTTCTACAAACTTTTTGCTGGTTGGATAATAAGGTTGATGAAAGCAGCAAGATCGTACATTCAACGTGCTGCCAAAAGAACCAAAAGCAGCTAAAAGCTACATAGAGCTGCAGAGTCAAGTGACTTTTTCTCATTACAGGGAGTCATTTTATTCCATGGTAACATAAATGCACCACTTACTGCAGGTTTAACTAAAGTGAGACATTTAAATATTGATGATAACATGACCAAACTTATTGTGATTAGTCATGATGTCCAGGCCATAAATATTACCATCGTACTAGCCACAATATGTGTCCATCCTCGATTGAATGTGCTACTTCTTACCCTAGAAGTTTAGGGAAAGTACAGTATTAACTTGCAAAGTGATGGTGAGATTTCATTTCATCCCAAGATGAAAGAGTTTCCTGTATGGTCCTGGTCCACCCCACAGGCCCCTGACGTAAGAAAAATAAAGAACATTAATAAAATGGAATGAAATGAAAGGTATGGTACAATTGTTCAATACAAACTTTTAACATGTTGTTGATTAACTATACATACTTTAAAAGCCCGTGCCAATAGAGGTGAGGCATCACATCAGCTTTCATGTAGTACATGAGTCTTCTTTCTTTGGCTTGGTTGATGGGGAATGTTTCCAGTGGTTGGTTATTGTAGTCAAACTCTGCCAGAATTACCGTGTTGTAGCTCGTGACCAACGGACATGAAGTGTAGCCATCATACTGTATACAAGGAGATACTGATTATGTATTTGCATATATTTCAACAGAGAAGTAAAATTCTTGATGTTTATGTGCCACTTACCTTCTTATCTGGCTTCTCATTTTTCAGTATTTTGCTGATGGTTCTGTTCAATATAGCAGACTGAGCAGCTGAGAATGAGAAAAAATGGTTGGCTTTTTCATTAAATGTGTAAATTCTCTTTTTAGGAATTAAGAAGACTAATGCTATATCCCAAATCCACGCTACATGCTATTTAATTGTTAAGTATACAAAACAATCAACATACTTTATATCAGCAGAACATGACACAATATGGCTAACATCCGACATCCATCAATTGAAAGCAAAGTGTCTTTCTTAAGATTGATTCATTATTTTTCTTAGAAAAGATCTTTGTAGACTATTTCACCACCATCTACAATTCATCACATTTCTTTGCACCTGTGAGCAGCTACTTTATTTAGAGAAACAGTATCCATTTAGGAGAATAGCGTCCATCAACAGCACACTGACAAAAACAAACAAATTTAGTATGTAGTATTTAGTTACTGTCTGGTTTGAGTATACTTTATTGTGCCACTTTTCCAGGGTGAACAATCCATATACTTAACACCTGCTTACAATTAGTATGTAATATGGATTTGGGACACACAGTAAGAATTTACATGCAAGCTTCCACGAAAGGAATACTGTTGGATGGATAAAAAGTAAAGAGGTAATATGGCTATTCTAAGGTTCCTTACTACTAGAAGGAGAAATAATTTAAAGTTGAATTTATTGAAACGCAAGGTTTTAACCATCCATCCATCCATCTTTCATTATCTTCTTTGCGGTTTCAGAACTGTTACAGCCATACTGATGAGCATGATAATGCTAGATTCTTTACTGCAGTCAGATTGCCGATGTGCAGGAAGTGATAAGTACTGGTTTATAACCCAATGTCATCATTCAGTGTTGCCATGTTGCCAGGAAATTGTGTTCTTTTTATCCACAGTTTGGCACACCTTTAAATTAGCTAGATGCAGAGGGTTAAAAAACATTTCCCCATGTGTTTACTTTTGACAAAGAAATGTTTTGCACCTAACACAATCAAACTTAAACACAAAGGTAAACTGAGATAATGATACAATCCATTAGATACTACTGACAAGTGTACCTAAATTACAAGCTTTATAGGGTGTGGTGTGTGTGTTTTATAGTCTTGTGTAAGTAGGTTATTGTGCAATACACTTCCTGACTAAATTGCCAAAAAGAACAAGCAGTTAACAAGAGATCAAAAAGTATGACTTGTATGCAGCAACAGACTACTTTCCAGTATTGCGTTGATGCAATGTTCAAACTAATGACACAATAATCACTTACCAACAGCAGCGGCCGTTTTGGATGTGGGCAGATTGGTACAGTCTCCAATCCCAAACACATTTGGATACCTATTATGTTGGAGGTTGTCTCTGTTGACATCCAACCAACCCGCCGGATCTGCCAGTGGACTGCCTTTAATCACCAAATTGGGTCCCATTGGTGGAGTGACATGAAGCATTTCATACTAATAAAGAAAACTGCAAGAGTTATTTACTGGAGTCTGAGAAAAACAAAAAGTGTATTAGGTTTTTCATAACATACTACGTAAAAAGCGCTGTTGCGGTACAGTAACACAGTTACCTCAAACACTTTGGTTTCGCCCGGTTTATCAAGATTTTCAAACACAGCTTCTTGCTTGTCTGCCCGCACTTCAATTAGGTTGTGCCTCAGGTTCACTTGTAGGTCACGTTGTTTCACAATATCCCACAATGACTCAGCATATTTTTTGATGCCAAAGAGCACAGGTAGAGATGTGTTGTATATTACATTGGCCTTCGCTCTTTTTCCTGTCTTGGGTAAAAACATAAAAATGTATTTGGAAATTTAATTTGGAAAACCACACTTGAAAATGTACTATATTATCATTCAAATCTAAAAATGAAGTACCTTTCTGAGATAGGCATCTGTCAGGTACATGATCTTCTGTGGAGCTCCAGCACATTTCACAGGAGTATTTGGGAAAGTGAAAACAGCGTTGCCCTCTTTGAAGTCCTGCAGCGCTTTCCACGTTTTCTCCACAGTTTGGACTGAGTAGTTTGACCCAATCTTTGGATGCTCAAATCCTTCTGGCAGTCCTTTAATCTACAGATAAGAGGAGTTTCCTGAGATGTAATTCAATTTACATACAATGGCAAAAGCTTACTAGGTAGAGTTGAATGAATAAAGCTTTACTTCACCTTCTCATAATGGAGTTGTAAACCAAGAGCCACGATCAAATACTCATAGGAGATCTGCAATGTGAAAGAAAGTCTAAGTTCAATTTCAATTCAATTTTATTTATATAGCGCCAAATCACAACAACAGTTATCTCACAGCGCTTTTCATAAAAGAGCAGGTCTAGACCGTACTCTGTGATGATATTTACAGAAGCCCAACAGTTCACACCAAGAGCAGCACTAGGAGACAGAGGCAAGGAAAAACTTCCTTTTAAGAGGCAGAAACCTCGAGCAGAACCATGGCTCAGGGTGGGCGGCCATCTGCCTCGACCGGTTGGGGCTAGATGCACATAGGTATAAAAACTAACACTCAAAGCCATGCCAGCAGATGACACACTATAAAGCAGTTTTATACATACACACTGTCAGATAACAGCTTCCTAAAGCAAACATACTTCAGTCCCATCGTCTGTGCGGACAGTATTTGCATCTGGGTTGATTTCCTGAACTTTAGATTTCACCCACTTTACTCCAGACGGCACAACACTCGCAGTGGAACGCCCTGATGAGGCCACAGATTTTGCCCCAGCACCAACCAGCGTCCAGATTGGCTGATAGTAGTGCATCTGAAAACATTGATAAGTTGTTACAAACCAGCTTTAAATGACAGTGGAAAATACATTTATGTTTCTGAGGGACTGAAACACAAAAATGCAAAACACAAATAGAAAGCTGAATAAATGAAAGCGACGCTTCTTCTTTGTATTATGTTCTAGTGATCCACAAAGAGAGCTATAGCAAGTCATAATCTCCTGTATCCTTACCTCGCTGGGCTCCACAACAGCCACATTCTCAGCTCCCATCATCCTCTTCATTCGTGCACTCATTGTAATGCCCCCACTTCCTCCTCCAGCACGAGCATTTTGTAATGATGTTTGGCAGAGACACTGCTACCCGTGTGAAGATAAGCGATAGCAATGCCTTTGGCCTGGCACTGCCTCAGACGACACAGTGCAGACATCCTGTGTCTTAAAAGTAAAGACAAATCATTTGGTTAACAACAATTTGCTTATACTGTCTGAGACTCAAACATACAAAATCTGTCAAAAACCTTAAGTCCTCTTATTGCTGTACCACATTTGCATTTTACTATCAAAAGGTAGAGTAACTATTTTTTCCTTTTACAATAATTAATAGGTAGAATAGATAACCAAAGTTTCACCTCTTTGAGTAGGTTTTAGTAGGCTTAAATATTAATGCTCTGACATGGACTATAGAGAACAAGAAGATCATGACTTTGATTGTGGCTTCACCACCCACAGCTAACGCTAATGTAATAAGGGACCAACCCACATTTAAACTGACCTAACAAACACACACACACAACAGAATGACTACAGGAGCCAATTCATTAAGGCTCAACAGGTTTTTAAAGTTTTAGAGTAAAAATTTACACAATTAGGAGATCTGCTTTAAATTGGGTGAGAGACTTTGACTTTGACATATGTTTTTCTGTCTATGGCCTGAGACTCTCATAGAACAAATAACTAACACGTAACAGCTGGGTTACTTTTATTTGAGGTGGTTCTTCGAAGCCCAGTCAGAGCTGAACAGTTGCTGCTGCATGCTGCGTAATGAAGCCTCCATAAACATCCATAACAAGCATTCCTGTACATGCGTAGACCTTCAGGTACAATTTAACATCGAAAAAGACAGTCTAGTATGTTACCTACCTTGACCAGCACTACTGTTATCCTCCCGTTGAAGTGTCAAGTTAGACAAAATCCTTAGATAATCCAGGAGAATTCAGTCTGACCTGCTTTCACTCTGCAAAAAAAGGAAGACCTGACAGAGTCTGCGTGAGGCGTTAACCGACTGTGAACTGAGCAGTTGCCACCCTTCAAGTGAGGGACTGAACTGTTCGTCCCGCCTCCTCTACCGCTCGACCAATCAAGACCGATCCTCGTGAGCAAACGCTTAATTCTGAGGACGTAGAGTCCAAATGTGATGACTTGGGAGAGAAAAAGTGACATTGTTCACCTTCAGTCAACGAGGAGAACTCTGGTCCCTAAGGCTGCAGTATTATTCTCATTATGTATTATGACTTGCCAACGTCCTGTAGCCTATATGCCCAGACAGATCTAAAATAAATCAGAGACGTGGTGACTTAAAAACCTATTCTCACGCAGGCCTATAAGCTAAAAACGTGCAAGTAGCAGGTTTGAGATCTGTATGCCAATTAGCGCATCTTATACCCATTCAATAGGCTATATCAAGCTGCAACAAAAAAAGTCTCCATCAGCTTGACTTTGCATGATTGTAGGGTACTCATCAAACTGATTTTACTGGTTCAGATATTTACATAGCCTGCTGTACCTGTTAATTATATAGGCCTGGGTCTTTAATGTTAAAAAAAAGAGAGAGGTGTCAACTTGTATAACATTTTCCCCACACATAATGCTGCGTTATTGGACAATGAGCCACTGTGCCATAAAGAATAAAGGAGTCATGTCCTTTGGAGTATTTTAATCGCTTTGTAATGAGAACATCAGGTGGTTCTGATATTCCCTACAGGCCCAACCTCAACCTCTGAACGCCTCTTTATTATAAAGTAAAGAAACACTAGTACTTTTTTGAAAAGAACATTTAACAGTTATGTAAAGGCGTGACAGATATTATCCTATTCAATATATTTTTATGTTAAGAAATTTATTTTATTTGCTTGCTTGTAGGTTCTGACAGTAGTTTTGTTCTTTTGAAAGGGGGAAAGACAGTTGAATGGCAGCGCCTGTGGACAGAGAACTGGATGTGTTGCCATCATAACCATAACTCAAGCTGGGATGTACTTCTATCTTGCCCACATTGTTATCAGGTTTACTTTAGGGGTGTAATCTGACAGCGAGGACTGGACAGTTGTAAAAATAAATAAAGAAAAAACAAATAAAGAAATCTACTGGGCCTGGCACCCAATGGCAATTCACAGCTTTTGGATGTATTACCTGGTATAAGAGTGGAGTCTGGTTTGTCATGTTTATCGAGGGACCACAACAATGTCACTAATAATGGCGTGGCTGCAGGATGCATTAATTGCCCAACCCTGTGACTGAAATTAAGACAGATTGATATAGTTATAATTGACTGTGTTAGTCTTAGTGTTAGTGCTAATTAGTACTAAACAAAATCACTGGTTATTAACAGTAAATTTTACATCGGAAATAGCATAAAATCAAAAGACTGTATTTACACTGTACAAAATTATAATCCGGAAACCAGTCAATATCTGGTGTGACCACCATTTGACTCACGCAGTGCAACACATCTCCTTCGCATAGAGTTGATCAGGTTGTTTATTGTGGCCTGTGGAATGGTGGTCCACTCTTCTTGGCTGTCCGAACTTGCAGTGAGGTCGAGACCCCGATGAGGAGATTGAGGATGCAGATGAGCTTCCCTGAGATGATTCCTGTCAATTTGTGCAGAAATTCTTTGGTTATGCAAATGGCTTGTTGCAGCAGCTGTCCGGGTAGCTGGTCTCAGACGATCTTGGAGGTGAAGCTGTTGGATGTGGAGGTCCTGGGCTGGTGTGGTTACACGTGGTCTGCGGATGTGAGGCCGGTTGGATGTACTGACAAATTCTCTGAAACACCTTTGGAGACGGCTTGAACATTCAATTGAGGGGCAACAGCTCTGGTGGACATTCAATAGCAGCCAATAGCACGCTCCCTCAAAACTTGTGACATCTGTGCCATTGTGCTGTGTGATGGAACTGCACATTTTCGAGTGGCCTTTTATTGTGGCCAGCCCATAGGTGTCATTTACACATGTCCCCACCACTTCTTGAAATGGCTGATTTTGTCCCCATCACTTTTTGAAAGCATTTGTTAAAAATTTTCTAAGCTTGCAACAAGAAATGTTAAATAAAAAATTATAATGCTTTGAGAAATTTTTTTTACACAATAAAAAAACACACAATGCAATTTAAATATAGAAGAAACAAATGTGCATTGTCCAAAACAAGTTATTTACGATTAAAACAGCTACAGATTACTGAATTATATTCCATATATATTTTTATTTAGAATTGTCACGTCACCTGGATTTTGTGTTTCCCTTTATATAAATAGAGACATTTCCTCCATAAATTGGAACAGAAAATGTCTCATGAATACTGGAAATTAACTGTTTAATGCTCAAAATATTCTTATATGTCAGCATTGATTATTTCTTCAAAATAGTGTTAAAATATATTCTCTTTTTGTTCTCGTGACCCCAATATTGTGCATCCTCACACCCGTAATCTTAGCCTTTATGTCCCCACCACTTTTCAACACAAAGTGACACTCCTTGGCCAGCCTAGGCACACCTGTGCAATACCCATGCTGTCTGATCAGCACCTGTGAGGTGGATGGATTATCTCGGCAAAGGAGAAGTGCTCACCAAGATTTGTGAACAATATTTGAGAGAAATGGGCCTTTTGTGTACATAGAGAAAGTCTTAGATCTTTGAGTTCAGCTCATGATGAATGGGGGCAAAACAAAAGTGTTGCGTTTATAATTTTGTTAAGTGTACCTACACCAGGCCCACACCAAACTAAAACCAATGCAGTCAATTAAACTGCCATGTTGAGTTTTTGTTGTAGGGATGTTTTGATTGAACTTTGTGGTCTTTTTGGTGGCTATACTGGTGCTGTGGTATTGGGTTAAACCAAGGGTGTGTCTAATTTTGTCCACCTCTTTTATGTCAATGAGGGCAAGTTAAATGTTAGTTTTAGGTAAGTGGCAACTGAGTTTTTATCCTAATTGTTCTATGTTCAATTATAGTGATAAATACTTTATTATAGTAGAAAAAAGCCCGTATGGAAATTAAGGCAACACTGTATGTGGCATCCACAGTAAGCATGACCCTTCCAGATGAAATTACATTAGTGTGCCAAATTGTATTAACTTACAATACTTAACTAAGACCAAGAAGAAGAAGAAGTTTTATTTATATAGCGCTTTTCCAGAGCTCAAGGTCGCTTTACGTGGTACATTTACAATAAATTTACACACTAACACACAACTTATAATCACATAGGATACATATAGTCACATTTAAACGAAATACATGTTAAATAGATGTGTTTTTAACTGTGTCTTGAATGTAGCCACAGATTAAATATTTAAAAGTGAAAGGGGCAGTGAATTCCATAATTTTGGAGCATTAACACTAAATGACCTTCCAACTACTGTAGACAACCGGAAACGAGGGATGGACAATAAACCAAGTTTAGTTGATCTGAGAGACCGTGCAGCGCGGTAGGTGAAAAGTAGATCAGACAAATATGGGGGTGCAAGACCATTTAATGCCTTAAATGTTAGAAGCAATACCTTAAAGTGGATATGTGATGTCACGGGTAGCCAGTGAAGGTCATGAAGCACCGGAGTAATGTGAGACCAGGCACTACTAGATGTTTATAATCTTATAGTAGTTATGCATGTTAAATAAAAAATAAAAACCTCAATTAACTTGTCTGTTTGGGTTTTAAGCCTCAGTTTCACCTGCTTCCCTCCAGATGGCAGCTGCAACACAAAACCAACAGAAAACAGCGCCAACGATGTGAGTGCATGCCTGACAGAAATACTGACAACAGAGAATTAGATCAGCTTAAAGGCAGGAGGTCATCTCTCTCAAAAGCACACCGACTGGGGGCGCTATAATAACAGTTTCAACTCAGAACACGTTGTGGGAAACTGGAAATGAGAATATAAAATACGTAACAATAAAAAACACACCTTTTTTTTTTAAGTGTTGGTAAAAATATTTACCAATAATGTTACAACCTATTTCGGGTCTGTGAAAAGAAATATCTAACTAATTGTTTCCTCGTTGTTTTTAATAATGTACCTGAATCAGAGACTGCACTAGAGCAGTTTGGAGGAGATCTTGAGTGACGGCGCATGTTTGCACTCTGTTTTGGGCACTTAGCAGGCAATAGGCTATAGCTATAAACTAATATAGAAAAAATACACATGAGCTAGGAAACAGATTTTCACGACAATTAGCCTACTGAGATCGTGCTTTCAGGGTCCAGATTATTTTTAATTTTAGGCTACATTTAAACTGCGTGCAAATTGATCACTTTAGGTTAAAATGCTCCTCACTGCTGCCTATTAGAGCCAATTCAAAATGTTTCACAGCTCATAATTTCAATGCTTGTAAGAACATCATCAAGTGTTTAAATGTTTGTAAAGAAATCAGTCTGGCTATTGTTTTTCTCAAGGGGAGACAGACATTGCACACACACACACACACACACACAGACACACCCACGCACACGCGCACGCTCCCGCATCTCACCCGATGAAGGCTCCTATGAGCTCCATGTCATCGCTCTGGGTGGGTGATCGTGAGTGAGTTCATTTCTTTTCGGTCTCACTCTGTCTCTACACATTTCTCTCCGAATAGCGTGATTGCTCATTGTTACGTGCCTGCTGCACCATTTTAACACCCTACACCGTCTGCAGTCTTCTTCTACTTCACCACAGCTGAACGGGCTTTTGCTGCTCATTTACAACCAGGAGTCCATCCATGTCTGGTGATTTTTTCATTCAGGATCTGAGGAATGTGGTGTCTGAAAATAAACTGAACGACAGGATACATGGACACAATACAAGACTGCGCCTGTGACAAAGCTGTGCAAGGTAAGACACTGAAATTTATGGGATAACACAAGAATTAAGAAATCCTTGCACTTGTTTCATTATTACGCTATTTTCTTTTGAGAATTAAGGAACTATATCTAGTTCAGATGTTACACTCCCAGCTTTGTATTGCTCCTCAGGGATGTTTTGCTAAGGAGACATGGTTCACTTGGGATTTAACTGCTGCTGTTGGTTACACCAATAGTTTAATTAAAGTTGCTTGTCTGAACAGAAAAGAAACCAGAGACAACACCTTACTTTGTTGCCTCAGATGTAAAACAAAGCCACATTTATTGCACACACTGACTCAATCCCCCCCCCCCCATTCACCTCCTGCACTGCAATACTGTCCCAATGCAAAATGTTCAGTTCCTCTTTTTAGTGTAGATGGTTAATAGCGGTTTCTTCCTTTGCTGGAGGAAGTATTCTGATCCTTTAGTAAAGTAAAAGTATTCATATAAAAATGTTCTATTACAAGTAAAACTCTTGCTTTAAACATGTAACTAATAGATATATAGATAGATATGTTATTCACACCCAAAGGGAAATTGCAGTGTTGCAGTAGAAAGGTAAGGTAAGCGTAAAGGTAAGTATTATCAGCAAATTAAAAATCAAAAGTAAAAGTACTCGTATGAAGAAAAATGCCTCAGTAAATGTTTTGGATTATTATTATTGATGCATTCATGTGAAAGTAGCATTTTATTGTTGTAGGCTAGTTAATAGATGTGGAGCTAATTTTATTGGCTCATCCCAAAACATGTTTTATATGTAAAAGCTCCATGTGTAAAGCCTAGCAACTGTCAAAAAATGGAGTAAAAATATTTCCCGCTGAAATGTGGTGGAGTTGAGAACCCATGTACGTACACAACGATGAATCTTCTCTTATGTATAGGCCTATCTCCTAAACTTTGTTAATTTTTTTTCTGTTGTATTTCTGCAGAACCACATGCATACACACACTAAAATCTGTTTAAGGGCCCTGTGCTCTGCCGGTCCTCCGATCTGATTCTGCATTCTGACCGACGTACTGCAGTGAATGTTCAACATAAGAGTCAGCCAGTACAGTCCGCCAAGTTCGTTCATTTTAAGTCAATTGAAGTGCAGTGTCTAATAAGTAAATGTACTTATTAGTTACATTCCAACTCTGATTTCTTCACATGACTTTTAGGGAAAGAATCGGGAGGTCCCCGGAGAACATGGCATTCTGGAGAAGAAATACTCATATTGGTGAGAATTTTTTTCTAAACACACTGTAGCTGAGAACAACAGGAAACATTGTTTGGTGTTGAGCGTTTACTGGCTGCAGGTTTGAAGTGTATACATTGTACAGAAAAGCTCAAATATCAGCCTTGTCTTTTGTTGGTCTTTCAAAAGTTGGAGACTTATCTTGTTTAAGTCTTCCTCTCTCTCTCAGGCAGCTGTACAGTAACTCCTCATCCAGTGCAGTGCACTGGTTTAGAGAGATAAAATGAAACAGTCAGTAGCCTCTCCCTTTCTGGGCATGTGTTTTTCATGTGTTTGAGGTAAGCTAAGAGGGAACTTCAGTACAGATATTGTGTTGTCAACCTTTGGGGTTCATCTAGATCATCTAAAAGCTTCCTGCATCGATGTTAGACTCAGGGGGAATATGGGCTGATTTATTTCCTGAAGCTGTTTGGACTTGCAGGCTGCTCAAGAGTCTGCTCAAGTGCCTAGCAGAAAAATATATTCTCTTTGAGAAATCAGTCTGTTAAATAACAGCGGTAACTTTTGCTGTCTTAGAAAAACAATATTGCTTTTACACATCTTCTAATGAAATGTTTAAGCAGACCGAAGTCCTTGAACAACAAATGCTTTTCTTAATAATTAACTGTCATGGTAACAGATAGCAGGATGGGGCCAGTCTGTTGTGTGAGAAGGTTTATCCTGTTGCAGCTCTGACCGTGTGTGTTATGCATAATTCAATAATGATTTAACCTTGTTTGGAAACAACAGCTCTAGCAATGTGCTCCTCTCTGGCATTGCTCTGTCTTGTTTTCATCTTGAAGGTGACTGGTATTTATTGTGTTGTTTGTGAGTGAATATATTTCCTGTCGAGACTGTTTAAAAAGCATGACTGAGCATGTTAATGCATCACACTGACATATGAGCCATGAAATGAATGCCAGAGTTGTAATTGTGGATGAAGTCTTCACTTCTTGGGTGTAAAGGGGGCAAGCTCAGACAGAGCCCACATGCCGCAGACACTCTTATATCATCAAACCCATGAAGTAGACTCAGCAAGAGATGTTATTTATTTCCCTTTAGTGGATCAACCATATTTAGGTGGATTCATGTGCATATCCCATCATAATCATTCTATAAGCTAGGATATTGTGACTGATACTGTCTGAAAGAAAAGAAATGTAACAAAAGAGTAATGACCAGCAGAGTTGTGGATCTTTGTGGAACTTAGTGCCATTGCTTCTAATATAGAAGTGAGAAGTGGGAACAAATGTGAGACATAAAGGCATAGCTGACTGGAAGTGCCATATATGTTATGCATTGTTGCGACATATTATCAATTGCCAATAAATGGTAAACAATACATACTAATGAGTAGGTAAGATCTAATGTTTAGTTTGACATTTGGAAATTACACCTAGATGCTTTCTTACTGAGCTACAACCAGGAGATGCTAGCTTAATTTAGCATAAAGACTGGAAACAAGGGGAAACAGCTAGCATAGCTTTGTCAAAAGGTAACAAAACCTGCCTACCAGCACCTCTAAAGCTCACCAACACATGTTACATCTCCTTTCTTGAGTCTTGTTGTAATGTGAGATTGCCAGGTAACCAGTGGTGAGTCACTGCACCTTCCCAAGAAATAGGCACACACATAATTCCCAGTAAACCTGTAAACAAATGTGATATGTCGTGTAAATTATTGAGCTTTAGAAGTGTTGGTAAAAGATTTTGTTACCTTTTGGACAGAGCCAGGCCAGCTGTTTCCTATTGTTTCCAGTCTTTATGCTAAACTAAGCTAATAGACTGATAGCTGTAGCTTTATAGCTCTACAGCTCTCTTCAAGAAAGCAAGCAAGTGTATTTTGAAGTAATTCTTTAAGGGGCATTCCACTGTTTTTTAAGTTAAGTTTACTTGTCACAAAGAGTCAGTCTTTCAAAGCAGTTATGTAATGTTTCCTGTTGCTCTGGGGGGAGATTTCCAAAATTAATAATAACCCTAATGATGTCATCAGGGTCATTTTGGTTTGGCTGGGTTGAGACTTTTTTAGAAAACCTGCATGACAAACTGGAAGTGTAGAGTTTGAAAGAAGTGAGCATTTAGGAGGTGGAGAAGATGGTGTATTTAATGACACTGTTTTTGTAACCTGACCCATAGGGACTAAAAGTCAAAATCTCTATACCTCTGCTTCTTCATTTGTCTCTTGTGAGTCCCCACACTTTATGAAAGAACAGTATAAAGATTGCTGGAATACCCATTGAAATAAAATGCAGGGAATTAGGTGAATACGTCAGTCTGATGTATCAGACCCATTATAGCAGGCCAAGAGGAATGGGTGAATATATTCTCAAGTCAAGAGCAACCTTGTCTTGTACCATGTTAAATGAGGTTCCGTATCACACTGGACCTGAAGCATGTAAGGTAAAAGTTTAGTTTATTGTGTTGTTGTTTGGCAACAGGTGTGATGGGGCAGTCAGAACAGGCAAAAAAAACAAAAGGGCAAAAATGACAGGCAATACCAGGCTGGAACAAGAAGACAAAAGGCTATGCCACCACAGCCGTTATGGCACAATAGACAATCTTGCAAGCAACAAAAGGGGAGTTGCCTGGATTCTTCAGCTGATGATACACAGGGCAACATTTTGAGCAATGTTGCTGGGCAATCTTGCTGGAGGCAAGTCCGACTATGTTTTGAACGGATAGCGGAGGTGCAGGGCGGGTGGTGGAGTGGTGGGGGAAGGGGATTACGGTAGTAATCTTTACTCATTACCACTGACGGCAACTTTGCCCAGCACAATTGCTCTAAAAGCTGCTCCGTGTATCATCAGCTTTAGTGTGGAATGTGCAGTATGTATTTGACATATAGTTGCCTCAAAAATTCCTCAGTGAAATTTAAAAAAGTAGTGTCAATACCCAGCATTTTACATATGCATACCTGTCAGTGTTGACACCAATTGACAGAAATCTTAAATTACTGAGCACTATTGAATCAACTGTTGAGTGTCTATTGTAGAGGGAGTAGTGAATGAGTGAACAAGGGTATGATTTTGGACACCACCTTGGCCTTTTTACCAGTAGACATTTTGAGTTGTCATAGTAGGAAAAGCACAGATGGTACTAATAACATTAAAGATGACGTCCCAGTAATTCATGACAGTGTGACAGTGAGCCAGCACAACACCAGGACCTTGAAACTGAATCAGCTAAATAGAATTTACATATCATTCTTTTTATTAACACCTCTGTTTCACAAAATCTCCCATTAAAATCTGCCTATGACTGACAACAGGGAAAAAAGGGAATGAAATTGACTGCTACCTTTGGTGAGACAGTGCATTCTGCTTCAGTGTATTAAAGAAAAGCCTTCTACTATGTTGCAGTGGTAAAAAGAAATGTACAAGGTTGTCCCAATGGAAAGTTTCACTGCTACTTTAAAATGAACTGACAAATTCATAATACATGGCAACCAATCTTAGTTAGCAAAGCTTAAGACTTTTAAATCTAACACGATGAGGTAGATTATCCTTTTAGTGGGATCTCACCTCAGAAAACTAAACCAAATTATATGTTTAAATGTGTCGATAGATTGTGCCTGTAAACCTCTTTAGGACTACGTAGATCGTAAATGATTAATGCTGCACCACTGTACTGCTGTTGTTCACATTTTGTGTTTTTGTGCATTATTGATATTGGCATGTTGTTTTGTTACGTGCCCTTTATGTTGAAGAAATGTTTCATCGAGAGATATTAATTGGACAAATAGAGGTCTGGTTTGTGCATTAATCAGCATAACAGGTTTATTAGGAAAGTGTGTATCAGTCATCCATCTTAACTTTATCGAGCTGTAGTTACAGGGTGAATATAATAGCAAGCAGGCCCAAGTCAAGAGAGTACACAATTATATTAAGCTTTCTCTTACAGTATTTAAAATAAAAATCAATAAATTATTGTAAAAATAGAAAGGAAACTAAGTCTGAAGTCTTTATATATTGTATTTATATGTACTTGTATAAGGCTCACTTGTCTCTGGATAATCTATTTGTCTGTTTGTAGAGAAGGAACGCCGTGTGAAAGCCAATGCGTGGGACTACAATGACAAGTTCTCATATGCTGTAAGTAGACCTCAAAATTACATTATGTTTTACTTTACTCACAAGTGTAGTCTGTATTCTTTAAGTTAAATTTCTAAATGTTTGCTTCTTCAGGACAATCGCATCAAAACCTCAAAGTACAACATCTTAACCTTCCTGCCCATCAACTTCTTTGAGCAGTTCCAGAGGGTTGCAAATGCGTACTTCTTAGTGCTGTCGATACTGCAGGTAGAAGAAGCTGGGTTGCGCAGAAATATATTTTTTACACGTCGCTTTTATGAATGTAGTTTTTTTTATTGTGTGAAGCTAACCTGCCTTTCTTTCTTTTCATATAGTTAATTCCAGAAATTTCCTCTCTGTCCTGGTTCACAACCATCGTGCCTTTGGTGTTGGTGCTGGTAATCACAGCTGTCAAGGATGCCACAGATGACTATGTTAGTAAAAAAAATATTTTAAAGCTCTTCTGAATGCTTCTCTTCTATCTCCCATGACACAAATTGTCATCCCTCTTATAAATTTCAGTTCCGACATAAGAGCGACCAGCAAGTCAATAACCGGCAGTCTCAGGTTCTCCTCAGGGGAAGGTACTTCATCACTCTCCTCTGTCTCTCTCATTAGATGCTTTGTTTAACTGCTTAGAAGCAAAATCACATGAACAAATGATTACATTCTGCATGTTCAAGGACATTTACGTGGTTTAATCAGTATTATTATTTTCCTTTTGTTTTTAATTTCCAAGTTTGCAGAATGAGAAATGGATGAACGTTCGAGTGGGGGATATCATCAAACTAGAGAATAATCAATTTGTCGCTGTGAGTAAATTGCGCAATGCTGTGAAGTATTCTGTAAATTGGATGCTTTTTGTTTTGCTTCTTTCATTTTCTTGCAGCTTTTATTAGATGGTGTGCAATTCGGCCTTTCATGTTAACATATAAGAGCAGTTACAGTTAACAAGCAAAGATTTCTTCTGGGAGATTCAGAGGCTGTTGGGTGCTCCTGCAGGTTCAGATGGTTAAGATTGATTTATTGTCTTTTCTCACCACTGAGTGTACATATTGGTTTTATACACAGGCAGACATCCTCCTTCTCTGTAGCAGCGAGCCCTATGGACTGTGCTATATTGAGACTGCAGAGCTAGATGGGTAAGTGCTGCACTGGTTATGTAAAGTAAAACAAAAGAAATCTAAACTGCGACCGAACACAGTGTCAAATGTGTGAGGAAGGAAAGTGTGAGATTATGATTCATTTCTATGTCTCCATGGAAAACACATTTGTTTTTTCCATTTCTCTCCCAAAAAAGAGAGACGAATCTGAAAGTTCGTCAGGCTTTGACCGTCACCTCAGGTTTGGGAGATATTACCAAACTGATGAACTTTGATGGTGAGATGATGCTTGACATATTTGTTTTCATTTGTGGACACCTCAGGCTTTCTGTGTGTGTTCAAAATGTCTCTCCTCAAAATGATTATTAGTATTTTGTTGTGTGAATGCATGTCAGTGAATTGTCTCCTGCAGGGAAGACGTTGGTAAGACTGTATTTGCTTTGTTCCTCAGGAGAGGTCGTTTGTGAGCCACCGAACAACAAGCTGGATAAATTCACAGGAACTTTGTACTGGGGAGGCAATAAATACCCTCTGGATAATGACAAAATGCTGCTGCGAGGTTGTGTACTCAGAAACACTGAGTGGTGCTTTGGAATGGTCATCTTTGCTGGTATGATTTTTAAATTTTTTTTTAGGCTTTCATTCTCCACATCCATTAGCCTTGTCTTTATTTTATCCTTTGACCAGCTCATAAACCCTCTTGTTGTTAATGTTCTTTCAACACTGATAGTTGTTTCCTAAACCTTCCTCTAGGGTTGCAAACCAAACTCATGCAGAACTCTGGGCGGACTACATTTAAAAGGACAAGTATTGACAAGCTGATGAACACCTTAGTGTTGTGGGTAAGCTGTTTCTTGCTTTTACATGGTAACTAACATAGTGCACTGCATCTTATTTAATTAATTATATAAAATTTTTACATTCCAGCAAAAGCTTTGATTAATAAACCCAAACTATTTGTGGGTAAGTCTTGTGCCTGCAAAATGTTCTTTAAAGGCCCTCCTGCACAGATGTTTTTATTTATGCTGCTCAAAGAAATTGGGTGGATCTATATTTATGTGAGATCCTAAAATGAAATACACCAATAAAAATGAGGTGCAAGTTGTCCCGCTCTAACGGGTGCAACAAAACAAACAGAGCGTGGGGGTACATGTCGATCAAGTGTATCTAATCAGACACAATAAGTGAGTGTACCGTGGGTGTGTAGGATCTTTAAATGAACATACTGACATACTTCTCATTTTCATGAGGTGAAGAAGGTCGAGATAAACTGACATAATGGACACATTTTGTTGATCTAAATTTCAGATCTTTGCCTCCCTCATTTGTATGGGAGTCATTTTGGCCATCGGAAACACTATTTGGGAAAGCTGCATTGGCAGAAACTTCCAGGTATTCTTGCCCTGGGAGGGGTTTCAGAGCAGTGCTGTTTTCTCTGGCTTCCTCACCTTCTGGTCCTACATCATCATCCTCAACACTGTTGTGCCCATCTCACTGTATGTCAGGTAAGGACCAAGACAATGCTATATAAATATTCGAGAAATTGTTGCTTGCCCAGGTCTAAAAGTTCCTTCATGTATTCTTAAAGTAACAGTGTTTCTTAGCAAAACTGTCACTTTTTTTCAAGCTATGGACGTTTCAATTTCAATGTTATTATTTCAGTTTTATAAATGATTTCTTATTAAAAAGGGATATTGTACAGAAAAATGTATGGTAAAACCTTCCTTCAGTGTGGAGGTTCTGCGGCTCGGCCACAGTTATTTCATTAACTGGGACGGGAAGATGTACCACAGTCAGACGGACACTGCGGCGGAAGCTCGCACCACCACCTTGACCGAGGAGCTGGGTCAGGTGGAATTCATCTTCTCCGACAAGACAGGCACCCTCACCCAGAACATCATGCTCTTCAGCAAGTGTTCCATTAATGGACAGACATATGGTATGGAGCTTTTTGGAAATATTTAAAACTCAGTCCATTATTAAACTTTACCAAACAATTGGGTGTGAGCATGTTTTCTCAGTTTTAGTTGACGATAGTTGGATAATTCTAGGATCATTTAGTGGTTTTTAAATAATAAATTTTTAATTCTAACTGTGGGAAATACTTAATTACAATAATTATGTTTGAATTAAAGTATTAGATTTTAGGGCAAAACGTTTATCAGCAGTGGCAGAGCCAAATTTCTATAATGTTTCACAAGATATGAGTCATTACAGTACTTTTTATTCACTCAGGTGAAGTCTATAATGAATTTGACGAGAAGGTGGAAATTACAGAAGTAAGTAAGGCTAAACGAGAATGAATTCTTAACTGAAACAATACTAATAACATAATAACATAATGACTATATTGGTGGTCTGTGTGCCCTCAGAAAACAGCCTGTGTGGACTTTTCCTTCAACCCTCTCTGTGACAGAAAGTTTAAGTTTTACGATGGCAGCCTGGTGGAAGCCATTAAATTGGAAGATCCTACAGTGCAGGAGTTCTTCAGACTGCTGGCTTTGTGCCACACTGTCATGCCAGAGGAGAAGAGTGAAGGTAAACTGTACACACAATCCAGTAAAAAGACAAATAATTGAATACATTAAAGTGGCTCTGATCGATGTTTCTGTTAAAATGAAGGAAACTTGGTGTACCAGGCCCAGTCACCTGACGAGGGAGCACTGGTGACTGCAGCTCGAAACTTTGGCTTTGTCTTCCGGGCCCGAACCCCCGAAACCATCACACTGTATGAGATGGGACAAGCTGTCACCTACCAGCTGCTGGCCATACTGGACTTCAACAACGTGCGCAAGAGAATGAGTGTCATTGGTTAGGTCTTCACTTATAACAGAAATGCTCCCTTTAACTTACAAGTACTGAAGTTGGCATTATGTGCACATTATTATAGAAAATGACTACATGAAATCAAAAAATTAATAGCAAGTCTGTTTCTTAACACACTTTCTATTTACCATGTTTAATAACAATACCTGTGACAACTAGTAATAAGTCTTTATTTTCTGCAAATAGCATGAAGTTAACAGTCTCTACATGCTTGTGTAATCTGTAATCCGTGTAGGAGGATTTGACCAAAAAAGTAATGTTGTGTATGTCACGGTTTTGAGGTGAAGGCAGGGTTGAGCAGGTTGGAGGACCCAAATGCAGGACGCAAGGCAAAGGAGGTACAGTTCAAGGGGTTTTAATAAACAAACAAAGCGAGCACACTTACAAACTGAGTGGCTGATGACAGAGTCCAAAACAAAGTAATCCAAACGAGAAAACCAGAATCCAAAATAAGCAGGGAAACACGACGAGTAGGCTGGCAACAAGGTAACACACTGTAACACTGGGTGACAATAAACAATGACCCAACAAGGACCAGACAGAAACACCAGGTATATATACACAGGGACTAACGAGCAGGGCGGGAGCAACACAGGTGACAGACATGAGACTAACGAGGCAGGCAGAGAGAGAGACAGTGAGCAGAGGGAAACAGAGAGACTGATATGCAGGCAGAGTGACAACCGGGGGAACAGACGGAACACAAGTTACTGAACACAAAACAGACCAGAGTGAACACTTAACATGAACTATGGTACAGGACTGGGAACAAGGACAACGAACTAAAACGCAGGAACAAGAGTTAAGGCAGTGACTAAGAAACAATATAACAACTAGACTACCAAACCAAAGCAATATCAAATCAACACAGGACTACGAGCTAGAACACCAGAAACAAATGGCAAAAACTCAAACTCAAAGGGAAAAACTACAACTCATGACAGTGTTCTCTTGCTGTGTTTCATAGTGAGAAATCCACAGGGCAAGATTAAACTGTACTCCAAAGGAGCTGACACTATTATCTTTGAACTTCTGGATTCATCCAGTGAAGCCCTCATGCACACTACCTCAGAACATCTCAGTGTAAGTGTGATACCATTGGATAACATTACTCAGTGATTACATTGTTAAAAAGTGAATTTATACACTTAAGTGCACTATCTAAGTTTATAGTCTCAATTTTATAGTCATAAAAAAACAAAACACCAACATGCTTAAAAAATACAGTGCCCTGTTTTGTTGCTGTATTGTTAATGGTGATTGTTCTCATTTTCTCCGCAGGAATTTGCTGGAGAAGGACTTCGAACATTAGCCCTGGCCTACAAAGATGTCGATGAAGACTATTTTGCAGTTTGGACGAAAAGGCTTCTGTTTGCCAGCACTGTAATTGAGAACCGCGAGGATCAACTGGCCGTGCTCTATGAAGAGATCGAGCAGGGCTTGAAGGTAACATTTACAACCTTTTGTTTACACCCTTGAAGCAATCAAACTCATTGCAGACTGACTGCTGTCCTGCTAAAGCTTCTAGGAGCCACGGCAATCGAGGACAAACTGCAGGAAGGAGTCCCAGAAACTATCGCCTGTTTAAATCGAGCCAACATCAAGATCTGGGTCCTCACAGGAGACAAACTAGGTAGAATAATTCACCTAAATGATCTTTTTGACCAGAAAAACTGATACTTTAATAACCGCTTACCTATCTGTGAAAAGCTACAGAGATGTAAACTGTGTAAAACATTTCAGAGACAGCGATGAACATTGGCTACTCCTGCAACATGCTGCGAGACGACATGAATGAGGTGTTCATCATCTCTGGCTACACACTGCTGGAGGTGCAGCAGCAGCTCAGGTGACATGCTGTACATGTCATGACATGTACTTAATAAAGCTTTTAGAAACATATAAAAGGTAAGTTTACTGTCTTTTCTCTCCACAGGAGTGCTAAAGAGCACATTCTCGGCGTGAGTCGAGTTATCAGTGCAGGAGATGTTCAGATGAAAGACGTGACTGCAGATGATGTGTTTGAAGAAACCCTTATTGCAGAGTATGCCTTAGTCATCAATGGACACAGTTTGGTGAGATACTCAATTGCATTTTTCTTTGTTGGAATGATAATTCTGTCCTTTGTGATTGTTTTTATTTCGATACTGATACCTGTACCGGTACATGATTTATTTAGTTAAACAGTGGTGGTGTTGCTGTCTTATGAGTGAGGCATCTCTGTACCTGCTGCTGACTGTGCAGTCTGTAATGAGCAGAGAGCTGCTATGCTGCTGAGGGCCCTCGGCTCTATTATGGGTTTTCATTAACATCCATTTCCTCACAGAGGAGCGTGCCTTGAGGGGTGTGCATGATGCTCAACAGCTAGGTGGAAATGTTACAGTGAGCTGTTGCTTGGTATTGCCTCTACAGGGTGTTAATGTTATAGGATGGTACTGATGAGGCTTAACAGGTTGGATGTATGTGTTCTCCCTGCAGACTCACGCTTTGGAGCCACAGCTGGAGCACGTCTTGCTGGACGTGGCCTGTTTGTGTAAAACAGTCATTTGCTGCCGGGTCACTCCGATGCAGAAAGCCCAGGTGGTGGAGTTGGTGAAGAGGCACAAGAAGGCCGTCACTCTGGCCATTGGAGATGGAGCCAATGATGTCAGCATGATCAAGAGTAGGTCTAAGGATTGATCACTCTTACTTACTAATCCAAGGGGATGACACACTGAAAAAGCTGGTTTGGGAACAGCAGCAGGAAGCAAGTATTACTATTACATTCAACTTGCAGTGCCCCAGCATGTGATTACCCTACAAAAATTGTTAGGATTAAACACTTACCAGCTTATGAAGGTATTTCCAGACTCCTCAAAGGCTCTTTTAACCATCTGTATGAAAACATATTCATTTCATTGCATGTATATTCTCAACTTGCAACTCTTTTTCCTGATCAAAGCAGATGTGGTAGCTGGAAATCTCCTTTTTAATTTATATGTGAATCCCAATTCTAATATTATTATTATATATATATATATATATGGGTGTTTCTTTCTGATATCGTATTATTGCATTCTTACAAAACAACATGTTATATTTGGATTTTGAGATGACCTAAGAGGGACAACCTACAGGCACTAGGGGGAACACAGAAACCTAATTGGGACCACAAGATATTATCATTCAGATTTGGTGCTGGCATTAGATATGCTCAATAAAACATGCTATGTTAAGTAAGTCTTTGTTAGTCTCTGAAATGCCTTCACACCTGAACCTGGTTCACAACAGTTTAACAGTTTAAACCACTTGTTAGAAGAGTCTCTGATGATTTCTGGAAATACCAGAGTTCAAGCACACCACATTCACGCAAAGGCAAAAATAAACAGAACACAAACCAGTTGTCACAGGGCAGGTGTCAGATGCCAGATGCAGGGGGTTGTGAAAGGAAATACCTTCAGTCTTTTTAAGGTGTTTCTTTTTTTTAGGAACTTCATGCTTACAGGTGCTGGTCATATAATTAGAATATCATCAAAAAGTTGATTTATTTCAGTAATTCCATTCAAAAAGTGAAACTTGGATATTCATTCATTACACACAGACTGATATATTTCAAATGTTTATTTCATTTAATTGTGATGATTAAAACTGACAACTAATGAAAATCCCAAATTCAGTATCTCCGAAAATTAGACCAATACAAAAAAAGTATTTTTAGAAATGTTGGCCAACTGAAAAGTATGAACATGAAAAGTATGAGCATGTACAGCACTCAATACTTAGTTGGGGCTCCTTTTGCCTGAATTACTGCAGCAATGCGGCGTGGCATGGAGTCGATCAGTCTGTGGCACTGCTCAGGTGTTATGAGAGCCCAGGTTGCTCTGATAGTGGCCTTCAGCTCTTCTGCATTGTTGGGTCTGGCGTATCGCATCTTCCTCTTCACAATACCCCATAGATTTTCTATAGGGTTAAGGTCAGGCAAGTTTGCTGGCCAATTAAGAACAGGGATACCATGGTCCTTAAACCAGGTACTGGTAGCTTTGGCACTGTGTGCAGGTGCCAAGTCCTATTGGAAAATGAAATCTACATCTCCATAAAGTTGGTCAGCAGCAGGAAGCATGAAGTGCTTTAAAACTTCCTGGTAGACGGCTGCATTGACCTTGGACCTCAGAGAACACAGTGGACCAACACCAGCAGATGACATGGCACCCAAACCATCACTGACTGTGGAAACTTTACACTGGACTTCAAGCAACATGGATTCTGTGCCTCTCCTCTCTTCCTCCAGACTCTGAGTCCTTTATTTCCAAAGGAAATGTAAAATTTACTTTCATCAGAGAACATAACTTTGGAACACTCAGCAGCAATCCAGTCCTTTTTGTCTTTAGCCCAGGCGAGTCGCTTCTGACGCTGTGTCTTGTTCAAGAGTGACTTGACACAAGGAATGCGACAGCTGAAACCCATGTCTTGCATACGTCTGTGCTTGGTGGTTCTTGAAGCACTGACTCCAGCTGCAGTCCACTCTTTGTGAATCTCCCCCACATTTTTGAATGGGTTTTGTTTCACAATCTTCTCCAGGGTGCGGTTATTGCTTGTACACTTTTTTCTACCACATCTTTTCCTTCCCTTCGCCTCTCTATTAATGTGCTTGGACACAGAGCTCTGTGAACAGCCAGCCTCTTTAGCAATGACCTTTTGTGTCTTGCCCTCCTTGTGCAAGGTGTCACTGGTTGGCTTTTGGACAGCTGTCAAGTCAGCAGTCTTCCCCATGATTGTGTAGCCTACAGAACTGGACTGAGAGACCATTTAAAGGCCTTTGCAGGTGTTTTGAGTTAATTAGCTGATTAGAGTGTGGCACCAGGTGTCTTCAATATTGAACCTTTTCACAATATTCTAATTTTCTGAGATACTGATTTTAGGGTTTTCATTAGTTATAATCATCACAATTAAAAGGAATGAACACTTGAAATATATCAGTCTGTGTGGAATGAATGTATACATTATACAAGTTTCACTTTTGAATGGAATTACTGAAATAAATCAACTTTTGACCAGCACCTGTAGCTCTGTTTCTCAAATGTAATGGTGATACATCAGAGGCACAAACTGGGGCTACACGACTGCAGTGCAGCAGTGAGCTAAGATGAAGCTGCTCTCGGTCGACAGGCTTTGCTAATGTGTTCGTTAGCAAGACACTGAATCCTTGATGAAAGCCTTCTGCAGAAACTGTGGTGGTCAATAACTGTAACACAGTAGAAAGAAGAGCGTTTTTCCTTCTGAAACTAATTTTCTGCTGTAGTCAGCAGCTTTCTGCAGTGTTGTCTCTGACCGCTTCAGGTTTGCTCTTCTGTGTCAAACAATAAGACAATTCCCAATCGGCAGTTTTTTTAACTACATAAACTTGATGTACATTCACATACATATTTGAAGAGTCTGAGTTATAGATGAAAACTCTTTTTTTCTCAACTTATCAGAATACAGACCTATTTAACCTTGGTTTTCCCCTGTTGTATTTAAATCCCTCAACCAATAATAAAGTGTCAATTTGATCACAGGATGTGCATTTAATATGGTGAATATTTTCTATTCAAAGGGCAGTAATCCACTTTGTGTGTTTCTTCTGCAGCTGCTCACATCGGTGTTGGGATAAGCGGTCAGGAGGGGATGCAGGCAGTTCTGGCATCAGATTACTCCTTCGCTCAGTTTCGGTACCTGCAGCGGCTCTTGCTGGTGCACGGGCGCTGGTCCTACTTCCGCATGTGTAATTTCCTGTACTATTTCTTCTACAAGAACTTTGCCTTCACACTGGTGCACTTCTGGTACGGTTTCTTCTGTGGTTTCTCGGCTCAGGTAAGGAAGCTAAAGAATTGTTGCAAGGCCTATATATTTTTGAAAGTTTCTCCTTTTTGTGTTGGATTAATGATATTTACATCTGTGCTCTGTCCACAGACTGTGTATGACCAGTGGTTCATTACCCTCTTCAATATAGTCTACACATCTTTACCAGTCCTGGCGATGGGACTTTTTGATCAGGTAACTCTGTTAATTATGTGATGATAACACAGCGCTGACTTATATAGTCAATACCAAATTACCTTAATCTTTTTAAAGAAACTTTTCATTTCTAAATGTATAGTCCCCATTAGTCATACAGGTGAATATCTTATTGTTGTAGACCTCTTTTACTGTGGCATGATTAATAAACTTCCAAAAGGTCCCTAAATAATATAAACTTGTGCGTGAGTAGAGCCCCTTATGCAAACCATATCCAATATTATATTGTTCATCTATCATATCAAATTTACCCTCCGCCATACTTTTGCCAACTACCATCAAGCACCTGCCTCAATGCATCACCTTACAGCTACCCTACTGCCATTAAATGTAATAATACTTAACACCTCACATAACATGCATAATATCTCTGTTTCATAAAGGATGTCAATGACCAGAACAGCCTTCGCTACCCGAGCCTGTACAAACCCGGCCAGCAAAACCTTCTCTTCAACAAATGCCAGTTTTTCCTGTGCACAGTGCAGGGGGTATGCACATCATTCCTGCTCTTCTTCATTCCTTATGGTGCCTTCTCTGTCATGGTGAAAGAGGACGGCTCCCACTTATCTGACCAACAAGCGTTTGCAGTCACCATAGCAACATCCTTGGTCATAGTCGTAAGTGTTCAGGTAAGAGTATAAACAGCAAGAACAAATCAGACAAAAATAGCCCTGTTAAGACTCTATATTTGTGTTTAAGATACATGCATCTTTTCCTAGATTGGACTCGACAAACACTACTGGACAGCTGTTAATCACCTCCTCACGTGGGGTAGCCTGACAGTGTACTTTGCCATTTTGTTTGCTATGCAAAGTGATGGCATATTTGGCGTCTTTCCAAGAAATTTCCCATTCATAGGTGAGTGTGGCTCAGTTGGACATATGTAAATAAATAACACTGATGCTTGGAAATTAATTATAAATACATTTTGATTTGTGCGTCCTCAGGCACGGCACGTAACTGTCTATCAGAGAAGAGTGTATGGTTGGTCATTCTGCTCACCACTGTGGTGTGTGTTGTGCCTGGCTTAGTAGTCCGCTTCCTGAGAGCAGACCTCTTCCCAACTCTAACAGATAAGGTACAATAACTGTGATGCATATACTGTGTTTGTGTAAGTGATGGATACATTTCTTTCGTGGCTGTATTTTAGTGGTGGAAAGTACATTTAATTATTGCACCCATCTACCTAAACTCTATAGTACAGGCTTACGTTCCTTTTTGGCACTGTGCTCTTCCAACAAATGTTGTCCTTTGCTGTCATTTGCGACACCACAATTTTCTTGTTGTTAACTCTTATTGCTTCCCCTAGGTATTTATCCCATTGATGCTGAATGCGTTATTAGCTCTTACTAGTATTTACTGTTACTCGTAGATCTCTTACTTTACTGAGTATGTTGTTCTTCAAATGTAAGTCACTTTGGATAAAGCATCTGCCAAATTAGTAAAGTAGAACCTTTCAACATTGGAAATTGAAAATAAGAGAAACAATAAGAGAGGGTTAGTTATTTAGTTGGGGCATGTTTCAGTTAGTGAGTTGTGAGCAATTTCACCGAAGCGACATTTCCCTTAAAAACTTCATTTCATTAAAAGACTTTTTCGAGTCCAAATGTTAAATAAAAGCAAAAATAAAAAAAAGTTAAAGAGATGGTATTATGCTGTTTGGCTTTTCCCCTCTCCTTTATTGAGTTATCTCTCTTTTTTTGTGCCTGTAACAGGTTTGCAAAGTGAAAAAGCCCAAAGTCCAGGCCAAAGGGAGTTCCCATCTCCCACAGAAAACACTGCTCTGAACCACTTGGAAACAGCTCATTTGTAGTCCAGCCCTTCACTTCCTTTACTTGTGAGGTCACAATGAAAACGTGTCATAAATAGGCTAGCAGGGGTCAGGCACACCCTCAGCCGCCCGCTCACAGAGCCCTCTGCTCCCACCGTCACACCGACCGCTGCAGCAACAACAGCAGAGGAAAACACAGCTGGAAGGTTTTCATACCGCTTATCTGTCTTTACATTCTGAGGAATGTTGAAACGTTTTAACTTAAAAAAGAGAAAGCTGTGTGGATCGCTGGTGTGTGTGTCATGTTGAACATTACGTCGTCATAACACGCTACGTACTATCTCTGGGTACTACCTGCAATGGAAAACGGAGCAGGGCAGAGTCGAGTCTATTGATTTGCGCTATGGTAGCATTTTTCGGCAAGGCAGCATAACGTTAGATCGTCAGAACACCGGCAACAGTTCAACGTTTAGTCCTGATGGTAAGATGTGGAACAATGATGTTGTATGGTTGTGGACTTGTGAGTAACTTATACCATCTGCTAGGTTACGACAAGGGGGTAAGCCACAGTTGAAACAGTGAAGCCGACCAAAGCCTGCACGGCCGGTTCCATGTACAGGTGCTGGTCATATAATTAGAATATCATCAAAAAGTTGATTTATTTTAGTAATTCCATTCAAAAAGTGAAACTTGTATAATGTATACATTCACTCCACTCAGACTGATATATTTCAAGTGTACTCCATGCCACGCCGCATTGCTGCAGTAATTCAGGCAAAAGGAGCCTCAACTAAGTATTGAGTGCTGTACATGCTCATACTTTTCATGTTCATACTTTTCAGTTGGTCAACATTTCTAAAAATACTTTTTTTGTATTGGTCTTAAGTAATATTCTAATTTTCGGAGATACTGAATTTAGTATTTTCATTAGTTGTCAGTTTTAATCATCACAATTAAATGAAATAAACATTTGAAATATATCAGTCTGTGTGTAATGAATGAATATAATGTCCAAGTTTCACTTTTTGAATGGAATTACTGAAATAAATCAACTTTTTGATGATATTCTAATTATATGACCAGCACCTGTAGGCCCAAAAATTACGTCAAAACCCCATGACATCCCGTTGCACACGAGAGATGTAACCATATTGCTTAGATAATAAACTTTCAGTGAATCTAAAACAAATGAGTTATTCGGCGATCAGTGACGCTACATTGGTATTTGTCAGGGGAGCCTCGTAAGTGGGCAGATTAAACAGTGACGATCCGAGTCAGTCAAACACACTGAGCCACTGTTGGGCAGCTCTGCAGCTACCAGAATTACGGTGTTTCTGCCGTTGCTTTACGTCATTAAACCACGGTTATGCTGCTAGTAGTCCTTACCTGGGAACTGCACATGTGCAACTCCCAACAAAGCTCAAGAGCGGAGCGTACAACACATAGGGTGAAAAGAGGAGCTGCAGCAATGTGCAGTATGAGCAAAATATGGTGTTTATTGAAAATTAAACCATGTAAACCTGTTCTGGTACAACCCCTAAATAAGATTTGGAACCTGAAAATGAGCATAATACCACCTCTTTAAAATAGTGCACACAGTGTGGCATAATTTTTTGTCTTTCTCCATTCACGCCCCATTAATCATTGCAGACCCCACTGATTTCTCAGTTACAAAGACTTTACACAGAATGAGTACTTTCACTTTTCTTATTTTTACATTTCTGTGATAATACTTATGTAATTTTACTTAAGTAGGATTTTAAATGCTAAACATCAACTTGTAATGGTGTATTTTTACATTGTGGTATTGGTGCGTTTACTTGAGTAAAGGATCGCAGAACTTCATCCACCACTGCTGTATTTTGGTAGGTTCGTCATCTACAACAGTCCAGGAAGAGGGATCGACCTCAGGAGAAGAACCTGAGGCGAGTACGCAGGACGAGCTCCCGCCGCTCTGCCTATGCCTTCTCCCACCAACAGGGCTATGGAGAGCTGATTACCTCAGGCAAAAACATGAGGACGAGCATAGTGTCTTCTGCTTGCTCCCCTGAAAGAACACCAAACAGCTGGATAGAAAATGTGTTAAAGAGAAAAAATGAAGTCTCTTGCGTCTCTGATAAAAGCACAGAAGCACCAGAAAGTGACAAAAGAGCAAAACAGACTCCAGAGTAACGGCACACTGACTGAACTTGACCTCTGGCTAAACAGATTCTGTATACTGTATAGGAGACCGTATGCATGGATCCCGTAGACCAAGCACAAGGTATTAGTGTCCTTCATTTGGGTGAATTTATGCTCAAATGCAACAATACAGTCGTACCTCATTTTTTATTCGTGTGTGAATCATTTGCCGGACGTGAAAGGCCAATCAAAACATGATTATTAGGAGGAACCATTTCCAAAAAAAGCCAGCTGATTGAAAACAGATCATGGTACACGTTTTAATCTTTATCATGCAACCATTTGTTTAATGTGCAAACTCAGCCTGACAACAGCAGGTATATTTTAGGACAACGTTATGCATGAGTTGCTAAAGTTAAAGAAATATTTGTTGTCCTGCGTCAACTGATCCAATTTAATCTTTAAGTGGTTGGAGCACAAACGTCTATCAACATTTATGAATAACAAATAGCAAGCCCTCAGGTAGCCCTGAGCACCAGTACAAAACATTTATTAATAGACTTACGTCTGTAAAGCCTATGCATTGAAACTCTCCTTTCAACCTACATCCAAAGTGCTAAAATGTAAGTTTTTTCTGTGAAAACTGATGTAAAACTGCTGAATATGACAGTAAGCACAACTTAATTATTGATTTAAATATATTTAGTTAGCAGAATGAATGATTATTATTTAGCTGACTCCATATTTTGCCATATGGAACTTTTAATGCTATAATTCTGAGATCTACATTTCCTGACTTTCTCATTTCACAGGAAAGATAATCCATCTTTTCCATTTGATAAGAAATGTGTTAAACTTGAATACAGTGCTTGAATCTGATATCCTCTCTATAATACAGGTTCATCCCTCACTTTCTGCTTCCCAAAATAAAGAGGATGAATAAAACATTAAATTCAGTGGAAATGAGCTTTAAACCAACAACAATCATATCCCCTCTTTTGTCTACCAGAAATAGTCAAAGGGAAAACTGGCTGGGTGAGATACGATGTGATAAAAGTCCCTGAACAAAATTAAATGCAGAATGCTGCAGTTATATTCAGCACAGTACAGTAACCTATGCCTTAGACCGCAGAGCCTCCGACATCACTGCTCTCTAATGAAGTGAAAATGAATCCTGTGCAAAAGCTCAACCCTAGTGTGTAATCTTACAATCAGGACTTCTTACCCTGATTTCCCTTTGGCTCACACGCCTTTAACACAACACAAACAGCCAGAAGAAACATGTCTCAGAGATGCTGTTCCAACGACTGTTACTACTTCAACAACACTACTGCACAGGTAAAATATTTAGCACATTTAATTCTTTATTTTTGCCCTTGTTTACTACATTACGTTCATGTATAAATGTTTTTAAAAAGGATGTTTGGATTTTATACAACAGCACAAATAAAAAATATTGTTTATTAGTTTATTTGACATTGTTTCTTTTCAGAGGTGAAAAGTGAATTAGCAATACAAAATCAACGTATTACAAAAATCCATGATTAACACGTGATTTTAAAAAAACATGTTTTAACACAAAAAAGCATTTTCCCTTTCTATGAAATAATTCACCATTGTTTGGTCCTTAAATTCCAGAATAATTTGTAAGAGTAAAGAGGTAAAATGGAACACAGTAAGGTTTACATTTTGTAGTATTATTTATTATATGCAAGTTCCTTCTGCCTCAATTTTAAGTGTAAAAAATGTAATTTATTTACCCGCAGCAGTATGTTTCAAATTGAATGATAGCCGCAAAAACCGACACGGATGATGCATTTCACTCCTCAAGGAAAATTGCAGCTCCCCCTCCCGGCTTTGACACAAACAAACTCTGTTTTTCCATCGCTGCTCTTCGTGGATCAGGGAGGTAGTAGGCCTCCCTCACTGCTTGTAAAAAAGACTCCACCTTCTCACCGGGAACCATGGAGACAGCACAACCGCCCCAACCTGCTCCCGTCAGCCGGGAGCCCACAGCCCCCGACTTCCTGTAAGCAAGAGAAAAAGAAGAAGAGGCTGTTAAGTACAGTATTCCAACACCAGCCTTCAATCATGTGATCATACATTTAGGAAAAATGCATGTGTGAGGGAGGAGGGAAAATTGAAGAGATGGTAAGGCAGCATGGTTAAAAAGAATTATCTTATGGTAAATGGCAAATAGTAATTGGACTGTATTTGTATAGCGCCTTTCTAGTCCTCTGACCACTCAAAGCTCTTGACACTACATGTCACATTCACCCCATTCACACACATTTCTACACTGATGGCAGAAGCTACCACGCAAGGTGCAAACTGCTCATCAGAAAGAAACGTATCATTCACGCACACTCATACACACCAATCATACAGCCAGCGGGAGCAATTTGGGGTTTAGTATCTTGCCCAAGAACGCATTGACATGCAGACTGGAGGAGCCGGGGATTAAATTGCTGATCTTCCGATAAGTGGTAAAGACAATATTCCTGAATACAATGTATATGGTACACATGGGACATATACAGACATATATATATATATATATATATATATATATATATATATATATATATATATATATATATATATATATATATATATATATATATATATATATGTATATATGTATATATATATATATATATATATGTGTGTGTATATATATGTATATATGTATATATGTATATATATATATATATATGTGTGTATATATATGTATATATATATATATATATATATGTGTGTGTGTGTGTGTGTGTGTGTTACAGTACTACACTATTTTAAAATATTCTCCCATAATTCAATATACAAAGGAAATGGAGGAGCTGCCCACAGGAAATTAAAAGTATTAAGTATTAATTGGTAGAGTCATGTTTATGTTTGTATACCATGAATTAGAATGTATACCCACAGCAAGTACAAGTTTATAGTACACAACAGTTGAGCCAGTTTTTTACTGGTCAGATATTTTATCCCATTCTGTCCTGAGTTTCAATCTGTCTCAGGACAGTTTAGGATAAAATGTCTAAATCTGTAATAGCAGTCAGTGAGACTACGCACAGACAGATGTCCACCAGCTGATCCAGTTCGGGGCAGCTGCACTCGTACAGGTCTCTGCAGCTTGCATGGCTCTGGTTCATCAGGTCTCCAAGCAGCCGTATGGATTCGGCAGGTTCAGAGTCGCACACGCTCTTAAAGCGCAGCACCCGTGCAGCCTCACCGTACACATGGGTGGCTCGCTGGTGCAGCTTGAAATGCATCACTGAGAGAGAGGAAAAGAGGCAGATGCGCTGATTGTAAAGTCCTCCATCTGCTCCTGCCAGACTTTCTGCTTGGTTGTGTTGATGTCGACAGACACCTGGGTGATGCTACCTAATAATTATTGTTTATTAATTATAAATATTATGTTATTTTTTTAACAAATGCCTGTACTCAAGAAAAACTGTGATATCACCGTATGACTGATAATAAGGTACTGATAATTAAAAAGTTTAGTCTCATATCACAATACTGTATTAACATTAAAAACTACATTGCCCTGTTCTATGTCATAGTAATTATGGCTGCAACTACCTATCATTTTAATTTATGGATTAATCTGTTTTTTAAAACGTTAAAGGCATTTTTTTGCCTGAACAGCGGTCCCAAAACCAACAAGATATTAAATTCAGAATGGTATTAAAAGGCAAAAAATCAAGAAGTCCTCGTATTGCAAAACTATTAATTATTTTAACTTTTGGATAATTTTACAAGACAAATGACTTCCAACACCTAATCCATTATCAAAATTGTAATTGTTTAACCTTTAAATCTACTAATCAACTACTTAACCACTTGTTTCCACATAATGGTATAAAAATACACATATACTGTAGCTCACCATGCTGAGTGTTAGCGCTCAGCAGCTCTGTGGAAAACTGCTCGCAGGTGATTCCCAGGGCCTTGCAGATCTCCTCTCGGCTGTACGGCTCAGGATGCAACACCTCATCCACCAGAGCCAGCATCTCCTCCAGGGAGGCTTTCAGCTCCATCTGAACCTGGGCCAACTTCAGCAACCCGCCCGAGTCTAGGCCCCGCGCCTGGGCCAGCATCTGTGTTCATACCCACCACAACATTTTTAATCAACTTCGATGAAATATTACAAACTTTTTACTCACACACAAGTTAGTTGATGTTGATGTTCACAATGGAACATTAGGATTTTATACCCCTCTCTATATACTATATTCATTTTTACACATATTTGCTGAAGATCAACTCAGTAATTTGGATAACCAGTAAGGAAGCAACACTTTCAAGTACATTGCCCCACTACTAGAGCTGCAATGACTAATCCATTAGTTGCCATCTATTAAATTAAATGCCAACTATTTTGATAATCGATTAATTAGTTTGGGTCATTTTTTAAAGAAAAACAAGTAAATTCAAGCTTCTTAAATGTGATTATTTTCTGGTTTCTTTACTCCTCTATGACAGTAAACTGAATATCTTTGGCTTGTGGAGAAAAACGAAACATTTGAGGACGTCTTCTTAGGCTTTGGGGAGCACTAATCGACATTTTTCATCATTTTCTGACATTTTATAGACCAAAGAACTAATCAATTAATTGAGAAAATAATCAACAGATTAATACAATGAAAACAATCATTAGTTGCAGCACTATACACTACATGCTAAATCCAAAATAAATAATAATTGTAATATTCAAAAAATTACTGTAGTATTAGTATTGGCAAAAGTGTTGTTACCACAACTGCAGGTTATTTACTTAATTAAGTCCAATGCTGCAACAAAGGAAGAAAGACATTTTCAGAGTAAGTCTATGAGAAATGCCAGATGCCGCTAAAGTTCCACATTTCTGTGGTAGTATTAGGTTCTTGTGATTCTCTCCACTTCAGGAGTTCTGCACCAAGTCTTAATGTTTGAAATAGAAAAGGAACTGGACATTTCTCATCCTTTTTATGGACCAAATCTCTTGTATGACTTGTAAGACTCTTGTATGAAGCCGTTTTGGCTTGTGACTCCTTAAAACAAAGACTCCCATCACAGAACGTACATTCAATATGAAGAGTAATGAAGGTACAACCAAACAATTGTTTTACCTTATGTAGTTTGTCTGAATAATTCATTTAACGAGGAGAGTTTAAGAGCATTTCACAACAGCAAATAAATCGAGATATAATATAAATAAATATAAATAAATATAAATAAATATAAATACAGAAACACGGTAATACCATTTAAAAAATTTTCCTGTTCCATAAATCATCCTTTGCCCCCCAGAATCAAGTTGAGAGCCCCTGTACAGGATCACCATACCTTTGTGGCGATTCGACACTCCACTACTCGGATGTTGAAGTGAGAAGAAGCAGCTTTGTTCATCTCCACACAGCAGTTGGAGATCACAAACACGGCCCCATCTGGGAGCTTCACATCAGTGGCCCGCAGAGGCTGGAACTCGATCAGCTTTGCCTGGCAATAAATCAACAATAAGACAAGTGGCAACTCTTGACTACATAGAACATTTGAAACAAACCATTATTATTCTTCTATGTTCTTAGTGTAAAGATTGGTTTGGGTGAACAAATGACCCTGATCAACTTATGCTACTTGTTTGACCTAATGCACTGAAAGGAAAGCTACATACAGTTCCTCTCTCTGCCAGGAATGAGATGGACTGGTCCATGCCCCCTCCCTCTGTGCCAATGTAGTGCTCACATTTGGCACATATCTCAGCCAGCGCCACCTGGAGGATTACAGAGTATAATGAGAAAAGGGCTTAATTGACCCATTTGAAATTGACAAACCTTCTCTGACTGTTGATTACTGGCATAAAAGTGAAGTGCATTATGGGTTAGTTTTGAAGTCATGAGTCACATCTGATATTTACATTTTTCAAAAGTTGCTCACAGAAATGCATACAGCATGTTTTCCTATGTGAATTAGAGCCTGACCGATGACTTATTATGCTGATATTATTGGCTAATATGAGCTAATTGCAGATAAATTGGTATCAGTGTTTTCAGCAGCAGATAAATGACAATTAAAAAAGAAACGGAAGACAGAGTCTTCAATCATGTTATGAGTGTTGTTGTTGCATTTGTCCACTACTCCCTCGTTGGCAACACACGTTTATAACATTTTAATAATAAATAATAATAATAATAAAAGTGTATTTTTTAACTGCATTATGTCATGTTATCTTGGTGAGGTCTCATAACTACACATAACAAATGTTAGGGTTATGTTATGTGTTTCTAAAATCCTCAAACCTCGGTCAGGCTCTAATGTGAATGCATATAGTGTTCTGAAATGAAATGCTTATATTGTAAAGCCTCTTACCTTGGTGAGGGACTTTTGATTTGCCTCCATTGTTACAAGCCCGGCACAACAAACTAAGGCACTAGAACTGGACAGGCCAGAGCTCGGAGGAATGGTTCCATCTACGACACATGACATCCCAGCTAAATGTGCAATCCCAAACTTCTCCTATAAAATACACAGCAGGAAGGTTAATTCCATTACTTATTCCATAACATTATTTAGGGAAAATATCACTTTACTACAGTATTGTAAAGTAGAACTAAACCTACCTGAATACCTTTTACTCCACAGAGAAAATAATAATGCCACTTTGGATTCTCTCTGTCTATGGCAATGTCCTCTGAACACGACACAGTGAAATCCCTGAAAAGCCAGATGACAAGGATCATGAAAACATGTTGATGGTGCTATACATGTACAAATACACAAGCATGTTGTAAAAAGTCAACAGTAGCCATAAAGTGTTTGAGTCTTACTTGTACTGAGGATTTGTGTTGGCCAGAGTGATCTTCCCTGAGTCGTTCACTGAGATGGCTGCGAGGATGTTCGGTTCAATAGCCATCGGAAGAACAGAATAACCACAATAATCGATATGCTCTCCTGTTAAAAATGAAACAGTTGACAAATTATATGATGAGACTAAATTATTGAACTGACATGGGAGTTGCACTAGTACAAATATGTGTGGACTTAAACTACAGATCTCTGATATTCAATATCTTTAAATTGATTATTTTCCTTCTGTTAAATTACACTTCTCTCAAATGTTTTTATTTATTAGTAGGATGAACTCACTTTCTACAGTACAGTACAGATATTAAGGAGGACCCCGCACATTGTTTTATTAGCAGAAGCCATAAGTCCAACATTTCTAACAAACATTTTTGAGCATTGAGCAAATAATAAAAATGTTTGTTCTTGGGGGTTTATTGTATCAGAGGCAAATAAAGCAACATCATCACCAATATGCTATAACTGACAGCCCATTGACTACTGTAAGTCAACAAAAAAACTAATAAAATTAAGATACCTATTAGGTTTACCCTTCCAGGTGCACATGCATAGAAGAGAGGAGATTTTCCATACTTTGTTTCAAAAGTATTTTTCAAGTTTTGCAGCCTGTAAAAGATTACAAACGAAGACATGAAGTAGCCTATCAGAGAGAGTTTGCTCCACATTTGTTTTCTCGTCCCTCTGACTCACTGACAATCAGCACATCTTCCTGCTACTCACCTTTCACTGGCAGTAATCGCAGTCTTTAACTTGGGTGGGTGTGTGGCCATTTCTGCCAGATTAAAGAAAACTATAAATGTAGGCTACCTCTTGTTGTCAGTCAGCGGAGCTCAGTGCTTTTGCATATCCTGGCCGCGACGCGATCAGCTGACTGTCACAAGAGGATCCCGGATGCCAAACCGCTGAACTGAGGTCAGAGTTTGTCTCAATATTCATATGGTAAAGTACATGTTTGTGTGAAATGAGCTGACTCTGAAACAGTTGAGGCTGCAGCGGCAAAAACACGGAAGTGTAAGGCCAGGAGGCGTGGTTCAACCATGGGATCAACCATTCAAAGGGGACGAGAAGACGTCACAATATAGCATATTATTTAAAAATTCAGGGTAAATTTTACATCTACAAGTCAAATAGGCTAATTAGACTGACTCCAAACCCAGATTTCTTCATTTTATTGTCCCACACATACTAACATCGTCATTAAAAATGTATAGAAATAAAAAGCTAAGATTTCCATTGCTTTAGAATCATTTAATTTAATCTTTCTTTAAAAGACCTCACAGGGGATTTGATTTTGAATATACAGAGGTTACCGATTTATCCTATTTTGTATTACTGCTGTTATGCTGTGAATAAAATGTTAAAAAATTTATAAAAACAGTAAAATTTACACATTTATACATTATTATATCTTGTAAATTTAAAATCAAATAATGCTATGTACAGTAAGTACTGATTTGAAGTCAAGAAGTATTCTGCAGTATAAAATGGCACAATCATACTTGCCATGTCATTATTTTACCACAAGATGGAAACATAATATTAGAAATAAAAAACTTTTTTACCCCGCAAAACTCATTCTTATTGCTTATAAAGTGACCTAAATGTTGTTTCCAAGATGAGAGTGTACAACAACAGTGTAGCCTAATATATGTTAGGCCTATGGTATGAACACAGCCTCCTACTGTCTTTGAATTGTTGTAAAATGATTAATAAATCTACCTTGCACCTATTTTTTATTCAAGTTATGGCATGAGAAACACACAAAATGCCAGATTGTTTTTTTTAACTTGCAATAGTCAATATACAAATTGTACGGTCAAAAATATGGATTAGGTCTAGACCTTTCAATTCAATTCATATTCAATTCAATTCAAATCAGCTTTATTGGCATGAATGTATAACAACAATATTGCCAAAGCTACAAATAAATTACATAGGATTAATTTCATACATTTCATTAAATAAGTAAATAAATCAGTAAAAGTTGTGTTGTGTGTGTGTTTTTAAAAAATAAAATAATTAAAAATATATAAAATTTAAACATTACGTGAAAAATAAAAGTATGTAAATAAAACAGTAAGCATGTGTGTTAGAAAATGAAAATAATATATTAAATTAAAATAAATAAATAAAACACATACTTTCACACAGTTTATGAGCAAGATCAGTGCAGCAGATTCTATCCATGGAAGTGGAAGGGTGATTGAATTCTGGCTTGTTGTGCTTTGTTGTGCATGATCACAGCCCCTACCTGTCCACATCAGGAAAGTTCAAGATAGACTATTAAAATATTTCTGCAAATGCAACAAATGCACAAATCGCACCCTGGGCATATGCTGTTTTTATTTTCTTTAGTAATAACCAACTAAGAGTATCCGCACGTTTCAAAGCTGTAGCTTTTTATTTCAGTTTTGACAGGTAAAGGTATGATTCATACCACTCGAGATGTTATTTGATGCCAAGGAAACACAGCGACTACATTTCCCATAATTCTAGAGAAACTGTTGCCATGGAGGCGTGCTTGGCTTCTCATTTCCGGGGTTGGCAGCAAGAACAATAATGTTTACGAACTAGCTTGTACCGTGCATGTTTTGTTACAGAGAATGGCTATAAAACTAAACTCGTATATGCGTCTGTTGAGATAACTGAGAGATAAGACGCTTGTAGTCCGTGTGTATTTGTTCACCGTCGCAGAGGTTTGGCGCTGCTAATGCGCGCGACTTTTCAAAGTGGGCGAGTCTGCGGCTCTTAAAGAGGACGTCTGACCGGGCCAGCCGGTTGTCTTACAAAGTTTAGTGCTTGGCCAAAATACATGCAAACCTTCGTTAAACTTTTTATGAATCTACATCTTTGATCGAAAGTATTTGTTCTAGCTCTTTCACGACCAGACCTTTTTCTTTCTCCGTCGGAGTCATTGTTGCTAAGGCAAGCTAATAACATGCCCAGGTTAACGGTGCCTCTTGTTAGCTAGCTTCACTGCTTTGTAATGTAAACAGTACTTAGCTTAATGTGGCCAGCAGTTAATAACGCCACGTAACTTAACTTTACCGTATAAGTAAAGGAATAAGCAATTGACCAAAAGAAGCGTCTTTCCCATTTATGCCAACAGGTAAGCTAAAGTTAACGTTATATGTCTGCTTTGACTTAAACTTTTTGCTAACTTGTAACGTTAATGTTAGCTAAGTTATCACTGACCTACTATAAGTAATTTAACGCCAACATCAAACGTATTACAAACATTATTCCTGGCTGTTTGTGATGTGTCCTCTTTGTTTTTGCACCTCTCTGCAGAACATCACCCTAACGTACATCAACAGGCTCTGCATCATGTCTATTGATTTTGACAGTGCGGCTCTTCAAACCCAGCATGATGAAGAAGAATACGACCAGGAGGACTATGCAAGAGAGCAAGAGGTTACTTATAAGACACACCGCTGCTGCACTGTGAAGTTGTTGGGATAACGTTTGTGTTTAGTTGTTGGACTTTGTTGTGTCACTTGCCAGTGTGAGTTTGGTAATGGTACTCTGTTAGTTTCTTCAAAAATATTCATGCAACTTTTTGAGCATCACATTTGTCAGGTCTTATGTGTTTTTCTTAGTGTTGTTGTTGCTCGGGAAGCAGTCAAGGTTTGAATGGCCTGTTTCACAGTTAGACAGGCATGCTGTTTTATTACTCACGCCTACAATGTGTTGCGCCATTAACCTGAGCTATTATTGGCTCAAGGAAAAAGGCCTCTTCCAGGTGTGTCACGCTGAAACTAGCTCTGCCCCGTTGTTTCCCTACTTTCTCTCTATTTAGGTTACTGTGCTTGAACCCACTTGTACCAAACAGAGCGAGCATGAAGAAACCTTCACAGGATGTTTTACCAGTGAGCTACAGAAGAATTGGCCTTTTGCAAGAATATTCATCTTGAGAATGGATTTTTTTCCTTTGGTATAGCCTATGTATTATGCAAGTTAGTCAAGTGGAAAATGTTTGCCACCGGTAATTGGAATGTTTCTGCTCCAGTTAACCTTGCTATATGTTTTGTCTAAACAATGGAGTTCTTTGGGAGCAAACACAACAGTACTGCAGGGAGCTGACAACATGCCAGGCGCATTTTGGATGGTATTCTCTGCTAGGAGGTTATCATGTGGCTTCACAGCTGAAACAGAAGTGCCTCTTAAATCTTTGTTAAATGTGTAAGTCGGATAATATGGGTCCTTCGGTTGTGGACACAGTGGAGGATTTGAGGAATATTCAACGGTCCTTGTGGGAAGTAAGTCCAGCTGGCTGTACTTGTTCTATCACATGGCTAGTTGTAAAGCAAGACTAGTCAACCTGTTGCTGAGGCAGTGGATTTGCCTTGTCGTTTTTGTGTCATTAAGAGCTAAGATATTTTGACAGAAAAAGACAAGTTGGTCAGTGTTTTGATTCTCAGTTCGTGTTTGAGTATTTTATACATACACAGCTTTATTTTAGGGTTGCAGCTAACAATTACCTTGATTGCTGATTAATCTGAAAATCTAACAGCAGCAAATCCTCACATTTAGGTATCTTAAACCAGTGAATGTTTGGAAAGTTTGCCTGATGAAAATGTATTAAACATCATTGATTAATGATGTTTAATACATGCTTATAAATGACACATACAAGAACAAAATAATCGTGAACACTAAAACCTATGCAAAATGTTTTTATCAGCTACACTGAGCCCTATTCCTCTCGAGACAATATCATTTAATCCATTTACAAATGCACCCCTGACACATTCTGTCTCTCAGGCTGTCAGCGATTGCTTCTCTGTGCTGTTTTTTTTCTAACTGTGTTACTTTATAATCTGGTTGCTGAGCAACCTTGGTGACTCATTTCCATGTGCGATTTTTCCGCAGCTACAGAAATTGCTCACAGACCTGCCCGATGACATGCTGGAGGACAGCAGAGACTCCTCCCTAGAGCTGGAGTACTCTACCTGCAGCAATAAAAACACTGGCAACAGGTAATACACATTTTGCTCTTGAAACATTAGTAGTCTGAGATTTACAGAACTTGAGTGTGGTTCAATACAATCAGACAAACTTGATTGCAGTGCAATAATTTAGCTTTTTTCCCCTGTCCACTCAGTCCACAGTCCACATGGACTCAGCAATGGTCAGCTCATCCAAGGCAAACCTCTCATGAACAGGTTGGTTGTCAGTTTGTTTTCGATGATTTTATCTTCTGAACTTTTAAAGGAAAGAAAAAATCACTATTACTGTCGATGTCTCCCTGAAGAACTATGAAGTTGACTTTGATCAACGCTCACATGATGAGTATGCTTATGAGGATGGAGCTGCTCCGATCAGTGGACATCGGAGTCATCCTCAAAGTCAACCTCTGCCTCACACCTGGAACCAGCAGCCACAGGATCATCAGTTTACCCAGGGAGACTATACATACACCAGCATAGGCACAGAGAAATCTACAGAGACAAATGATTTCTCCACCAATGAGTATGACTCTAAATCATACCCTCAAGGCACTAATAACGCTGTAGTGTATAATGGAGAAGTAGGAAGAAGAGACAACCTAAACTCCCGGGAACACACCAACGACAGAAAGCATTGTCAAGTGAGTGGAGTTTTATGTCTTTTTTTGTCATTGCAGCCTATGAAAACATCAGCAGAGTTATTGATGGTTCATTGCAGTGATTTTTGCTCCTGTCTCTTAAAGGATCACCCAGGATTAAATAGGCTTTCTGTCTGTTTTATTTTAAATGAGCTGTACAAACCTAAAATCTGTACAATTTGATTATGTGTTTGAGAAAGAGATTGCATTTCAAGTGTGCAACATTTTTGATCTTCAGGATTTAAACTCTGGAATGGGGGACAGAGTTGTAGATCAGTACAAGGCCAGCTACAATCCTCACCATCCTGCCCATCAGCCAAAGATGTTTAACTCACAGGCCGCTAACCAAGAAGGTCAACTTGACCGTCTGCAAAGAGAATTCCTTGACTCGACACAACGTGAGTCGTAAAGTCTTGATTTGGTTGGTGGATTAACAGCACGATTGTGACGAGTGACATGCAAATCACAGTAGTGTAATAGCTGACAAGTGATCATAGTCAGTTTAGCTGAACAGATTCATCCAAGTCAATAATCTGAATCTGAAATAGTGTTTTGTTGTTTACAACAGTTAAAATGCAAAGTGCCATTGAGCAATACACTGAACTGTCATCTGCTCCACTTTAGTTGTTCTGTGGACGATAATCCACAAAATGAGTTGTTTTAACTGATTAAAAATAATGTGCTGAATATGTCCATGTGCCAGCCATATGAACTACAGATATCATGAGCCTTTATCACAGTTTAACAGTATTATTTTAGAGTGGCGGTGTTTTAGTTATCGTTGCAATTCATCAGCCTCCAGACAAAATATACCTGAACTACTATTTGATGTGAAACACTAAGTTCAGTATTTCAGAAAACAAACAAATCCTTGTGTCGAAATAACAACAATTAGCTTATTATGGCTATTGTTATATGTCTCTGTCATGCACAGATATATTCAGCCTGACTACAGGTAAAATGTATTTTTATTGACATTGTAGCTGTGATAGCCTTAATATTCATCCGTATGTAAAGACGGAGAGCCTTGTTCTAGTGCGGCAGTTTATCACTGTGAAACTGGAGACCTAACGTGTTATTCTATCATGTTCACCCTTTCAAATGTAAGTGATCGATGTGTTGAATATACATTTTGTGCTGTATTTCAGAAACTGCTGATAGGGAGCAGCTTGCCCAGCTCCAGATTTTAAACAAGGCTCAACAGAGGCAAATTGAAGACTTGGAACGAAAGATGGAGGATTCAAGACGTAATATGAGATATCTCGAGCATCAGTTTGCAATAGTCAAAGGTATTTTTCAGTTTTTGCTTTCAATACGAGGTATGGGACTTGAAGTTAACTTTAATGCAGTACATTGCCCATGGAAAAGTAATGGGATTACTGGTTTTGTGACACTTTAAGGTTTGGAATTTAATGTTGTTGCATGTTGTGATTTATTGTTCTTTTTTTAAATTTATTTTCAAACATTTAAAAGCTAACATTAAAGATTATGTGGAAATTAAACAAATCACTAGATGTTGGAATAAATAAATCACCAACTCTAGGCCACTGTGAAGAGTTGTAAAGATTTTTTTTCACCATGTCTGACCCTTGTGTTTGTTTTTGCTGAGACACTATACAAGCCAAAGGGCTGGTTGTCTGTCAAGCTATAGCACTAATTGAGATTGATAGAAGGAAATAAAATTGGATGTCTTCACTATATATGCCCTTATGACTCTTAAAAAGACATTTATAGAAACTGGCGTTTTGTGTCCTTGGTCTCTTACTAGATGTGCTGTACAAACATAATCCCATTTTTTCCCGCCATCAACAGATGAAAAGGATGGGCTTGCAGTAAGTCTAAAGGAATCGAGTCGATTGGTTGAAGAGGCCAAGGAGAGAGAGGTTCAAATGCAAAACAAGTTGAGGGCAATGGAGCAGCAAATACAAGTCCTTACTGAAAGAGACCAGGAGGTAAGTTCTGTGCTGGTCCACACTACGGTTTTTCTCCTTCTCACCATCTTAATTGTTTTAAGCAAAATAGGAGACAGGTTATCTGTAATTAAGAAACTTGTATAAAAAAATCATTAATCTTTGAGAAGACAATAGATGGATAGATTGATAAGTACTTTATTGATCCTAAAGTGTAAAGTGCACTATCTGACAGTGCTCAAAAGTATACATAAATAATAGTAATAATCCATTCATCTATCTTTTACACACATGCAGCTCACACTATGGATCGACCGATATGTTTTTTCCGGGCCAATCCCGATTATTAGTAACCAATTAGACCGACGACCGATATACATTTGCTGTAAAATTTTTAATCTTTGTGTCAAAATTTATAACACAAACTCCAACACAAAACTTAAATTAAAGTTAATTGTCATGTTTAATCACTATAAATAGTAAATTAAATGAATTAGAGTCCATCCCAGAGATGGACTTGCTAACTATGAGTGATAAATTATTGTAAACTTTGTCTTTACCTGCTGCCCTTTATATTGTATTTATGTTATATTGTTAAGATTTTATTGATACATTTATTGGTTCTGTTCTTTATCTGTACTCTTATTAGTTTTTCATTACTAAATAATTGCCTTTTAGAATGTTATTTAAAAAAGAATACATTCAGAACAGTAATCAAATTTAACATTTTATTATAACTGTTTTCAGAGAAGCCATAAAAGTAAAGTTTACAGCAGCAAAGTAAAAATATAAAATCAATATCTCACTGGAAACAAATGGAACATGTAAAATAAACTATATTCCTGACATAAAAATACTGAATAAAGTTTAGAATGAGAAGACATCAGTCCCTATCAGTCGTACCTCCTCCTCCTCCTCCTCTTCCCTCTGCTGCTGCTGGAAGAGAGCAGCTGAGTTTACAATAATTTGCTAAATTTTAAGGTATGTAGCACGTGCTCGTGTAAAATCAAAACACAGCGGCGGTGGATGAGACAGAGCAGATTAAAATATTGCTTTGTACATGTTCCTGCTTATTGTACTGATGCAGTATCAGCTTTTACCAGTGCTGCTAGTTTTGCTGCACTTACTTACAGTAACAGGCGTAGTCATGGTCAAATTGTGTAATCAACACTGATCTGCTCCGCTAGCTCCACTCGGTGTGTGTGTGCGGAGCGCTGCTGAGAGAGGAGGTGAGAGGCTGCAGCGTGGTGGCTGGCTCGCTCTGTTAGCTACTTTCTCACAATAGTCAGTGTTGATAGGCTTTTACTGGTGACTTGTAACCAATCAGCTAGTACTGTGGGCGGGACATTGCTCCAGCCCATAAAGTGGTTAGTACAGACAGAAAGGGGCTGCAGCAGAGCCATAGGAGTATGTTTTTAAAATGACCGATGCAGATTATTGGAAAATGCTGAATATCGGCCACGATAATTGGCCAGACTGTTTATTGGTCAACCCATGGCTCACACATACACAATTTTACTTTGTTTGCAGAACATGAAGAAGCAAAGGGTGGCAGAGGCTGCAGTGGACAGCATGAAACAGCAGATGTTGGAGCTTTGTCGTTCCGACACGTTGTCCAGAACGCGGGAGCAGCATGACAGAGACCTTACTGTCATAAAGGAGCAGCATGAGTCTGCACTGTTGACACTACAGCAGAAACTAGACTCTACCTCTCAGGCTCTGAACGAACAGGTCTGTAGTGTTACTGTTACAGGATGCAGCAATGGCAAAGCTATTCACAACCCATAGTTTTGAATTCAGACAGATGTCCAGATTCAACATGCAGACATTGTAAAATCCTGTGTTGTTTCTTTTTGTGTTGGTTCTAGATTGATGTTGGTCAGAGGTTGCGAGAGCAGGTGAAGCAGCTGGAGCGCCAGAAAGAAGAAGAGCAACTGGAGAGAGCCAGAGTCGTTAACGCCCTCACTCAGCGTCTGGAGGAGAGTCAACAACAATGTGCCAAGCTGCTGCAGACAAGTGAGTGAAGGGGTGAATGTGGATTGCTACCACATTTTATGTATTTTGTTTGTTTGTCTGTTTTGAGAAGAAATTACAGAACACGAATGAGAAACTTCTCTGCAGGTGTGTTTTATTTTTAATTCGCTCAATTCCAAATAAGCTTTTCTTCTCTGTTGCGGTACTGTTTTCTTCAGGTTCAGTGCAGGAGACAACTCAGATGCAAATCAAACTACAACAGGCTCAATCAGCCAAGGCCCTGAGTGAAAAATGAACAAAGTCTTACAGGTTTGCTCTGATTTTTCTGCCCCAGAATGGAACCACTGTCAAAATGTTATTACTCAAAAAAAAGATTAAACCTTTAATTTTTTTTATTTATCCTGAAGGAGGATCTAGCCGATTTGAAGGAGCAGATCACTCTGTATGAATCTGCTGTGAAACATGGTGTTATTGCATTAGACCTGAGCAGTGACTGGGAGAACCAGCTGTCTGAATCCTGTGTGGATTTAGGATTAAAGAAAACAAACAGGAAAAATGGCATGCTTCACAGGTACACCATCATTATAGAGCAGATTCATTGTCATCTGGTCTTGCTGCACCGCCTGTGTCCTTTTGTCTTTGTGCTAGATACTGTGCTACCTTGTCAACTCGCAGTATTTCTACTTCATTGTCACCACTTCCATCAATAACCATCAAAATCAAACTTTCCCTACTGTTTGGTTAGCGCTGCCCTGGCTCACCTTTCGGACTCCAAGCTGCCCAAAGATGAAGCGTTGCGACTGCTGCGAGTGGAGATGCAGCGGTGCCTGGGTAGTCTGAAGGGAAAGCGGACAAAGATCAGTCAGCTGCAGGAGGAGCTCCAGCTCTCTCAGGGTCGAGTGAACGAGCTCCAGACCCAGTTAGATGAAGCCAAGCTCAGTTCTTCGGTGAGGACTCCCCTCTACATGACCAGACACAAGCAGTAATATTGCACTGCTGAGCAAAGCATTTCACACTGTACCTGTCCATACTGATAGCTATTACTCAGATTTTCATCTGATTTTCTGCTGATAAAAACAGAAATATGAAAAGCATGCAAATGTTTCAGATAAGAGAACAAACCTATTAAAACATATGGATCTGACAGGATTAAAGTATTATATTCTTGTATGTTTCTTGCCAACACTCTTCAGTTGTGGTGGCCTAAAAAGGAACAAATGTCATCAAAGCTCTCATAAATGGTGTGTTACAAGCATAAGTGATCATAAGAAAACTGCATCTGTGTTCACAGGTCAGAGAGACGAGCCAGATGAAACATGTGGACTTATGCGGAGTGCCTCAGAAAGAGTTGATGCGACTACAAGAAGACAATAGACACTTGCAGGAACAAGTGGAGGTTGGTTGTAGTCTACCGTCAAATGAATTATGTTCTTTTTATTTTTAGACTATAAGAAAAGATTAATGAAAGATGTGGTATATCCAAACTCTAGGTCTTAGAAAAAAAGAATAAGGAGCTGAAACAGAGTGAGGAAAAGGTGAAGTCTGCTAACTCTGAGCTTTGCACCAAGATGAGGGAGATGATCCAGGAATTAGACCAAGAGAAGCAGGAGGCAGCTGAGAGGTAAGACATGGAGGGAGGAAATAAGATTATATTAAACGTTTTCTTTACTTTTAAATAATCTTAGTGTGTTTTTATACATACGTTTCTGTTTCTTCATGGAGATCTGAGCGTATTCATCAGCAGTATAGGGACGATGTCGTGAACCGGATCAGAACGGAGCTCATGCTGGAACACAATGGTCTTGTTGAACAGCTGACTGCACAGCACCAACAGCAGGTCCAACAGTTACAGTAAGTCCTCTGCACCTGTCACTGAAAATCGTAGTTTTCTGGAAAACGTTTCAGCTCATACAGTACTTCTTCACAGGACCCAGCTGTCTGAGGCCAATGATAAGATGTTGGCTGTGCAAGAATGTTACATATCTGTCTGCAAGGAAAAGGACATGCTTGAAGAAAGTGTACGCAACAGGATGAAGGAGGAGGCTTTGATCAGGGAAAATGAGGTATGTAATATCAGAAACAGTTGGACGCACTTCTTACGCTCGCCAAACCTATAAATGACTAAACTGTGTTGATTCATATTAGTAAGTTATTTATTATAATTTACTTTTTTTAAATTTTGTATGTGTTGACTCATCTGGGATGCAAAGCTTTTAGTATTTTCTACTATTTGTTTACTGTATTGCTACACGCTGTATTGCACAAGTCTGTTTCTCACTGATTGCGTTGCCTGTATCCAACATTGAATAACTGTGGACTGAGAATGGTTTGGTTCTCATTCCCAGCAAAACATGAGAGAGGAGAGTGGCACAGCTATGGAGAAGCTGCGGGCTGAGCTTGAGGCTCAGCATCAGGCCTCAATAAACCAGCTCAAAGCTCTCTGGTCCAAAGAAAAGGAGACAGAGATCCAGCTGCAGGTGAACTCTCAGGTAGCCGTGGCCAAGGCTGCTTGGAAGGAGGAACTACAAAAGGTATGATTTCCTGAAATTACTATCCAGCTCCCTCAATTCCCTGATGGCGATTTTATGTTAGACCTGAAAGTTTTTACTGCTTCTGTGCAGATAGAGAAAACCTGGGTCCAGAAGCTGGAGGAGGCTAGGAGAGAGAAACACAGGGAAACTGCTGAGGCTACCTGTCAGGCAGATGAGACTGAGGCCAGCAGTGTGACAATTTCTGTTGAGGAGCTGGACTCCAGGCTCAGTGCCCAGAAACAGGAGCTGCAACTGGAAGCTGACAAAGTCAAACGCAAAGCTGTGGAGGAAGCAAGGAAACAAACCCAGAGAGAGCTACATGAGAAACACTTGGAGGACATGGCCAAACAGGTCAGTGTTTGTTTGTTTTTAATAATACTTGTGCTAGTTAGCAAAGTGCGAGTGGCACCAATTGGAATCATTCCAAGGCCACTAGACTTGCTAAGGCTGTGTTACATTTTTTTTCTCCTCAGTTTTTTCACACAGTTTCCCAGATAGACAACGTTTTATCTGATTCATCCCTCAATTATTTGAAATCATCAAATCAATTAGTTGTCCATAAAAAAATATATATACATACCATACTCTATTGCCCAAACATTTTCAGCTATTTTGCCTTCATTAGGGGTTGACACATTTAGTAGTGGACAGTTGTTTTTTCAGGTTGAAGGTGCAGTAACGAGGGCCTACAATCACTGGATTGAGGATTTCACTTCATTACCAGAATACCAAGACTCTCTACAAACAGAGAGGGAGAAATGGGAAGAAGTAGAAGAAAAACACACCGAACAAAGGGTATATAAAGGTTTTCTTTTTGTGAGTTACAAAATTGTCACTGCTGTCAACTGGCTTTTGTATTCTGATCATTTATATTTTAATTTGAATGTGTCAGATAACCCAGGCTCTGAAGGAGGCCGAGGAGCAGTGGCATAAGAAGCACAAGAACCAGTTGGAGGAGCAGAGCTCTGGAACACAGAGGGTGGAGGAGCTCCAAGAGGAGGTGGCAGCTCTCCAGACTCAGCTGGAGCAAGTGAGGAGAGAGCAAACGGCCCTACTGAAGGCTGAGCTGGCCGGAGCTAAAGCAGCCTGGAACAGAGACAAACAACAAGAGATCTCTGCCATGCAGCTCCGCAGTGAGCAGGTGCATCAAACCAAGGTGCAAGAGCAGTGCAAAAAGCTGGAGCAGGCTTTGCAGCAGGCCAGAGAGGACTTGGCCCTCCAGAAAAAGGAGCTGCTCTTGCAGATGGAGGCCAAGCTACAGCAAACGCTGAGGGCCCGAAAGGAAGAGTGGAGATGTCAGCATGCAGAGAAGGAGCACGCCAGCAGACAGCAGATGAGAGGAGAATTACTAGCAGAGCTGCAGACTGCTCTGGCAGAGGTCCAGGCACAACTTCTCAGAGATCCCAAAACAGATCAGCAGGACACTGAAGACATCAGGAGGAGCAGCGGGGCCACATCAGAGGGCACAATAACACACATCATCCAAACATTCTGCAAAGACATAGTCAACAGAGCAGTATCTCAAGCCAAGACCGAGTGGAAGAAAGTGAGTTGGGATTGGATTGTCTGTTGTCTAAAGAAGTAAGGCATTTTATTTGTTAATCATGTAGGACTGTCACTAGGCTTGTTCCGATTGGCGATTGGATCAGCTATCGCGGATTGAAGGGATGATCAGCGATTTGTTTTTCATGTGCCGATATTTAGGCGATTTTAACTAACTCACTATCTAAGATGACACAAAAACTGTCTCTAGAATCTTCACTCCACAGCAGTGTTTCCCATTTATTGATTTATTTGTGACAACACGCCACACCACAATATCAACGCCATATACTATTTAATATGAGTAAAATCATAATTGTGGACCTGCACATAGTGCGTAGATTCACTCAGCACCTCTGCTTGCTCGCGCTCTCTCTCTCCCCCTCTCTCACAAACACATTGAAGCAGAGCCATTTGTAACTTAATACATTCAAGTTAACTTATGAGAAGTTAGATTATCTATTTTCTTAACACAATGCTGTCAATGTCGGAGACCCACCTTCAAGTAAGTTATAAGCAAGCATGTATGGAGACTAGCTAGTATAGGTAGCTATGTTAACTTTAGAATACTGCTGGGTTGTTGAGGTTAGCACGCTGTACATAGCTGCTAGTTGATAGCTATTTACGCACCTAGTAATTCATTCTGTGGGAAACACTGTACTGTGCATTCACAGATGTTTCTGGTGGTTTCTCTTAAAGCTAAAAACCTATTTCTTTCATGCTGGCATTTCTCTGGCATGCTGTAACATAACACCGCCCCCTGGCATGTAGCCATGATTAGACGATGTGAAAATAGAGTAGATCGTCCAACCCTAACTGACACTCCACTATGCAGAATGATTCATTTACTGAGTCTGCAGAAGGCAAAGGTTAGAGCGTTCTTGCACAAGAACTACACAAAGCAAAAAAAGAAGGTCAAGTTATGTGGTGAAAAAACAGCAAAGGAAAATGATAAGCCGTCTTACACATAAATTTGCAAGCTCCCAAGATTTTACTAATGCAACATTCCAACCTGCAAGTGCAGGTCAGTGTGCGGACAGCTTCTCCTTTTCCTTTACCACAAGAAGTACTGCTATGATTAAATTCTGTAGCATTCAATTATGATTTGTCTGAATTTTGTCTATTTTATGAGGTAAAATGTTTATAATTTGTTTAATCCCTTTATGGTTTCATTCTTGCCCCCACAGATAAGTGAGGAGAGACTGAGTCATGTGTTAAAAGAAACACAGCAACAGCATGAGAGAGCAATCAGCAAAATGCAAAGTATGTAATGTGCTCTTGTCATCTCTTCACTCAGCAGGACATTGTAAAAAACATCCATTTTGATTAGACGGTAGTGTGATAGTGCCCATCAACAAGTTTACATGGCGATAACTGTACTCTGTTTCCAGGCTCTTTGTCCCAGAGGAAGGAGCAGACTCGTTGCAGAAAGGAGTGCTCTGAGACTGTAAGTAAGCTGCAGAAGAAGAACCAGGAGCTCCAGAGACACTTAGAGAAAGCCTGTCGTCAACTCCAGCACAGCGTACGAGAGCACAAAACTGCAATGCAGAATCTGAAAGGTATTTAATGCATTTTAAATGTTTATTTAAATGTCATGACTAAATACTCAGCCTAAGCAGTATCTATGTTGATGGTCTACAACACTGTTTATTGTAGATCAGTATGAAAGCGGCTTACAAAATGCAAAAGAGGAACATCTGCAGCAGCTAGAGGACGTCAAGAGAGCCAAAGAATCCTCAGGGTCGGTGCTTTTTTTTTTTTTTTTTTTTATCTTCTCCTTTTCTTGTCTCTTGTCCAATGAAATTAAATGTGGCCAGGCCAGGAATGATAAGGCCAAACACACAATAAATTTTATGGGTTTTTATTCCCCGACTGGACTCAAATGAGAGAGGGTTTAAGGCAGTTGGTGGTTATACAAAACACAGGAATAACTTTCTTACTCGTCCTTTGCTTATTGCATCTGATCTCAACTATGTGACTTAACAGTACTCTATAGTAACCCTTAACCATACCACAATATGTAATCTGCTGCCATAAACTAGTTTACACTCACTCTGGTAGACTTCAGTTACTTCTAAACAGGAACTCTAGACCTAAATTCTCAACAACCAAAGCTGTAAAATAGCCAAAATCTGGACATCTAGATTAGATAACACCACTCTACAACAGTAGTGGCCTTTCTAAATAGAGAAAAATAAAAAAACAACTATAAATAAATACATTTACTTAGCCACATAATGCATTGAGTTCATAAACTCAAGGTGAAATATTTAAATTTACCATAAAACATAAAATACATTCATTCACAGAATACAATTTACCCAGTACTTTGTACAGAAACTCTCTAAATATGAAACAAACATTGTTTATTTACAGCCTCAGTATAAATACACTAATATAATGTGATTTTGTTTGTTAATACACTTCATTGTCACTCACGCTGTCGCCGCTGGTCAGTCTCTTCCCATTGTAGTGCGCACACACACACACACTCAGCTATCAATCATTAGCAATCCGCTGGGACACCCAGGTCTTCATGCATCTACCTTGGTCTGCTACGTAGTTAACTCTTTTGTCTGCCGATCTTAAGGATTATTACTGTACTTTACCATGGAAATATCCTCCGTATCGATAAACCAAAGTACATCCCTTGCCGTTTCTCTACACCGCGGGACCAACACTTCCGTATTTCCCCGTGTCCCATCCTTCTTATATACAGTCTATGGTCCCATCGGAAACGCTACCCTCTCGCACAAGCCGTCCCATGTAGTACTCTTAAAGTGACAGTGCCATTAAATACAGAGGACAGTTATCGCTGCAATAACCAGCAACTACATAACATTATAACCTACATAACACTATTTAACTCTGTACCCCTGGTTCACCTGGCTACATAAATATTGTTTATATTGATATTTTTTATGCAACATGCCCTCCTTTCTGTGTGTATCAAATATATTTCAATCAATATACAAAATATTTACATGGTTAATTTGTGGAAAATTTATATAAAGGGAAAAATAACCGAAGTAGTGTGAAGTTTAGTGAAGCTTAATCTTTGTTTTGTGTGCAATACAAAGTAATTATTTTAAAATGACTAAAAATACACCTGGGTTCACTGTTGTGTGGTTACAGTCTAAAAAAACAATGTACATTAGTTCAGATGGTAGTTCTACAGACCTTTTGTATTTATAAAACCTGAATTCAGCAGATAATAGTAAGTTCAGTGTTCAGTGAAACTATTAATAATACTTCTTCTACTACTGCTTTTATTTAATATATGGACTTTCTTTTTTTATAAGCTCCATGATTAGCATGCTGTTAGTAGCATAGCAATAATAGTAGTTAATGAACAACGAATTTTAATGAAATGCAACACATTGTTTTTGCTTACAGGAATTCTGAGCAGCAACAAAATCTTCAGCAAGGCCTTGAGGAGATGAAACAGCAATACCTGATGACTGTAGAAAAGATCAGAGGTTGGTAATAATGCTGATTTTTAGAGGACCTGGGTTGATTTATTATAATCAGTTTTTAGGGACCTCAACAAGTAATTTTCTTGTGCATGTCCCAGGTGAAAAGCACAGATCACAATTGTGTTTGGGGTTTTTTTATGGCAGGAGACATGCTGCGTTACCTCCAGGAGAGTCGGGAGCGAGCAGCAGAGATGATCCGTGTGGAGGTGCAGAGGGAGAGGCAGGACACTGTCAGAAAGATGCGGCGCTATTATCTGACCTGTCTGCAGGAGATACTGGAGGACGGAGGAAAGACTACAGGGCAAGAGGCCATAATTGAACTAAACTTGGATGCTTGCTTCAGCATGACTCTTCAAACTAATTGCATTGATCTTCCTGTCTTTTGCAGGGCTGAAAAGAAAATAATGAATGCTGCAAGCAAGCTGGCAGCCATGGCTAAAGTACTGGAGACGCCTATCAAAAGTAAATCCGGAAAGAACTACAGTCTACAGAGTGAGTCATGTTGTGCAAAACTGCTTTGTTTGTTTCAAAGTATCAATTTGGTGTGAATCAGTGGTTTGCATTGACAGGTTGTTTGATGGCTCTGTCCACAGCTGACTGCCCTCCAGGTAGACACGCAGGTTTCACTAAGAACCTGTCCACACTAACTGAGCTTCCTGACATCAGGCCAGAGGAGGGACCCCACAGGGAAAAGACTTGTGCTGATTCAGAGCAGAAATCAACCGCAGAAGCAAGAACTAAACCTTTACGTTACCAGGACATTTCTGCAACTGGGAAGGAGGAGGCCTCCATGGATGCAGGGCTGAAACACCAAACTGCTACATACACACACCTCCGCTCTTACAAACCTCAAGAGATGGCTTCTCCATCCCAGGTGGATTTTGTCAGTTCTTCTGTGAGGAGTAAAAGCAGGGAGCTGTACCTGCAGGGAGTTGACAACCGCCTCGACTCAGGGCGACAGAGCAAACCCTTTCTCATCCAGGAGGCTCCTGTCCGAGATGAGAAGCGGACGGACTGGAGCATGACCAGTAGTGACTCTGACACGGGCTTGCAGGTCTCCACGCTTTCCTACTCAGGGAAGAAAGTAGAACCAGTGAAGCCGTTTTCTGCCAGTGACTTAGCAGAGTTTGGTGACCTCACCCCGGATGTTTCTGACATGACTGTTTATAATGAAATTGCCAAGAAGACACCTCATACCCAGACCATGAACTTCCACCATGCAAAGATGAGTACACACAGAGAGCCCACCCCCGGCTCTGAGGGTGAGAAGCAGCATGGAGTTTATTCCAGGCCTCTGTTCTCTGAGTTGAGACAGCGGCAGCAGGACAGCGGCTTCGACAGTCCGTTCTACCAACAAAAATGACAGTGAAGTAGGGAGCTTGGAACTGAACCATTTCAGTCAGCTGACCAAATAGTGCCTTTAATACAGTGTGTAAAGTTTACATGATGTAGAACCTTTGCCTTCGTAGTCGCCTGCGGCGTCTTTTTGTGTTGTGTTTAACATCGTTAAAGGAATAGTTTGGAAATTTTGGGAAACAACTATTTGTGAGTTGAAAAGATTCTCTCATGTCTGTACGCTCAGCATAAGGCTACAGCCAGCAGCTGCTTAGCTTGGCATAAAAACTGTAAACAAAGGTAATAAAATCCAACTTTAAATCTCACTAGGTAGAAAATTTTATCTTATTCAGAGAGCTGTTTTCCCCTGTTTCAGTTTTTTTGCCAAGCTAACTGGCTGCTGTTGGTAGCTTCATATTTATTATACAGACAGTCTTCATTTGACACTCAACAAGAAAGTGAGTGAGCATATTTCCCAAGCTTTGGCGAATGATTGCGTTGATGCTTGATGTTTTTGTAAAAGCAGCACTGACCACATTTTAAACCTCGTACTGGCCTGATAATCTCTCACTTCAGGCATAACTCACACTTAAACAGCAAAACAGGTTCTGTAAATATTTGAAAATATCTTTTGGCCTCTAACACTCCTTTTCACATTTCAGTTTACCTACTTATTGCACTGACTAAACCGCCAAAAACACCGAAAAGTGTTTTTCAAAGAAAATGTATTTTCAGGTCAGTTGCTGTTGCTCTGCCATTCTTAACCCTGAATCAGAGATAGGCAGCTTTACAAAACCACGTGTGCTGGATATGGTGTAGGCTCTGTTGCTTGTGCAACACTTATGTCACTCTGTGTTCTCTTTTCTCTCTCTGGGATCAGAAAGATTTAGAGACCAGTGATTCTGTGTCTTTTATATTTTGAAATATTTTATATCACGTCAATGAGATATGTTGTGCATAAATTGTAAATGTGTTTTTATAATTGGCTTTAATTCATTTTAATAAATCTTATCATATTTGCAAACTAAGAAGGAATAATTAGTTTATTTTAAAAGCTGAATTCTGACAAACATGGTGAAGTGTTACCTAAAAAAGTGGCCTGATTTTCTGATGTTTCTGGAGCAGCAATAGTAATGTTTCCAACAGCAAAGTCACTAATATTTCTGAATATTACTGAAAATATATCTAAAATGTCAGTAAAATATTCCTGACATCAAAATACTGTGAAGTTAATAAAGAATGAAGAACTATCAGTCCTTCCTCCTGTCCTCCTCCTCCCTCTGCTGCTGCGATTCACTGCCTGCAGGTTATAAGGTTACACTGCTAGAGGAGCGGATGTTTGTCTCAGCTAGCAGCAATTAGTTTACAAGAATATACAATTTTAAGATTACCATGTTCTGGTACAACCCCTAAATAAAATGCACCTGAAAATGAGCATAATGTGACCACTTTAAGCAGCCATCCTTTCAGCTAGAGTTGAGCTAAAACAATTAGGCCCAAGTAATGAGTTGATAATCATCAAAAAAAGAAAAGAAAAAGTTGGATGCCAAAATGTCCCCCAAATACACTGGTTCCCCGTAGATCACACTGGGCTTCAATCAATCAATCGAGAATATCAATAATGAAAATAAGGCAACCTCTCAGCTTCATGTTCTTCAATCATAGAAGAAGGAAACCCAACGAGTGAACTCAAAACACATTAAAACCCAAATAAGTTTAGAATGCTCAAAATATTTGTGGAAACTGATTATCTCAAACTTTTATAATATTTTAAGTAAACCTTAGCTTAAATATAATACATTTTTAAAAATATTTAATTTCTGCATATTAAATTGATTCCCTGATGCTTATTAAAATTTAATTCCACTAATTCTTTACTCAAATGTAATTGTGCACAACTGAGGGAAATGTATTGTGCTAGACTCAAATACTAATGGAAACTCACTCTACAAAATTCCTACTAGTCAACTTGAAATTTACAAAATGCCCATTTTCAGATAGTAGTCCTGAAAAATACAAATACAACTCTGTTATTACAATTCAAGTTCCCTTTTAGTGTCAAAATCTTAAACATCTTTCATTTTTACATTTAACAGACACAAAATAAGGCACATCTTGCATAAAGCTGAATAGACTAAGTAATTGACTGCTTGATCAGATAATTAACCAGCAACAATTTTGATAATTTGTTTTCATTCTTTTTGCAATAATGTTGAACATTTCCAGATTCTTAATGAGATTTTTTGGTGTTAGGTGATAATAACTTGAATCTCTTGAGCTAAATAAAATTTATTATATATTTACTATATTTTGTGGCAAAAGCGACTACGCATAAATGTGTAGTTTTATGGAATCATAAGCAAATAAAGATAGCTAATAAAGATTGTTTAAAATAAGAAGTTCCACACAATGCAAATTGATAGTCAGGTAGATGAGGTAATGGAACAATATCAGGGTTTCTGCAGGTTTCACCTAGTCAAATTTAAGACCTTTTTAAGATCATTATGAATGAAATTTAAGACCTATATCACGACTTAAAAAAAGAAAACAAAAGGAAATGCAGTCACAAAATTACCTGCAAAGTCAATCAATGTATTCAAATTAGGGTTGAGTGATGTCTACAAAATTGGCATCGGACGATGTCAACAATGATGACCGGGATGGATGATGACATTGATAAGCTACGTAATTAACAAGCTGGCATGTGGTGCACCTGCTGATGTGAAAAATGGATCACCGGTAGAAAAACTCAATATAAAATAAGAGTTCTATGTCTTTTTGGAAACTTTATAAAACGGAACCTATGATACTAATACTGTGTTTGACCCCCTTTCGCCTTCAGAACTGCCTTAATTCTACGTGGCATTGATTCAACAAGGTGCTGAAAGCATTCTTTAGAAATGTTGGCCCATATTCATAGAATAGCATCTTGCAGTCGATGGAGATTTGTGGGATGCACATCCAGGTCACGAAGCTCCCGTTCCACCACATCCCAAAGATACTCTATTGGGTTTGAGATCTGGTGACTGTGGGGGCCATTTTAGTACAGTGAACTCATTGTCATGTTCAAGAAACCAATTTGAAATGATTCGAGCTTTGTGACATGGTGCATTATCCTGCTGGAAGTAGCCATCAGAGGATGGGTACATGGTGGCCATAAAGGGATGGACATGGTCAGAAACAATGCTCAGATAGGCCGTGGCATTTAAACGATGCCCAATTGGTACTAAGGGGCCTAAAGTGTGCCAAGAAAACATCCCCCACACCATTACACCACCACCACCAGTCTGCACAGTGGTAACAAGGCATGATGGATCCATGTTCTCATTCTGTTTACGCCAAATTCTGACTCTACCATCTGAATGTCTCAACAGAAATCGAGACTCATCAGACCAGGCAACATTTTTCCAGTCTTCAACTGTCCAATTTTGGTGAGCTCTTGCAAATTGTAGCCTCTTTTTCCTATTTGTAGTGGAGATGAGTGGTACCCGGTGGGGTCTTCTGCTGTTGTAGCCCATCCGCCTCAAGGTTGTGCGTGTTGTGGCTTCACAAATGCTTTGCTGCATACCTCGGTTGTAATGAGTGGTTATTTCAGTCAAAGTTGCTCTTCTATCAGCTTGAATCAGTCGGCCCATTCTCCTCTGACCTCTAGCATCAACAAGGCATTTTCGCCCACAGGACTGCCGCATACTGGATGTTTTTCCCTTTTCACACCATTCTTTGTAAACCCTAGAAATGGTTGTGCGTGAAAATCCCAGTAACTGAGCAGATTGTGAAATACTCAGACCGGCCCGTCTGGCACCAACAACCATGCCACGCTCAAAATTGCGTAAATCACCTTTCTTTCCCATTCTGACATTCAGTTTGGAGTTCAGGAGATTGTCTTGACCAGGACCACACCCCTAAATGCATTGAAGCAACTGCCATGTGATTGGTTGATTAGATAATTGTATTATATATATATATGTCGCTTTGTATAAAAGCGTCAGCTAAATGTAAATCTACTGAGGTTGAATTCTAACCATTAGATTTGGGAGAATTCATTTGGTTAGTTGTTCTCCACAGTGATTTTATATTCATTGCACAGTTTTGAGCCTCACCACCATATAATGGAAGGAAAACACATGACCTCAGAATCATTACAGATAGGACAGCTTTTTGTGTCTTAATTTACTGCTTTATACATTTGTAGAAATAAACATAAATAATAGGCAACATGAGAACCACCTCCCTTCTGTATAATTACAAGCATTTCATTTGTACATCAAAATCCAAAAGAATAATCTCCTCATTAGCTTTAAAGGACTAACGTTAGTTTGCATCCCTAATTTGCTTTAACGTTACTAACCTCAGCTTCTCCGTAGTCAACACCGTCCTGTCTTTTTAATTTAACTATCAAGATGTACAGTACAGGACAGAGCTGTAACCTGACAACTTAATGCTGATCTTATCCCCCGCGTCACTTTCTGACGCTCTCTCCCTCACACTTGCTTGTCATTTGAAGAACGAGGATGTGCTGTTACCGTAGCTTACTGATAATCATTAACGATTGTGTGAAATTTGAATAGTGGCGCTCATTCATTAGCGACAGTAGGCTTCAAATACTTTGCTAGAGACTGGTTTTAAGGGGAAAAAAAACAAAAACATTCTTGAGCGCTGCGGGGCCATTTCAATGAGCATTACAGATAGCGTTACATTGACCTTGGAAAATAAATACCCGTTTAAAATTATTTAAGACCTAGAACACAAACTTCAGCGAATTTAAGACTTTAAGGCCTTAAATGTTGATTTTGAAATTTCAGATTTCCCGCGGAAACCCTGCAGAACATCTACCTGACAGGTGCTGTTATCAGAGCAGCTCCTTTAATCTGGAGGTCTCAGAGTGTTTGATTGTCTGAGTGACACAAAGTGACGGTGAATCTCAGAGGAAGAAAATATTCTGGCAGTAAACGTACGGTGTGTCAGGTAATAAATGCTTCAGCTTTTCCAGACCAACAAAAGTCTGATATACAAAATGAACATCATGCGGTGTTGAAGAACACTTAAAACCAGCCCCCTGCTGGCGGTTAGAGAGAATGCATGTTTGAAGCTTCACTTTTCAACCCTGGAGATTCCTGCTTGGTGAAGACACAAAGCTGCTTCCTGGTTACACAAATCAGACACATTAAATATCAAATGCATACCTCATCCCCGAAGGACCGGGGTCTGAGTGAAGACTGGCAGAGACAGACACAATCAATCAGCTATCAGTTATCAGTACCTCCTGAAGCGATCAATAAGCCTGTGTATACGGACAGTTGTTCTTGGTGTTGCTCAGGCTCAGATTTCTCCATTGTAACGTTACTCCTGGGGCAGCCATCTAGCTGTCCCGGTCCGGTCATGCCTCGACCGGCATGAAGCTCAAGTACTCTATCCCACTGCTGCTAACATTCCAACGTGCATTGCAGCCATCAAAGAACTTGGACTTCAGCGCCGTCCGCGTTGCGTCCACAGGAGTTCCCGTCGAAAGTTTATTTACAATCAGCCTGGCCAGCCTGCTTCAAACATTCCATCCATCTGGACCACTGTCGCATGTCTGCTGCGTCATCAGAGTAGTGTCGCTCTCTGTGCTAGCAGCACAGCAAACATCACGAGATCTCTCCACACCAAGCAGGCCAGAAAACATGGAGTGGATTCCAGTGTACTACGGCCTCTACAGAGATTCACCACAGCATCAACACTCAAAATAGATCTTTTCAATACACAGTCCCTCACAAATAAAGCATCCTTCATACAAGACCACATCATGGACAAGGGATTAGACTTCATGTACCTGACAGAAACATGGCACCAGCCAGGGGTTTACTCAGCGCTTAATTAAGTCTGTCCCCCCCGGTTACAGCTACCTGGAGAGAGCCCGCAGCGCTGGTTGTGGACAGAACTTGGCTCCCCCTGCCTACACTGTCCTCATTTGAATTCCTAGCATTTAAATGTAAACCCCCCCCCCTTCCCCATGACAATGCTCCTCATCTACCGGCCCCCCAAACCCAACTCAGCTTTCATATCAGAAATACACAACCTTCACACAACACCCTGCACCACCTCTGCCAACATTATTATACTTGGAGATATTAATATTCATGTAGACAACCCCTCCTGCCACTTTGCAGCCGAGTTTCTGCAACTACTGGACTGCCTCAACCTCCAACATCATGTTGATGTTCCCACACACTCCAGGGGGAACACACTGGACCTGGGCATTTCCAACTCCGCCCCCAACTTTCTGGCGTATGATCTGGGTCATCTCAATGGAGCTGTCACTCCTTTCCTCACACACCAAAGACAAGCGTCAAATCTGCTATAGGGACCTAAAAAAGATCAACCCGGACACATCTCTCCTCTGCTGAGTTGGTTGACTTCTACAACAAATCTCTGAGCAGTCTGCTAGATCTCCACGCACCTGTCAAAACTAGAACTGTCAGCTTCTTACGCTCAGCCCCCGGTACACCTTGCGAACTCCGGAAAAAGGAAAACAGCTGGGCGTGTCCTTGAGTGGCGCCTCAAAGCCTCAGGACTCACTGTTCATAGGCAGGCCTACTGAGAACATCAGAAGTCCTATGCAAGGTGCTTGAGAGATGCACATTCACAGTTCTATTCCAACATCATAAACAATAGCCCTGGCAACTCCAAGCATGACATCCTCAAACCACAAACTCACTCTCATTCAGAAGCCACAGAAGAGAGGTGCAGCAATGTCACCACTTTTTTCAGAAAAAAAACAAACAAAAAACGTAGATACCATCCGCTCCCTGCTATCCAGTTTCTCCACACTGCCTGTCCGACTGCCGAGCCACAGCCTGGGATTTCCCGACCTTTCTGCTGTTTTTTTGTCATCTCACAGTGAGAGGTTGAGGACTTCATCAAAAAAATGAAACCATCCACCTGTGCCCTGGACCCCTTCCCCACAGCCCTGGTAAAATCCAACCTCCATGCCATAAGCCCCCTCATCACGAAGGTCATTAACCACTCCCTCCAGGCTGGCCATGTTCCATGAACACTGAAAAATGCTGTCATCAGGCCATTTCTCAAAAAACCAACCCTAGACCCAGAAGTCTTTGCCATCTACAGGCCCATCTCCAACCTTCCATTCCTTTCCAAGGTGCTGGAAAAAGTAGTTGTCGCACAGCTTCAGGACCATCTAAAACAACGCAACCTGTTTGAAAAATTTCAGTCTGGTTTCCGCCCTGGTCAGGGTCACAAATGACCTGCTGATGACTGCAGACGCTGGCTCCCCATCTCTCTCTGCGGAGTAGCAGCAGACACGACAAGGCCTCCGGGAGTTCTAGAAACACAAAGACAAAAGAGTCAGAGGACTGATCAGACTGGAGGACAGGGACCCTTCCCTAGACACCACTCACCTTTATATTTAAAGGTGCTGCAGGATGGGGATGATGGTCTCCAGGGGGATGCTGTGAGCCAGGAACAGCTGCCAGGTGCTGTACTGCTCGAAGTTCTCCCAGCCTAGAGACTAAACTGTGGACACACAAAGAAGACGCGAGGACAGGTGGACACAGGTGGAAGATGTGAGGACAGGTGTTTCTGAGAGTCACTCACTGAGGATGTTGAGCACAGAGTCCTTCCTGAACATCACCATGTTCCCCATCATCATGTGACACATCAGCTCCTGCAACACAGAGTCCTGCTTACTGAACACAACCTGGATCAGAACCAGACTAAAAGGTGTTTCGGCGTAGACGGCGCTTCTTTCTGTCTCTCTCTCTCTCTCTGTTGTGTGTCTCTGCTGTTTTTCTCCACCAGCAGTATGTTTCATAAAGTCGCTGTGTTTAATAAACTCACCTGTGATTCACTATATGTGTCCTGAAAACACTTAAGTTAGTGCAAGCTGTAGGCCTATCTTTTGTAAATATTAGGGGACCGCGATATGAACCGAACCCTGGCTCAAATATCGAGGTCTGAACAGAACCGTGGATTTAGTGTATGGTTACACCCCTACTGATGACAGTTATTTGGTGAGACCAGACCCAACGGGCATGATGTAGACCCGCAGGGTATGAGGAAAATATTCAATGTGCGATAACATTGTTATATATTGAGAGGACATATGACTTGCAATAAATAAACATGTGTTGAAGTGTGCATATTAACTGCCTGGTTGTTTTAAAATTATTTATAATCCTATAAATAATTTAAGATTTTAAATACAGCTAAATGCTGTTTCTAGAGCAACAACATTAATGTTTACATCATAAGACCTTGTAGGAATGCCCGCGAATTGTTCAGCAGGAGTAACTTATTACTAGTAGTTAGCCATGAACTCGGTCCTATTTTTTATTAGGACCGAGTTGATGGCTAGCTTAAATGTGCCATTAAATTGAGAAGCTAAGGTTTTTTAACAGAATTCCAAAGTGCTAATAGCCCTTCTATTCTGTTCTATTCTATTCTGTTCTATTCTATTCTGTTATTCTACAACCCTGCTTATGTTAAAATACAAAACAATGGTTTAATAAGTAGGAAAGACTTACCTCGCGCCAACGATGGGACGTTTGGAACGCGACGTCGACGCTCGTTTTACTTTCACAAAGCTCGTGATGCCGCTTATATATGATATTCCACGTGACCGATGACGTCCGAACTTCGTATGTCACGACATTTTGGCGCCAAATGATGCTGAAATATGAAGGGGGCGTGGCGTGAGCGCGACTGTAGTCACCATTGGATCTAGGCTGAATTCAGCGGACAAAAGGTGGCAAAACATATATTTAAACGGAAACGGTGGTGCCTTGAACACACAGTTGTTTATGCAAACGCACTTATTTTATTTTTTTTACCACAGCTGTGTTTACAAATGTGTTGCAGCTGATTGGGTAACACCTCTGATAAGCTGCCCAATGTTGCCCAATGTTTATTGAAAAATTAAAATAATTAATAATTAATTTACATTGTTCGAGAGAACCTAGCTTTCTTCTCAGCCTGTGAAAGTGTTTTTTTCTGTTCTTTGACTTTATGTTATAACCGTACACTGGGATGACCGGAGGCAGTATGTGGAGTCAGTTTGCCGTATTCCTGTTATGCTAACGTTAGCTAACATAACGTATCACCAGTGGCTCAAACCTTTCCAGACAGTCGTTAACACTTAATGATTTTTCATCTGGGGCTCCTTGTTACATGCGCTTTGGTCTGGTAAGTGAAAAAGTTCTGTTTTCAGGCGCAGTAATGTTAACAGAAAGGCTAATGCTAACGTTACTTGAAGTTAGCTGGCTAACACAATGAGGTAACGTTAATGTTCACTTTGCACTGAACTGCTGGAAGTTAGTTAACGTTACTTTAGTCCTATAACGTTACTGTGGAGACAGTCAAGCTCTGCCTTCATATAAGTTAACAAGCGGTTTCTGAACGCAGTGTTTGTAGTAAGATGTACACTTCCTCAAAAAGTAAAAACATTCATAATGTGGAACAAGATAGAGCCTAGTTTCACTGATATAGGTTAAATATGAAATGAAAACCCCTCCAGTTGGGTGATTTTCAAGTCAGATCAGTTGGAACTGTGTAATTATTATGTTTGTATGATAAGTATGTTTATATTTAACTTATCTGTTGTAATCTGTTTTTAATAGATCTGTCCTCACAACGGTACCTGAGCGCAGAGGTTCCTTGAGCTTCAAAGACATTTTAGTAAGCTGTATCCTGAAATAGTGTTGATGCATGGCTGAATGTTTAATTTCATCAGCGGTAAACCTAATAAAAGCCCTTCAGTTGCAGACAGAAGGTGCCCCATCTGAAGATGTTGTAATATGTATTTGTAAAGGAATATTTTCCCACTGTGGTAATGAAAGTTGGTGAGGAATGTTCAGTTTTTATTTAAATTTAATATTTGTTAATTTTGGTAGATGTAGTTTGTGGTCTGAACTGTATTGCGTTATAAACAGCTGAGTCTCTTTTATTTAGCATGGCCTCACTGATTTAAATGTAATAGACAAAATATCAGGAACACCGGTCCATGTGATCCAAAACGATCATACAGTTGCAACAAAACTGAACATTATCATTTTTATGAAGGGAGGATTTATTGCAGAAATGTTCAATTAGATTGCATTAAATTTAGCTAAATGTACCAAATAAACTGGTATCTAATGCTTGAAGACTAAATATATTTATCACAACAATAAACTCTGCCCATATCACATGTTTGTGAGAAGTGTACTGTTTTAGAAAAGTGCATTAGTCCAGCTGTGACTGAGATTTTACAATGAATATGTATATTTAGCAATTTAAAATTCTCACAGATTTCTTTCAGAAATGATTGGCAGTGATCAAAAGCAGAGAAAACTGTAGATCTATTACAGCATTAAGTGTAAACATAAACTTAAACTATTTATTACCTGACTGAAATTCTGTCTCAACCCTGTTATGACCACTCAACAAACCCCCCAAGACCTGGGCTTTGATTCCGTGTGTATTTATATCAGTAGCATTGTCTTTGAACAGGGCGTACTTTTAGAAAAAAAAATGAGTATGTGTAACAAAGAAGAAACAGACATCAGAACATGGCTGGCAAGTGACCCTAGAGGGCACAGGCATGTGCCCACTAATGAGAACAATAGGTCTAAGTTGAGCAGAATGAAGTATATGGTGCATGGATCTCAAAACCTAAATTCCTAAAATCCTGTGTCCTATGAGAAGGCTAAGTTTAGTTGAAGCTGAATGAGGCTTAAGCAGACTAGTTAAAAAATTAAATGGATGTTGTTGTTTGGTCATTGTGTAGGTTTACTGTTGGAAGGAAGTATCCTACTACTGCAGCTCAGCAAGTAAACACACAAAGAATAACTTCTAAAAATATTTACAATATGTTTTGTGGCTTGTCTAAGTCAGACTGCTGAAGTCTCATAACTGTTTCTAATGGACTTAAGAATTTTGTCTTACAGTCATATTAAGAAAACATTATAGAGTCAGTATAGACCGAAGGAATCATAACAGCCACCAGTAACTTGTGAGTATTGTATCAAGACAGGCTTGGAAAAAATAAAAAATATGCTTTTAAGTGTGTGTGTGTGGGGGGGGGGCACCGATGAGCATGCAGTGCTAGCTTTCTTTTATAATTATCCTCATAATTGGATTGTGTGTATTTTTCAGTGCAAAGATGAACCAGACATTGCTGACACTCCTCACTGTGGACACTGACACTGACGCTCCTGGTGTGGTCCGCTTCAGCCAAAGTGAAAGGTGGCTGTGGATGGATTTGTCCGTTTCTGTGGGAGTGGTGATGGAACAGTGGAGAAGACACATGCTCACAGCACTGAATACAATACAAACTCCTGAAAGCACTTCTGAACTGGCTGTTCAGGCCAGCTGTGACGATGTCCACAAGATGAGGTATGCACGCGCACACACACTGACTGGTGACATCACTGCGGCAGCTGATGATATCACTTCCTCCTCCTGCAGGTTCAGCGACCTGTTTACCTGGGCGGAGGAGTACGATGATTCCTAGACCAAGGCTCCGGCCTCCTCGCCTCGCTCCCGGAAAGGAACGGCTCCGCCCACCAACAACGAGAAGGAGAGCGCCTCCAGCAGCGCCTCAGTACGTAGCCCCACCTCCACCTGCTCCTCTGTGTGAGGACAACCTGAATCTGCGTCTCGTTCTTTGATTGGTCTGTAAAATACAGCTGCTCGTTACTTTCTATAAATTGAACTAATAGACTTTCTGTTAGCTTCCTGCTCAGCTTCCAGTCTCAAGGGGAGATGTTTGTTAACCTGCTTCACTTCTCCAGCCGTAAACAATCTTTATTAGCTATCTTTATTTGCTTATGATTCCATAAAACTCCACATTCAAAGCTCCCTTTTATATTATTTAAGTAAAAGTGCTGCTCATGGAATAAAAGTATGCATAGTTGCTTTTTCCACAGTATAGTAAGTAGTAAAAGGAAATTTTATTTAGCTCAAGAGATTCAAGTTATTATCACTTAACACCAAAAAAATCTCATTAAGAATCTGGAAATTGTGCTGGCAATCTGCAAATGGCTCAGGCAAACACTTGTCTTTCTGTGATTTTTATTCAAGTCTTCTGCAGAAGGACTCGCAGCAACACACATATGCCATATAGGCCTACATGTATGCTCGGATGAGTGAGGAAAGCTGAGTGAGCCTGTTATTTATCCAGCTTTAGGGTCAATCATATCATCCCACAGAGACACGTTTTCCCTGAGGTCTGGATAACAAAGAGAACAGAGATATTTGGACTGTTACATTTAGACAGATTCAGTGCCACATCATACATTAGTCTCCCTGAGTCCAGAGTTACATGCAATATTTTTGGAATTTCCATTACAAAATAGAGAATGTTCAACATTATTGCAAAAAAGAATGAAAAGAAATAGGTTATCAAAATTGTTGCCGGTTAATTATCTGATCAAGCAGTCAGTTACTTCTATTCAGACTTCTATTGGTCTATTCAGCTTTATGCAAGATGTACCTTATTTTGTGTCTGTTAAATGTAGAAATGATGGAAGATGTGAGAAGATGATACTAATAAAGAGTACTTTAGTATTATTATTATATAGTATTTGAGTCTAGCACAATTAATTTCTTTGAGTAGATTTCCCTCAGAGTATAAGGTGTGCACAATTACATTTATTGAGTAAAGAATAAGTGGAATTTAATTTTAATAAGTATCAGTGAATCAATGTAATTTAATATGCGGAAATTAAAGTTTTTTTAAAGATGTATTATATTTCAGTTAAGGTTTACTCAAAAATATTATTACCACAACTTAAACCACTACACTGATTCCTTTTCTGTTTCCATGTTTGTAAACATTTTCTAATCCTTGACATCACTGCGTCTGCGCTCCTCATTACATATTTTAGCGCCTACCTCTTTTTCTCCAGAAGTATAAAACATGACTTGACACAGACTCCCACACGCTGGTGATTAAACCTTTTCACAGAGAAACATGCTTGCCTGTATATTTTTTGCCACTGCGTGTGCCACAATTGTTCTTGCCTGTTTTATTCCGCCATAGGCCTACTTACTTTTTCCAGGATGTCCAAGCCGTGTATAATAGATTAAAAATACTGTGCCATGTCATAAAATACGCACAGACTAATTACTTCATCCTGGACCGTTTTTTAGACGTGGTGAAGGCTCACCCGCACAAGCCGTTCATTCATTTTACCTACCAGGACGCGGACGATCTCCGCAACAAATCTGCAAGAGTTTTCCTGCAGAGTGGACTGGTTAAAGGAGGCGGCAGGGTCGCGCTGTTCCTCGGAAATGAGCCGATGTTTCTGTGACTAGGTTTGGTGAAGATCGGAGATGCTGAGAAAAGAGGTGGATGCAAATCTCGGCAGGTAGTCTACAACATCTGTTCTGCCGAATAATGTGTCCACCTCTTAGGTCCCCATTAGAAGCGTAAATATAACACCAAAATGTACATTTCTTCACGACGTTGGGTTTGAGTGTGGTATTTTTCTGTTATTTTGTTAAATACTTCTATTTTAACCATTGCCTCAGTGTTCTTGTTTAGGTTTTGTTAGTCATTGCTTCCTTGTTTTGTTGTATTTAGTTACATAATCCTTGTGCATTGTCTGTAGCTTTACTTCCTGTTTTATTTTGTAATTTTGGTGATTGGTGTTTTTGTCTAGCTTTGTTTCCTGTCTATCTTGATTCGTGTCTCACCTGTGATTAATTGACCTACCTGCTGCTTGTATGTGTGTGGTGTGCCCTTGTATACTGTATATTGTCCTCAGTTGTGTTCAGTCCTTGTGGTGCCATCGCCTTATGTTGAGTGTTTTGCCTTGTGCTCATTTTCCCTGGCTTTCCGGCTTGTTCCCTTATGTTTGGATTACCTTGCCTTTTGTTGGATTTAACCCGTGTTTGGATTCTTGCCTCATGCTCAGACGTAAGACTATTTTTGTTCAGGTAATATCATCATCATCATAAACTGCATTCTCCTCGTCAGTGTTTTCTCTTTGGGGGTCCACAACTCTGTTTCCCTGCTGTTGCACTCAGCCTTCCTGATACATTTGAACAAGTTCAATTATACATTTATCAATATTCATATGATTGCATAGTACTGTAATTGCATATATTTACACCAGTATATTTCCATAGAAAAATCCTTTAACATAACAGCATAACAATTAAAGTAGCTTATTTGATTATGAAACATTTTATTATAACATTTTTTAACACAAATGCGGGAAATGAGCTGATCTAAAAATAAACAAGAGCCAAGAAAGAAGTTTAAACTACAGAACCATAAAACAATACATATTATATTAACTATTTACATCAACAGCATCCTTGGCTATTCAAGCTTAATAGTCTTCCCACACAATTTCCACACACGGGTTTGCGGCATTTGCAGCAGGTGTCTTGTGTTTTATTTTTGATTGCAGCTTCTCCAAACCTGGCACTGCAGTGGATGCTTCAGCTGCTGACTGGAACCTTGTGCCAACTGCCATGCTGTGTCACGATCTGAGTCTGTTTTGTCTTTGTTTCTTTATTTTGGTCTGTCTGCTATATATTTTTACGTTGGTGATCCTTGGTTGGGGGGGGGGGGGGTCTACTTTGCCTCTGCCTGTTTTGCTATTTCATAATGGCCTGTATGTAATCTACCTGTCTGTATTCTGTCTGTTCCCCTGTCATTCAGCCTGCCTGCCTGCCCGTGTGTCTGTTCTGCCCTGATTTGTTTCATCTCTTTGTGATCCTGCCCTCCTCGTTTGCCAGTGTATATATCATTGTCATTTCTGTTCTGTCTTTCTGGTCCGTTGTTTGTAGTCTAATTGTGTGAAACTGTCTGCCATCCTGTCCTTATTATAACTGTCCTGTGGAGTTTTGGACTCTGATTCTGTTCTTGACACTTTACCTGTGTGGCATTATATGCTTTCTAACTGTGGATTTTGAGTTGCTCCTCTCTTGCCAGAACAAGGGTTATTGTTACTGCTTGTGTTTGTGGATTTTAAACTTTTAGTTGCCTCTGCAATTTCTCTGCCTTTTGGGTCTACTCGGTTTTGTGAACAGCTAAGTTTGGGATTTTGTTTGACACCGCCTGTAAGTTGTACACCTTGTTTTTGTTGGAATTTTCTACAAGGGACTTCCCCTGCTTACATATCTGCATTTTGGGTCCTAGATCTGAACCTGAGCACATGGCAAATGCTGCCCTTTTCCCCTCCATGAACTCTGCTCTCAGCTCCTCTGCCTGTTGCTCCATGATCTTCCTCTGGGCTATTTTGCTGCTGGTGCAGTCCTTGAAGACAATGTGGGCATAACTGATCTCACGCAGGTCGAGGATATCATAAAATACAGCCACTGGCCATCTACGTTTACTGTCTTTCACAGTACGCCCTTGCCATCTGATCTAGGACGTCCACGCCGTACTTAGTATTATTATAGTATGTAATTTATCACTCAGGCTTCACCTTCAGCCCATCGGTGATGCCCATGCTTGTGTGCACGGATCTCATAATGCACACATTCATCCTTGGCTTTCCCTGGCAGATGGCAAGTGTTAGCACATTTCGGCATCTTTGTGTTGAACAGCGCTGCTTGCTCTTTTGCAGAAGGGGGGCAACTCATGCTTTGATATTACCCAATGTGCCAACCAGGCTGGTTTTCTTGGCCTGTAAGGCAGTGGGCCAGCAGCTTCAGTCAGGACACTTTGGCTCCGCCTTCTCCCTGGACGTTTAGATGACTGAAGGACCGTCCACGTCGTCCCATCCTTCCCCTTGTCAACAGCCGTCTCCGGCCGAGATGACTTTAAGGGCAGGCTGACCCCTCCATTTGGCTCGAGCATGTACTGGTTCGGGATGGCCTAGAGCAATAATGGCATAATGAAAATAGCATCATCATAATAATAATAAATAATAATAATAATGGGACCAGCAGAATATGAATAGCTTGGCAGCACAACACAGCACAGGACAGGGCTGCGGAGCTCACCAGGAACACAAGCCTGAACGGTACATCTGGATCCATTGTCTGGGAACTCTCACCCACTCTTCGGTAAGGATGAAATGTTTCTGTTCACCCAGGAAAGGTCGCTGTCGCTTTCCAACTCTGATTCTGCATCAGAATCATCACTCTCCAAGTTCTGAAGCAACTCCAAGGCCATGGCAGCAGTCATGTTCCTCTTGACTCGCTCATTAATTTTAGACATTTTCTAACTCCAGCGTAGACATTATTTCTGATCACTGATTAGCCAATTTAATCTAATACTTTGTATATGTAAGCAACCTAGCATAGCCTATGCAAATAGTACTCAAGTACTCCGGTGACAATGAGAGAGGCAATGGTCAACCGCAGGAAATATGAACAAGAATAGTCTACTGCCAATGTCTGTGCAGTCAATATAACAATTTATGGCCTAACATTTAAATGAAAATACGCTTTTATGAAAGTCAGGTACCAGCAGGATTTTATTCTTTTTAATTCAACAAAGTTGCACAAATAAACGGTCACAATGATTGATAATTGTTCCTGATGTGAGAAATTTGATGTGTTACAACTGACCCGTGTTTCAACCATCACCCGGTCTCCCCTAACCAGTGGAATGTAACACTCCGCTCAATTATTGTAGCCTACTTAAAGGATCATTTCGGTATTTTTAAACCTGGGCCCTATTTTTGCATATTTTCAAAATGACCCTAGGTACAAAAAGAGTTTTGGAATCCGTGCAGCAGCAGAGCTTCAGCCAGCAGCCACAAACCGTCTATATTGGCTGCAACGTATTCCTTGGGGGCAATTATGGCCGTCAAAACTTTGTCCATAAAAAATGCTTCTTTTTACCACTGACAAGCTCAGACTGTTATATACATCATGAAAACATCCTGGTGACACTGTTTTGTTTTTAACAAGAAACTGAAGTTAGCCTAAAACCTTTGGCAGAGGCTTCCTGAAGCATGGAGATGAAAGCTCCCTAATGTGAAATGACTGAAGACTTAGTAATTTATATAGAATCAGAACAAAGCGGAAGGTGGTTGTTTTTCTGAGCTAATGGAAAGTGTGTGGGTGTGTGTGTAGTAAATTTTCTGCATCTCAGTTCTGGGACGACTGCAGAAAATATAATGTCACTGTCATACAGTACATAGGTGAAGTTATGCATTACCTCTGCAACACACCAAAGATATGAACCGACAGAAACTCAACGATCAAACCCACAAAATAAGACTGGCGTTAGGCAACGGGATCAGGGCAGATGTTTGGAGGGACTTCATAAGCAGGTTTGGAAACATTCAAATCAGAGTTTTTTTGGAGCAACAGAATCGAATTTGGTCTGAATTACAGCGGCAAGATGGGAGCTATTGGGTGAGACATCTTCCTCTACAGGGTAAATATCATTCCACATTATGTAAAGTGAGTAAATTAAAGCTATTAATCAACATTGTTTTGTTTTTATCTTTCAGAGGTATTTTTCATATGCTCTGATCAAATACAACGTAGATGAAGAAAAGCCTTTGAAGAATTCTTCTGGTTTCTGCATAGAGGCTGCCAAAGGTGCGTTATTACCAGGGCTGTGATGACCATTGAGGACACAGCTCTGCAGTGCAATTTACATTTTAAGATTTAAAGGTCCCAAATTACACTAATGCAGTTTTTTTCATGCCTTTAAACATAAGTATGTGTCCCTGATGTGTCTGAAGACCCACCGTCCTATTTGTTTAACACCAAGTGGCATTTCATCGCTGAGCTGTAATCACTGAGGCTTAGTCTTGCATAGCCAGACCTGTTTCTACACTTAGTTTCAGCACTATACTAGCTAGTTCCTGCCCCTCAGGAGGCTTCAGAGAAGTTGGCCAATCAAAAGAAAGCTGGCTTTTAGGGAGGGTGACCTTAAAGAGACAGGCGTTAAAACTGAGCGTTGAGACAGAGGATGAACAGAAGTGCTGAATGATAGTATGAGATAAATAATGTGTTTTCTGAACATTAAAGCATTAAAATATGACACATAGTAGGTTTTTGATTAACTTAATGTCCTGAAATATGACATTTAGGCCAAAAACACACAAATAAACAATTTAACAATTAAAGGATTCAGAGTGGAGTAAAGAAAAATCTTAGAAACAATCTTTAGATCATCATTCAGGGAAACTCCAGGACATACAACTGGCTATTGGTCACTGTTCTCCACAACACTGTCTTTACAATCATTGAACACAGTGAATGTTTTTAAGATGCTTGACGTATCTGCTGTACATTACACCATAAAACAGAAGTGGTTTCATTTGTATTTCAACACACTGGTGTCAGAGTGAGAACAGGATGAGCTTATGTTCAACTAAGCTATGCTCAACCACTGTATCTGACTGTTGTGAGAGTTCGAAAATCAAAAAAGCAAAACAATGGAAGGTGAAAAGCCTGATTATTTTTAACCCATTAGAGTTATGGGTGAACAAATGGGTATAACGGGTAAATTCATTTATTGATTCTTAAATTAAAAAAAAGTCTTTTCCCTATTTTGTTTTTGTATGGAGCACTTCGAATTGCCTTGTTATTGAAATGTGCTATACAAATAAACTTGCCTTGCCCCCAAAGATGACCTCTCCTCTATTAACTCTCCTCAGGTGAGCCTGGACTTCTGATATCTGAAATATCAGTGCACGCTCCATTACATGTTATGTGAGAGACCTGCAGCAAACTGAAAAGAAGAGGCTGCATAATGTCTTCAAGAAAGGAGAAACTCTGGTGGACCTGCTACATGTCGATGAAGATAATTTTGTTTACTTTCAGAATCGAGTTGGGAACACTTTCAGGTGAGTTCATCTTTAATTTCAGCCACTTAATTTAAAGTGAAGCTTAAAGTCCTGCGAATGCACATCTTTAAAGTTTTTAGAAATATTGTGAATAGATGTAAAGGAGAGAACATAGCTACAGCTGAGGTGGCTGACATCATCTTACTGGCTGACTGCATTAAAGAGGCCAATGTGTATTACTTGTGTGTAATTACTTTTACCATTAAACACTTATCAAAATCTCTGTCCCTCAACAAATTGACTAAACATTATTTTTTCTCTAAGGCCCAGAGCAAGGGAACGAGTCCAAACTGAACACCATGTTGATAGTGTCATTTACACTGATGTTGGATCACCTGTTAATGTGCTTTGATTATTTTATAAATGAAATGAACTGAGATAGAGTAGCTTAGAGAAACTGTAAGGTCTGGCGAATTTCTTAGACAAAGGAAATGCAGCCTTCTTTTGCCAAGATTTGAAGAACACACCCAGTCTCCCTTCAAAGCCTCAGTATCATATATAACATTGTGTCAGCCAGTTGTTTAATGGCGTGTTCAGGTGGTCCTCCAACTTAGTCCGTAAAGATCTCATATCTCCTTCATACTTCATATATTTGGCGCTGCTCTGTGGCTGCCTCGCTGCTTTCACGTTAGGCATTTGTTTTGTTTGTCTGTTTGCCACTTAGTATTAACATGGATTTTGTTTTATGGTATGTGATTGGACTGTTTGCTGTGATTTTAAACACATACTTTGCTCAAGGAAGCAACCTCGACAATGCTGCTGGCGGCGAACCCTGCTGTTCCGCAATCACATTCCCCCGGACTATCTGTGGACTTGATACCGAACTGTCTTAAATCAAATCCTAAAGAAGGGAATAATCGGTCGAAACGCGGACGTAAGGGTGGTTTTCGACTTCGATTAAAGAGGCTGAAAAACAAACTCCCTCTGCCTACTACACTGCTTATCAACGCGCAATCACTGAGAGCGAAGACAGAGGAGTTATCAGCTAACACCCGCTTCCTGTACGAGTATAGGAGCGCGTGTGTCTTGGCAATCACTGAGACTTGGCTGGATAGTAACATCGCGTCCAGTGAGGTGGAACCTTCAGGCTTCTCGGCGTTTAGGACCGACCCTAACATCACCGGGAAGGCTCGCGGAGGCGGAGTCTGTTTCCTCATCAGGGACGAGTGGTGTCGGGCAGTTACGGTGAGAGAGAAACTGTGTACTCCTGACATCGAGCTGCTGTGTGTCTCTCTGCGACCCTTCTATCTGCCAAGGGAGTTTCCTCAAATTTTCCTTACAGTGGTATATATATACACCCAAAGGCAAATGTCAACAAAGCTTCAGAGATTCTTTTTAACCTCTCACAGAATCTGGAGTCACTTTCACCTGATGCTCCTAAGTTCATTCTGGGAGATTTTAATAACTGTTCCCTTAAAAAACATCTGCGCACATACCATCAGTATGTTAATTGTTTTACTAGGAAAAACAAGTCTTTAGACATGTGTTATGGAACCGTCAAAGACGCCTACACAGCATCCCAGCTACCACCACTAGGGGGCGTCTGATCACAGTGTGGTTCATCTTCGGCCTGTTTATAAGAGGCTACTGGAGAGGGAGAAGCCTCAAAAAAGGTCTGTCAAAGTGTGGAACAATAACAGCATTATGGCTCTGCAGGGGTGTTTTGACTGTACAGCATGGGATGTCTTTAAGAGCCCTGATATCAATGATCATGTTGTAGCAGTGTCTGATTATATTAACTTTTGTGTAGACTCTGTGATACCTACTAAGTCCTTTTAAAGTATTTCCTAATGACAAGCCATGGGTGTCAAACAAACTAAAGAATCTTATAATTCAAAAGGAAAAAGCTTATAGAAATCAGGATGAAACAGCGAGAAGGGACTCACAGAGGCAGATTAAACGACAAATACAGCTGGATAAGTACAGCTATAAACAAAAGATAGAGGCCACTCTGGCATCTGGTAATCCTAGAGAGACATGGCAAGGAATTAAAATTATGACCAATGTTCCACATAAGGGCAGGGGAAATTCTCCTCTGGTTTTGCAGAGTGAGGAACCTGATCTGGCTAACCAGCTCAATACATTCTTTTGTCGTTTTGAGAGGGGCAATAGTACGGAAGCAACAACTGGGATACCCCTACCCCTCCCTCTCCTCCCCCTCTCATCTAACTTCACCATCAAGGAATCAGAAGTCCTCCAGCTTTTTAGGAAATGTAATTCTCGGAAAAGCTCAGGTCCAGATAACGTATGTGGAAGGGTCATAAAACACTGTGCTGAACAGCTAGCACCAGTGTTCACTGACCTTTTTAGATCTTCTTTTAACCTTCACAAGGTCCCAACGCTGTGGAAAACATCCATAATTATACCAGTGCCAAAAACTCAGCGACCCACTGGACCAAATGATTTTCGACCAATTGCACTAACATCGCTGGTCATGAAGTGCTTCAAGCGTTTAGTAAAGAGGTACATTGTATCTGAAACTCAGCACCTCATGGACCCCTTGCAATTTGCCTATCAGGCCTCCAGGGGAGTTGAAGATGCCATTGGGACACTATTGCACACTCACCTTGAGAAACCAAAGACCCATGCTAAGATTTTATTTGTGGACTTTTCCTCGGCTTTTAATACTATTCAGCCCAGTATTTTGGCGGATAGATTGGCCTCAGAATTTTCACTTGAACCTGGCTTGATCTTATGGATTGTTGATTTTCTTAGCTGTAGAATCCAGCAAGTCAGGGCAGGAACTTCTCTCTCTGATAAAATGTCTACTTGCACAGGCTCTCCTCAGGGATGCGTTTTATCTCCTTTTGTTGTTTATTTTATATACTAATTCTTGTACCAGCACTTTACCAAACAGGCACCTTATTAAGTATGCAGATGATACTGCCTTGTTAAGTCTACTATATGATGATGAGGAGGAGCATGGGCCAGTTCTTGACTATTTCTTAGAGTGGTGTGAAAAGTCAAGCCTCCTTCTAAACACCACCAAAACAAAAGAAATGTTTATTGATTTTAGAATGATCCAATCATCAAATTCAACTTTTATTAACGGGGAGGCTATACAATCAGTCACAAATTAAAAAATATCTTGGCATTGTGATTGACCATAAGCTTAAATGGGATCTGTGGTCTGACCTCATCAGTACTAAGACACAACAAAGAATGTACTTCTTAAAGAAATTATCCTTTTAATGTTCACAACAAAATGCTTCAGATGTTTTATTCTTCTTTTATTGAAAGTGTGTTGGCCTTCTGCATCATCTGCTGGTTTGGTAATGCTACTGAGGCACAGAAGAAGTCTGTAAGGAAAACAGTAACAATGGCCAGTAAACTATTAGGGATCAAGTTACCAAGTGTGGAATACATTTATAGGGAAAGGGTAAGTAACAAGGCAAAAACCATTGTGGGAGACAAGAGGCACCCCCTTGCCTCTTCATTCGAACTACTGCCTTCTGGGCGACGATATTGCCTCCCTCTATTTACCAAAAATAGATCAAAGTTTTCATTTGTGCCTCAAGCAATTAAGCTTTTAAATATGTAAGTTAATAGGTAGGATACTCAGCTGGTCTGGTATTGCCTAATCAAATAGGTAGTAAAAGTGCAGGGTATGGGGAAATATGTGTTAAGTGTATTAGTATGTGACTTTGTATATTTAAAGGTTCTCTTTTGGTGTATATGTATGATGTATGTTGTATGATGTATGTTTGTAATGCCTACTTGATTGCCATGCGAACAAATTTCCTTACGGGGACAAATAAATGTACTTACTTACTACTACTACTCATGATATTTGCACTCAGGTGGTCCGTCTGTTGAACTGTTTGCTCATGATTTCAGTCTGGATTTATTGGAAATCAAAGGTCATTAACAGGGGAACAAAAATTTGGATAGATCCATTTACCATTAACCAGACGCCGTGTTTATCAGTAGTCCACCATGTGTTTAAGTAAAATGGCATAGTTCGTACTGTCAACTCATGTATCATGCAACTCGTCCCCATTTCCCAGTGGTATTTGCACTTCGGCTGAAATATTCTCCTTTACGAATAGACAAGGTCTTTAGTTTTTGTCCCTGTGAGAGCAGACTGAGGAAGAGAAGCAGGTTTAAAGAGACTGCGTAAGGTGATAGAGACAGGGGCATGCAGGCATTCTGAAAACCGGAAGTCTGTTATTATAGTTTGTCCTGAAGATTGGCTCACACCAGTCAGCAGTATCAGCTGTGACACACAGTTCATGAAGGTAATGAAAATACTTTAACCTGATAGCCAATTTGTGTCAAAAATGTTACTACTTTTTCTTTGAGTCAAATCTTGACACAGAGACATGATATGTCATATATTTGATTTAATGTGACTTTATAAAAAGGGTGACCAACATTATTATTATTAATAAACTAAAGCCCATGGGGAATTTTAAACAAATAAAAAATAAACTAGAATATGACTTCAGCTTATTCCTAATAAATTGCACTGTTCAACGGTATTCGTCAGAATTTGCACACCCTTTTTAAAACCCCAGATGTCACTGTTATATTAAACTTTTCCTACAATGATGGATTATTAGTCGATGAAAGCATTTGTGTTTACATCCCCTCAAAGCCCCCAAATTATGAAAGCAGTTCTGTAATTACAGAACTTAGAAATGATTTTCCCCCTTACAGGTAAGACAAAGAAGAAGAAGAATAGTGGGAGTGGCAAACTCCATTAATAACCTTTTCGTGTTGTACTTATCAAATGTTTCGCTTCTCTCTGTGGTGGCAAGCTTTTCGTCCCTCCCTTCAAGTGAAGATATTCAGAGCAGCTTTGAGACCTTTTCTTTTGATTGTGGGCAGACTAAATGTTCTATGTGTTATTGTGAGCCAGGTTCAGGTGTGAAGAAGTTTTGGAGACTGATGAAGACTTAACATAGCATGGGTTATTGAGCCCGGCCGAGGAGATACAGTGCCAGCATACAACATGTAAACACGTCAAATGCCAACACCAGATCTGAAGGAGAACATCTTGTGGTCCCTTTTTATGTTTCTGTCTTCCCCCTAGTGCCTGTAGGTTTCTCTATTAGGTCACCTTTCACCTAGAACAACTATCTATCTGATATGTAGACTCCAATGCTTCATCATATTGGAATCTCTCACTATCCATTAGTTGTATTCTAATCTGTGGAGCCAGTTAGTTCTTGTAAACATTCTTGTATGGCTCAACCTTGTAAGACTCCCAGAGAACACTGATATCTGCTAGCCTGACGTCTGAGCTACTGTCTCTAACTAATCAGTCTATTGTTGTCTTCCTGATGAGGACAAGTACGTGTGAGAAATACCTAAAGCTATAATGTCAAATACTTATGGGATCAGCTACATTACTCTAACCTAGACCTGTCTTACCTTTCCCTGTTGCATCAATTAAGACACCTGAGAATATTTCTTAACACTATGAACTAGCTTGTTTCAAGCATACCCCAGCCTTAAGTCCCCAATATGTGTCAAACTCTGAAAACACTGGATCTTACATTTCCGATAGAAATTTGTATCTGAGGGTCTTTTAACATCTTTATAAGAAGAAGAAGACGTACTTTATTAATCCCACAAGGGAAAATTCAATGTTCTCACTCTATGACATCATCAGGGGGGAAAGCTGGAATGGCTGCTGTAACATTGAATGAAGGACAGAGGTTTGACTCTAAAGGTGTTTTTATACATGTCGTAATCTTCCTGCCGCCCTACGCAAGACCACATTTTGTGAGGATTCAGGTATGTTTACTCCAGTGATATTATATATTTACAAAGCATTTGACAGTTTCAGCCTTCGTGTTGAGAGCATTATTGTACTCTTCTGTGTTGGTTGTACCTTTTGTACTTCTGCCTCTGATTTCATTAATATCACCAGAAGATTTTAATTCTCCTCGAGAGAACATGTTGCACTGAGATGTGAGATTGACATAGACTCATGCAAACTACAGAAGTAGTATAGCTTCACTTAGCGCAAGAAAGCAAGTTTTTCCAGTTGAGGAAACTGGGAGCTCCTTGTTAAAACAACTTCTTGCTATTTGTCATTCTGGTCTATCAAAGCTCTTGTCTTTCTAGCGTAGGAGCTGAAATCTCTGCCTTGCACACAAAAGATTGCTTCTTGTCTGACTGTCGAATGACTGGTGTTACGCCCCTCCCTCTCTTCAGGGCTTAACTGTTTGAGGGGAATAATTGTTCTCAGATCAGATTTTCTGATCAATATATTAAATTTCTTATGTTATATAAAATGAATACAAGACTTTCATTAGTGATCTACATAGTTTTAAACAAATTAATCTTTCTACTTAAATAAAATAAGTAAAGTATTGCAGTTGCTTGTTAGAGCAACTTGAGGTCTTTTGGAGATGGCGGCTAAAATCAGTGGTTGCTATCTAAACCCACAGCTTGTTAAGGCATTGTTAAATATGTACAGTTCAAAGTTCAATTCAAATTGTAGCTTCTAAAAAAATCACAGAAGTATTTTACTGCAAATAACACTTGACAAGTTTGTTATTACATGGTGAATAGTGATGTGCACAAAAAGCTGTTCTTCATGTGCCGTAAATAAATCTTCATCTGTGTCCTTTTAAAACGCAGCATAGTGTTTCCGATCAATATGACCCACCAGCTCCTGGGATAGAAGCTCTCCTTTCACCCTCTGTTTGGGTGCAGGGTGACCTGGCTGTGTTGCCCCTAGAGCTCATCAACAGCATTGAGGATACCTTGAAAAACATGAGGACTGAGGTCAGGTGACCATAGGGTCACTGATGTTGACAAGAGCATCTGAAAGTTTGTAGTTTTATTATTAAAAAAATGTGCAACCTAATGGTATATGAACCAAACACCATTATTACGTTCAGGTGTTTTTTAATGGACATCTCTGGTGCAGCTTTCTCCCCCTCGTGTGGGTTTAACTTCATTGTCACTTTGAGGCCATAGTTTGTGATGTTAACCAAATATCTTGTATCTTGCTGGCAGTGTTGTTGAGTATCTACTTGTAATTTGCCTCTTGGCTTTTGCAGTTTCCCTGTGTGTGATTTAGACTTGCCAGTGGTATAGCTTTAGAGATGTCAGATAGACAGATAAGTATGATGATCAGTCCAGAGTGAGAGATATGTATGATGCACTGACAATTTAGGCACTGAATAACTGAAACCTCTAATACAAACACAGCTTTACAGGTGTCATGAGTCTAAGTTAACTACCGATGTTTTTATTTTCTTTTAAGTGAAATATCAGAGCATCATAAAGCAACAAGCAAATCTAGAAACCCTTGGTGCGCCACAAAAAAACATTATGTAATGTGGCAAAAGGGCAACAACTCAAACACTTTTGATCATCATGTTGTTATGTGAAAAAAAAGTGATATCTCAAGTCCTTAAGGGCAAGTGACCACTAACTTGCAAGTGTTTCTGACCACTAACTTGACATGGCATTTGAACATTTTGATTTCAAATCTGTGTTGAGTGTTTTTATTTAGCCGAGACCAAACATGAGGGCCTAATAATTATATATTTGGGGTGTGTGGCTGTGCCAGGCCTACCTGTTGTTACATCTATTATTTTGGGATTTCACCAGGTCAAAACTCAAGACTTTCATGTTCTCTTTTTATTCTCAAGTCAGGTCAAGTCTTTGGGGTATAGTTAAGTCTCCACTAATCAAGTCTCACAGCAGTCAAGTTCAAATCAAGTCAGGCAAACCAAAGACAGTGGGCTGTTCTGAGAAACCATAATGGGCATTTTCCCCACAATATTTTGACATTTTGTAAACTTAACACTTAATTGATTTATTAAAAAACTAAAACTGATTTCATAGTAATGAAGATGATCATTAGTTTCCGCCCTTTTCCAACCATGGGACACCTATGTCAAAAAGGAATCTCAAGAACATTAGACCTTCGATCACCACATTATGAGACACTAAATTATTGCATTAAAAATGACTACACCGTTAGATAAATAACAGCTCTGGCAGTCTCTCAAAAACTGAACATAAAGTGCTTCAGCATAGAAATAAAAGGGGTGTGTGGCGTGTGCATAGACTTTATATGAAAAGGGTGTGTTGTAGCTATGCCCCTCCCCATAAATCAGCAGACAAATACAGTCCAGTTTTAGGAGTGCACGCCCACCACATTATGGGATTTATAATAACAGCTTCCATTTGCAGAGTTTCTGTAAGGGTTTAGGCTGTTACTTTTGTCAATCTTCATGTTCATATTGGCACTTTGTCCTTTAAAAAAAAAAGGGACAAGAAAATAAACTGCAGTTAACTGTCACAACCTGGAGGTGTCGCAGGTTGAAACGCATTGGCCCTCCATTCATGTTTTTCTTGTTTACACACTTGTTCTCACTGTTTCAAGATCTTGCGCAATAGAAGCAGGTTGTGCAGTGTAACAGGAGGATAACAACACGAGAATCGCATAATTATGAATGGAAATGATCGTAAAAAGCAGAGTGCGTGTGGAAATACCGGATCTGGCAACTGGAAAACCTTCGACAGGAATGAAGGAGGGGTGAGCGGGTCAGAGCTGAGCACCGCCCCGAGCTGAGGGGGTGAACATTGTCATAAGTAGCACTGGGCTGCATTTTTCCTACCTCCTGTGACACACTCTGATAGATGCCACCTGCGTAGTGCGCTCTGCAACATGTTCATCTGGTTCACCGTTGTAGTCGGGCTGGCTATTCTGTCCTTCCCATTCCTCAAAACACTTTTCCCCTACTTGGTCGAGGACTGCGTCTACATCCTGACCAGCATTAAACTCGGCGCCAGGCTCACCAAATACAAGAAAATCAAGCCCTTTTACAGCATCTTGGACTGCTTCTTAGATAAGGCGAAGAGGCATCCCAGTAAGACCTTTCTGCACTTTGAAGGTGGAGAATATTCTTATGGCGAAGTGGATAAACAGAGCAACAGGGTGGCCAGAGCTCTGCAGGCTGAAGCCCGTCTGAAGGAAGGGGACGCGGTCGCCCTGTTCCTGCCCAACGAGCCCAGTTTCGTGTGGACTTGGCTCGGTTTGGCCAAGCTGGGCTGTCCGGCTGCTCTGCTCAACTTCAACATCAGATCCAAGTCTCTGTTGCACTGTTTTTCCTGCTGCGGGGCCAAAGTGATCATCGCCTCTCCAGGTAAGATCCTGTGAGATATTAAATACATGTGTGAGAGAAAAAGAGCAGGGGGTCTTCAGTTCTCTGTCCTTTTGGTGTCCACCATTATTCCATGAGCATGCTGACTGCTAGTGAAATACGAAGTTCAAAGTACAATTTTCAGACAGGGGTACTTGGAATTTGCCATTTTGTGCAACCAGTTGGTAAAGGGACATTTACTTAAATACTATACTTGTGTACTACTTTGAGGTACATGTACATTACTTAAGTATTTATATATTGCACTGTTTTTATTATTCTCGTTCACTACAATTCAGAGGGAAATATTTTACTCCACTAGATTAGTTTGACAGGTGTAGTTACTGGTTATCTTTCAAATGTAATATTTTGCATGAACATCAGCTTATAAAACACAGTATAGAATAAACCAGTGGTTCCCACACTTTTGGGCTTTTTATTTAAAGAAGCAGTGTCCAGTCCTTTTCATGTCTAAATGTCTGAGTTGTTAGCAATTCCATCGAAGAGAAATTTGTCCTTAACTTCTCAGATGGTTTCATTTAAAGAGCATGGTGCTTCACTATCAGAGCTGGAGTGACCTGCTTAGGGGCCATAATATGGACTTTTGCCCTTATGACGCCGGTTCCTCCCACTTTTCTGTGCATCATTTACATACACATTCACCTTCAGGAGCCCTTACAGTGAACCTGGGCCCGGGGAGGGTTGCCCAATGCCCATGTTGCCTGGATTGGTGATCCAACCCTGGTTGCAGTAGATTAAACTACTCAATACTACTAAAAGTAGTTATTTAGCATCACTTATACCAGCTACAACATTAAAACCACCACTAGATTACAACACAAACAAACAAAGCTGCATTTTAATTTTCAGATCAAATATCAGGCCACATATTGCTAGCAAGTATAGGTTAGTGGGGGTGAATAAATCTTACCACTGATTAAAGGGGGTTAATGACTGAATGAATGTTAATTTTTGTTGTATCATTTCACTTCTCAAACATTTACACATGAGAAGCATGAACCACAATATCTTGATAGGAAAATTTCATCTAAGTATTATTGTTTCGCAGCGTAATTATTATATAGAAAGACAACAACTGATCATATTGAATCATCTCCTGGTCCTAAACTCCACATGATAAAAAGGATTCATTCCAACTTGTTTCAGTCTGTCTTAGATAACGCAACAGTTAACACAATAAAATATGTTTTAATTCTTATCTGTTGTGTCGATTCTAACTAAACTCTGTTTTGAAAGAAGAACAATTTTAGGAGTCATATGGCGTCATTATCCAACAGTTTCCCCAGCAAATGTTGGATGAGGAACAAAGTTTTAACAACTTCTGTTCTGACATGGTGTCAATATGCTCTACCATTACTCCTGAGTTTTTGAGGAAACACTGCAGAATGAAAACATGTTTTTCTATACTAATTTTGAAGCTTCACTACTGAGTAATGCATACATTTGGCCTGGACTGGCTGCACCATGTGCTCGTATACTGGTGAGGTAACATGACACAGGGCCTACATGTGCTGCATTGCTCAACAGAGGGCTCTGACATGTTGTACAGAGCTGAATGCTTTTCTATACTTGCAGAGCTGCAGGATGCTTTGGAGGAGGTTTTACCAACGCTGAGAGAGCAGGGTATCAGTGTGTACCTCCTGTCAGAGGCCTGCAGCGTCCAGGGCATCAAGACTTTGTCTGACAAGATCTCCCAGGCCTCAGATCAGCCGCTGTCCCGGGACCTCAGAGCCAATGTCAACATCAGGAGCACTGCTCTGTACATCTACACGTCAGGCACCACAGGTACACCGGGAAACTGAAACTGAAACTGACAAAGTGAAAGTCTACACTCATAGCCGTGGAAAATACACTCAGTTGTTTATTAGGTACAACTAGCAAAAACTGATACAGTCTATTACAACAGTCCTGCAATAAATTCTACCTTCATGAAGGTTAGGACTGGACAATAAAACAATAACAAATGGTCAATAAATATTCAATACATGTTTGATTTTATTCACTTAAATCATACATGACATAGGATGTAATTTTCTTATTGAGATGTTTATTTTGCTGAAACAAAAATGACAAACAATTTCTTAACAATTTTTCTCATAGATATTTGTTGACAAAGATTTTATCATAAGTGTTTTGAATGTTCCACCTCATATTTGTGAAGTGATCCACTGTTTGGCCTCAAGTGTTGACCATAAAGAAGAGTTTAAACCACAATTAACCATCAAGTTTCTTCAACTTTCACTCAGGAGCAAAAATCAGCCTTCAAGCTCGAAAGAAATAGCGATTCGATACTTGACACACTTTTGATTTCTCTTCTCAGCCTACTCAATGGGAGCGGACACTCTGCTTATGAACATCACGGTTCTGTGAAGTGTTCATACTATATGTGAAATAGTAAGATTGTCAGATGTTTTAACTAGCTTTTCTATTGTTTTGACATAACGATAAATACTTGCAGGTTAGGAAAAAGGCACGGCAGAGTTGTGTGAGAATTCTGTGTGGGACGTCCCACAAGCAACCCCTTTCATAGTACACAAATATTAGAGCAGCTTTAAAGGGAGTATGCCTGTTAGAACATATGTCTATGAATGGACCGCAAAGTGGATCTTATTGCAGAGAGTGGGTTGAGAAGTCTCTGTTTTGAAACCCCCTTTTCCTTTAAAAACTGCATGTATCTAATACTAACCTGCTGTATTAAAGAAACTGAGTTGATTTATTATTCTTTGACCTTTGAAGGTTTGCCTAAAGCAGCCGTTGTCACTCATGAGAGGGTTTGGGCCGCCTCCTTTATCCAGGCAATATGTGGTGTCACATCAGAGGACATCTTCTACGTCAATCTGCCTCTCTATCACAGTGCAGGCCTCCTCATCGGGATGGCCGGAGCCATCGAGAGAGGTAATATCTCTTAATTGTTTCATGAGAACAAAAGCATTTACACACCTGGTTTGGGCACTTAAGAATTTAATATATACGTTCACAGTAAGATAAAGGCTGTGTTATATGATGTTAAATGCAGGTTTAACCGTTTTTCTGAGAAGAAAGTTCTCTGCCTCTCAGTTCTGGGCCGACTGCAGGAAGTATAATGTGACAGTGATGCAGTACATTGGTGAAACGATGCGTTACCTCTGCAACACGCCCAAGGTAAAAGGAATCTTGATCAACTAATGAACTAATTAAATTAATAAAATATTGTTCTGATTGAAGATGTAAAGCGTTGCATGCCTCTGTTTTATATGTGAGTCAACTTCATTCTATGTAGAAAGACAATGAGAAGAACCACAGAGTGAGGATTGCCATCGGTAACGGAGTCCGAACTGACATTTGGTCTGAGTTTCTGAATCGGTTCGGGGACATAAAAGTCAGAGAGTTGTACGCTGCCACAGAAGGAAACATCGGCTTCATCAATTACACGTCCAAGATTGGTGCAGTGGGTCGAGTCAATTTAGTCCACAAGGTGAGCAGAGGAACATGCACGGTATTTTAAGCCACACTAGCAGCACTCCTCTAGGGTTGGCAAGGATCCGTCAGTCATTCCACCACTTTGTTCCAGACTGAAATATCTTTAATTATTGGATACATTTTCATGAAATGTGGTATAGAGATTCTTGGTTTCCAGAGGAGGGATCCTAATAACATTGGTGATCCTCTGCCTTTTGCTCTACCGCCAGCATGAGGTTGGCATTTTTGTTTTTATATGAAATGTTTCACAACTATTGGATGGATTACCTTGGAATTTGGTAAATTCATGTTTCCCCTCAAGATGAGTTGTAATTATTTTTGATTCTTCAAATTTCCTCCTCCATCCGGTTAGTTTGTCCAAAACTTTGGTTTATGACCAGATAATACCCACATAACTAATGACATTCAAGTCAGCTGCAGCTGTGCTTTGTGTTTTGTACTTCCTAGCAAATGTTAACATGTTAATACGCTAAATTAAGATGGTGAACATGGTACACATTACATAGTATTGTCATTTGAGCATTTAGCTAAAATCCCGGCTGTAAGTACAGACTCGCAGAGCTGCTGGCATGACTGTAGATTAGTCTTGTTAAATCAGCAAAGCTAAACTCAGCTCAATAGTAGGCTGTTAAGCGTATCCACAAACAATACACATTTAAATGTTTTCTGTCTTCTCTCCAGTTTTTCTTCCCCTACACTTTGATCAAGTTTGACATTGAGAAAGAGGAGCCTGTCAGGAACTCTGAGGGTCTGTGCATCAAGGCAGCCAGAGGTGAGTCAATATTACAGGTGGAAACTTGTCGGCTTGTCTGTTGGACAAAACAAGCAACCTCAAGACGTGGGTCTATGGGGAAATTGTGATGGACACGTCATGTGTCTTTTTGTCAGGCGAGACGGGACTTTTGGTGGGAAGGATCACTCAGAGGTCTCCCTTTGTTGGGTATGCTGGCAACCAACAACAGACTGAGAAGAAGAGGCTTCGTGACGTATTGAAAAAGGGTGACCTGTACTTCAACACTGGAGATTTGCTTCGGTTTGATCACGACAACTTTGTGTACTTTCAAGATCGAGTTGGCGACACTTTCAGGCAAGTGGTGACTCATTTTGTGTTGACCTGTCAGTTCTGTTGTTTTAATTTTAGATTAAATCAATATTTTACGCTTTTCTGACATCAGTAACAGAAGAATATGTAGATGTGAACTACTAGTTTTATGATGGTGAGTTTGGCTTTATTAAAAGGGTACAGAGCTGAGATTTAACCTGCTGAGACACCAAATGAGAGAAAACTGTTGTCCTTTTGTTCAGGTGTTTCAGTATGAATGGATCAGATTAAGACAGCGGACATACTCTAGAAATTCAAAGCGGCAAATGATCTTATTTTCACATTATAAAATAGTTATAGTTAAACTTCATAATATCAATTTTGGATTAACTGATACATAATATGCTCAGTTCTTTGCAAACAAAGCTGTCTAACTTTGGTGCTAGTCAGTGTGTTAAGGGGGATGATGTGTTGCATAAGATTTCCGTTTGACTTTTATGTGTTTGTATGTTACAGATGGAAAGGAGAGAACGTTGCCACGTCAGAGGTTGCTGACATTCTCACAATGGCTCATTGCATTTTAGAGGCAAACGTCTATGGTGTTAAAGTTGAAGGTAGGAACACTGATGTCAGAAATGGTCCTAAACCACATTGTACAGATTTTACAGTAAGGTTGCGGACGATGAACGCAAAAACTGCATTCTGTGCTTTTTAATATTTTCTATATGTATATAATTGAATTGTCTGATCAGGTCATGAGGGGCGAATCGGCATGGCAGCTGTCATTTTAAAAGAAGGACAAGATTTTGACTGTTCTGGCACCTACAAGCAGGTTGTCAACTACCTCCCAGCTTACGCGAGACCCAGATTCATCAGGATCCAGGTGAAAAAGAAAAAAACAAAAACAACGTGCTCTGCCCTTCTGTTACTTCATGCACCTGCAGCATTGTGGCACTCAGGTGTCAGGTGGAACATGGAACTGAGCATTATTGTCCCCCTCACTCTCAGCATTTAAGCTGTACAAGCATTAGCAAGTGATTTACAGACTTTCTTGCCCTGGATTTGCACTTCAGGCATCAGGATTGTTGGGGCTGCCTGAAAAAGGTCCCCAAAATACAGATAATTCTCTGACAATCAATCAAAGATCATGCCGTAAAAGACGGAGGTCTTTGTTGTAAAGACAGAAATCAAATATTTGAGTTTAAAAGTTCACATTTTTATATAACATAGCATATAATTTATCAAAAAGTATCATGTCTCTATCAAGGAAATTATTGGTAATTATTGGGTTGGTGCATTGTAAAGCAGCAATTGATAGCTTTGTTTGCATACCCCCATTATGGAAAGCATGATAACCAATTTAATCATTGATAAATGATACACACTTATATAAATTAACGAAATAACATTTATATTACTTTTAAATACTTTTATTTTTTTGTTGAAGAACCTTTGACTTCATTGTGTCACCCCACTTCCAAAACTGCACACATGTTGATACTGACTCAGTACCTTAAATGAGGATATCTGCTGATATAGATTACTGATCTGATAGCAGTGCTCTTCGCTTCCCAAATTTAAAACCTTACAGCTCACTGTGTGGAACTGACTCGGATTATTTTATATAAATTAACATGAGGCCATTGAGGGATTGCTGTGGCATTTAAAAACTGAGTCAGCTGCCTGAAAGTGACTGATTGAATGCACTGTAGTGGAAAGACTGAATTTAAAAGGCCACTATTAAATCCAACGAAGGTTAAAATGAAGGGCAACTGGACTTGGTTGAAGCTACTGGAAGACGTTTCGTCCCTTATCCAAAGGACTTCTTCAGTTCTGACTGACTGGCAGGGAAACTCAGGTCACCGGGTCATCGATACCGCTGGTTCGTTAGTGTTCCTTGTTGCTGTGACGACAGTCGTTACAGTCGTTGAGACTACCTGTGGCCAAGACTGAACGACCATCGTTGGTATCTTCACCTGAGGCCAATAGGTTACGTTTGTTGACCTATTGGCCTCAGGTGAAGATACCAACGATGGTCGTTCAGTCCAGTTGCCCTTCATTTTAACCTTCGTTGGATAACTATGACCTGGATGACTGAGAATCTTCATAGACATCGCCACTATTAAAGAAAATAATGTTGTTCCGTGATGGTGCAGCCCTAGTGTGTTGTTCTGCTGTTTCTAAAAGTTGAGCATAGCATTAGTTCAGACAGGCACCACAATCAAGCTCAGCTCACAATCCCAGTCACATCAGCTGACAGCTCAGCTGATTCCCCTCTTAGCATTCATTGGCAATTCCATACAAGACGCCAGCCTACTGTTGCTGCTTACTTTGCAAGCTGCATGTAACCGGTTGCCACCCCAGCTCCTCCTTTCAGGCTCTAAAATTATGCATGTCATTTTTGTTGTATTGATGCCTGTTCTGTTTTGTACCCTGGGGGAGGGGGTGTCTTTCATGCTGCTCTCTCTGCCTCAGGCTTTGCATGTCTGCACATGGATGGTCAGGGAGGTGTGCTCTCCTAACTGAGCTTAAGTTGGCCAAAAGTGATTTCTAAAAATTCACTATGTGTTTTGTAGCCCTGCTTGGAGATGACGGGGACATTCAAGATGAAGAAAGTGAAGTTGGTGGAGGAGGGATTCAGCCCAGCTCACATCAAAGATCCTTTATACTTTTTAGATCCTGAGAAAAAGACCTACGTTCCCCTGACTGAGGAGATTTACAGAGCAATCACTTCTAGGGAAATAAAACTCTAACACAGAAACTTATAGTAGTCAGTGTTGAAGTAGCAGCGCATTCATGGACCTTTTTAACAGTCAACTAATCTCAGGGACTCTGACTCTGAAACATTACATAATGATTAAAGAGACCACTTTTTTTATAATTAACAGAACTACTGTGAACCTCTTCAATGTTTGTATTCCATAATGCTGACAGTATGTGATACACAGGTACAGTATGTCTTATTTGCACTGGACTAAAGTCACAATGTACAAATCGTTGGGTTTATCAGTGAACCTTTGCACAGATGTTAAGTACATGCAGTCTTATCGGCTTGTGTGCGCTACTAACACATACTGTTAGACTACAGCTATGGTGACAGTATTTGGGTGCTGTTGCCCTAGTAGGCTCCATAATGTGCTCTTGTTACAGCAACCTTCTGACTGGTGGGGTGAATGGCACAGCAGAACCTTTGACATAAAATGATACTGACTTAGTCACACGCTGAGTCACATGACAAATGTTGCGAAAATGTCGAAACCTAGTAAATCAGCTGGTTTCAGAAAACCAAATAAGATCGACATGTCTTATTGTAATGTCACTTGGATGTTTGACTTTCACTGTGCAGAATGATGTATGAGCAGAGTTTGACGCCAGAAGGCTGTTTCCATCTTCATTTGCTGACAATGTTTTTTCTGTGCTAATCTTAAATCTCAGTTAAACACGTAAGTACGAACATGATTTTGTGAGGTCCAGTATGCAACTTACACATGCAATGTGGAAACTTTTAAACCTCCAGCAAACACATACTGAGAATGTGTGAAGTAAGATATTTTCTATCTAATGACATGAGTATTTTCATATTCAGATTTTAAGATTTAAAGGGAGGAGTAGATGTGACTTAAGAATTTTTAACCAGATGACTGAACTTATATTTTTGTTTCAAAAACCATATCAGACACATTATTTAAAGATTAACTTTATACATTCAGCTGTCAACGATGAAGGTTATAATGTTCAGCCTTTGTTGTTTTAAAGGTGTATTGACTCAACTGTTTGAATTGTATTGCATTATAATAAAAGGTGTTGCTATCATAAAGTCCATCCCATTTATATCAGTGAAGGTAGGCTAAATAACAAACACCTGTCAGCAGGGTACAAAATTAGCACCAGCCAAATGCTGGTAAATATGCAAGAGGCTGGTAGATTTCCTTCATTCACCAGCCAAAGAAACGATGGTATTGAGTACTTAACATTCACTAGCCATTAAGTGGGTGGAGAAAATAGTTAATTTTGTACCCTGCCTGTATAAAGCAATTCACTTCAGCAGCACCAGAGACAGCATCCTCCACAATGACTACGGTTGTGCCTCTCTAAAACAACTGATTATAACCTTCACAAAGGGATGATTTATTGCAGGACTGTTGTATTAGACTTCTTTAGTTTTAGCTAGTTGTACCTAATAAACTGTTAAGTGAGTGTCTTAAAACATGTCTGGAGGGGATCTTTCAGGAAAAGGAATTTATTTCACCCACGACCCTGTATGCAGGATAAGCGGTTGACGATGGATGGAATTTATTTCAGATTTAATGAAGCCGGTGAACCAGAAAAGGTCGGATTAAGAAAAACCACACTAGGAAATTCATTTGTAAGGAACATAAAGTGCAGTTGTGGTTAGCAAAGCAACAAGATGCATTCCACTGTAAATTTTTAAGACTGTCTGTGCTGGATTTACATTTGTGTATGCAGAGTAATCCACTTCATTTCATGGATTTTACATGTGGAAAAAGTTGGGAAGCAGCTGCGATTGGCAGAAAACTTAAATAAGGCATTGCATCATACTGACAATCCAGTCGGCAACTTGACAACCTACAAAGGAATCCTTTGGGCAGAAAAACAGTCTGGGTGTGTCGGTATGTAAAACATCTGGATGTTTAGATCAACACAGTACACTGATCCGAGGAGCAGTTACTTTAAAAATGAATTTATTTATTAATACAGTGGTATACTTAGAAATGTGTCGCAAAGGAATAACCAAAAGTTGAACTGAAGAAAAATAAAAATAAATAAAAATGTCAGCCACACGGGAAAATAAACTAGTGTTGGGTTGAAGCAGTGTTATCATATCAAAAGAAAATAGTACTGATGTGCCATATTAAATTGTCTATTAGTACAAAAATACATTTCAGGGCACACAATACAGCATCCAGTATCACAAATAAAGGAAGGGACTACTCTTCACAGCAGACCCCCTCAAGTACATCTTTTAAAATCGTTTAAACCAAGCACTTCTCTATTTTGTAAATAAGAATAAAAAGTTTTCTGACTGTTAAAAATGCCTTAAGTAGTTATGTGTATATGTTGGTAGAAAAGTCGGACTTATTACTGCTTATGTCAGTTCCAAGGCTCAGGAGTATAACCGGAATACAAACATAACCAATGTTACCGCTTTCTCTTTTTTAACAAACGTTTTATCTTTTATACAAAATAACAAAGATGTACAAAAGTTCATTTACAGAGAACCAAGGCCATATACTAGCAATATGTACAGCCACAATTTTAAACATCTTCTAGCTTTTTGTATTTCCTCAGACTTCATATGCATAGCAGTAAAAGAAAGCATACCTTTTCATCAGCCTCAATTATTCTCGTGTGCTAAATCCAAGTTCACTGTTTATGAGAAAATGCAGAGACAACTTTTTCTTCCGTAGTGATCGCTATAACTGAAGGATCCGATGTTTTAAAGTTTCACTGAAAAGTTAATATGCAGATAAGGCATCACTGCTTGCAGTGTACGATGGGATTTTCATGTGTTGAACTTAGTAGTAGCAGGCTTCTGGACCTGAGTCATAGCACATGCATAGATCTCTAGACAGCAGGAGTTTGTAAAATCAAGTCAGTATATTTATCTACGGTAAAACATTGCTACAAAACATCAGTTTTTAAAGAGAGAGCCCCATCAGAACAAACGGGTGTCCCATACTAATACTTAACCGTCATTCTTCAAATTTTTTTCATCTTTATGACACCTACTTCCTCCTTCATGAGTCAGCATTTCTTAAGTCCTCCGAGATCCTTCCCGAGTGAAACGCATGACCACAGAACTCACAAACAAAAGTTTTGCATATAACAACTTTGCTGTTTGTGAGTTTTTTTTTTTCATATATATATATATTATTATTTTTTTACAGTACGCAAAAAGTCCCATTGCAATATTAAACGAGTTTCCAAAATTATCCTTTTTCTTGCACAGCTCTGACCTTTTACAAAATTAGCTAAAAATGTCAAAACGAGATTATTCAGTCTGTGGCACTGGTCATGCATTCCAACTTCAGTTCCTGTTTAAATAACTTGTTTTAATCTTTATTTTTTGCAAGCCTTGAAAGCACCGAAAAAAACTAAAGAAAAAACAAGAGTACAGCCTTGGGGATGCTGGACTCTCCTTGTGTTTTATTATTTTTTTCTCCTCATTCTTTGAAATTGTGGGCACAGTAAACAACGTTGAGAGTATCAAGTTCATACTTCGTCGAGCATTGTGCACCCCGCTACGGTGGAGGGAGCACGGCAGGGGCAACTGTGGTCCCCTGTTTATCACATTCAGTTAACAGGCCAGCTGTTGCCCTCTTCAGAAGTGGTCAATGAGCACAGACACACAGTTTGCACCCACCAGGTAGTTTGGGTCTCCAGGGAGAGATTTGTTCTGCCAGGTTTTGGGATCACCTGCAGGAAATAGAGACATGACGTCAGCTGCTGGTGCTCCCTTCCTCTTGCAGAAAAACAACAATAGATGCTCAAAACACATGATTACATCTGATGATTGAATGCAAGAAATTAACAAATTTAGCGCACCATGAGTTTGTGATTAGTTAATGTTAATTTAATGAATGTTAATTAGTGATAACCCGATTTATTGGGCCGATTATCTGGCATTGTGAGATAATCGTCATCAGCCAGATGCCTGCGGTTACAAGATAAGCACAGAATGTAGGCAGCCTCATCTTTGAGGCTGCTGTGGAACGATGTAGCCCTTGTGAGTTTGGGCAGTTGCCCTTTAAATATCGGCAATAGAAAAACAGACTACTAATGTTAACTCAGTTATTTCGTAGATGAATTTATATTCCCCCAAAATAGCTGGAATCCAGTTCCATACAAAAGGGCATTCCAGACATGTGTCTGATCTGCGTCTCTGCCTGTTCTCATAGAAATAGTCTAAGTTTTTGGTGGTCAGATGTAAACTAGAGGCTGACAGTGGGATTCCTGGAGGGTGGGAGTCAATTTCCCTTTTCATCACAGGACAGGGGACAGGACAAAAATCAAAAATCAATGGGAGGGTGCAGGACGGGAATCATATCAGTTTTAACATATAAATATGCAGTTTTAATGTAAACTAGAGATGACCAGGGCTGATAAGTCTCACATATCCCCATCCTGTGAAGACAAAGCTTGCAATTTGTAATACCTGTAAGGCCAAAATAAGCAGTGTTACCCCAAACAGACTTGACGTGTGTGTGTGTGTGTGTGTGTGTGTGTGAGAGAAGGGAAAAGCAAGGTGAGCAGAACACTAAAATAAGCTGGAGAATTAAGTAGAATTAATATGGTGAGATAAAAATAACCAACTAGAAGTCAGGTAATGTATTCTATAAATATACCCCCCATGGCTCCACCACAGTTACACTGTCATTCATGGGAAACAGTGTTACATCACGTGTCTTGTGTAACTTACTTAATACTGCAGTATATTTTTAGTTGGACATTATTTATATAAGAAAGCTCTGTCCAGTAGCCTAACCTGGAGCACTTTCTTATTTTGAGATGTGTTTGAGTAAGAGAAGATCCTGTTCCCATTTTGGAGAAAATATAAAGGTTATTTGTTTATGTGTTTTATTATGAACACACAACCCAATGCACCTTAGGAAGAATAGCTAATGCGTATGCTGGTGCTAATGGGGATCCGAATGAAGGCAGGTCAGACCTTTTCAGAAATCATTTATTGAAATCGACCAAGAAAATTATAATCGTTGTTTGCTTTTCTGTCTTGTTTTTTTTTAAAATCGAGAAGGGGATGGGACGTCTTATTTACGGAGTGTAAATAAGACAGATACAATTACAGAAGTAACTGTGAATTAACATTCATTAATTGATAATTCAATCACATGCATCACTTTAGCATTAGTTTAGCATGTGTGCACTATAAAATGCTACCCGGTTATCTGACATCTTGACCGTTACCGGTTTATTATGGTGTCTGTCCTGTAACCATAATTTTAATCTATTAAGTTAAGATTCTTTATCCATTCATAAATAGAACCGTTTTCTAAAAAACTCAACTAAGTGAGTAAAAATAAACAGCATGACTTCTAAAACTCTATGTTCTGTTGAAAATACTTGACTGGCATATTTCACAATTAGAATTAATGGCAATGTCATTTAAGGCTGCAACTAATGATTATTTTCATTACAGATTACTCTGTTGATTATTGTCTCAGTTAATTGTTTGAACTATAAAAGGTTAGAAAATACATACTGAAAAAATATTTCTTAAAGCCCAATGTGATGTCTTAAAATTGCTTGTTTTGTCAGATTAACAGTCAAAAACCCAAAGATTACTATAACATAAGACAAAGAAAAGCAACAGCTTTTCTAGCAACAACTGAAGAGCTGGAACTAAGTAATGTTTGGCATTTCTGCATGAAAAAATACTTAATAACTTAATAATTACTATTAAGTACTATTCTGTGAAGACACTCATATCAATTTATCAACTTAATGTTTCAGCTCCAGTGGTGCAGGTCATATTAAGCATGAAAACAACATACATTTCCAAACAGCACACGCATAAAGAAGGAGAGGGAAATATTGAAAAACAGAAAAACAGACCCCAAGAAACTCTCCTCTCTAATCATCAAAGCCAGCCCACAGACCCCAAAAGGACAGAGAGGGGACAGCGTACCCGACGAGGAGTCGGAGGATTTTAGAGCAAAAGACCAACCATCAGGGGTCATAGACGCACAGTGAGGTAAGCGCAGCTCCACCGGCTTCAGGAACTTGAGTCCATGAGGGCCACACATCACCAGTGGACTTAGCAGCGTTTCTCCTGCACAGATAAAAAGATTTAGATTCCACAAATTGAACATGCAGGAATAAATCAGTACTCAGGATTATCTATTACCCAATCAAGAGACAAAATGAGTCTGCTGCCAGCTTTTCATAAGAACTGTTAACTGACCTGCAAGGTTAATTAAATTACCAGACTCCCCAGGTGCTAAATATAACTGCTGGCATGGATGTTATTTAAGAGCAGATTTCTACCTGTGTCGCCACCGTCTGGCCTGTAAATCAGCCATTTATTACCTGTTCTATCTCTTTAGGTCTTTAATACTTTACATAAAGATATGTAGTGTTCTTTGCTTGCTTTTCATTGTGCATCAACTCCAATGTGAAGTATAAACTGCACGTTTAAACAAATCTACAATTAAACTAACAAAAGTTTAGCAGAAACTTTCTCATGTTGTTGCAAATATTTTAAAAAGGTCACATATGCAGCTAAATCTTAGCTCTAAAAGAAGAAACTGCCTTGTTAACTTTGTCTCTACTTCAGCACTTTTTTCACCTTCTCTCTGACTGTTCCTTGACATTGACATATTTAGGATATAAAGAAACTCCGGGACTGACCTTTCTCCTTGTCGAGTGGGGGCAGGATGCTGTTGTCCCGGCACACCTTGAAGTAGATTTCCTGCTCCACACTCTCTGGGATGGCACCCTGGGGGATGATGATGCTGACACCTGTCTCGATGGAGCTCAGGACCCCTCCGTTACAGTTGAAGATCCCACGGGCAGTGGCCACCACCGTGTGCCCTTCATCCTCATCGTCATCGTCCAGCGTGCTGGGGCTGAGCACAGAAGTCAGCATCATCAGTCAAAATAGTGTGGGCAAAGAATAATGCAAAGAAGAGGACACAAGAACAACCCCCTGTGAACAAACAATTCTCTTTGTCTTTCAGCAGTTCAGTAATTACCATGAGACCCCTCACTGCTGCCGTTGGACGTGAAAATGTATGAGTTTACCTTACAGGGATGGCCTTGGGGATGGCGTTGATGTTATTGTGCTGGTATTTGGGCCTGTTGTCCATAGTGCGTGTGAAGGTGTCCAGGCCACTGTCGTGATCCAGGGGTTGCGGTGATAGCAGAGGCTTCCCACCGCTGTTGCTCACCACACTGGGCTTACTGAGGAGGTCCGTCTTCACCTGTGTGTCATTGGGCAGCAGGTTGTGATTGAACTTGGGGCTTTCAAACTTGCGCTCGTAGGGCCGGGCTGAGCTGGTGTACGGCTTGGGGACATAGCGGTTATAGCTAGTTGGAGTGGGAGTGCCCAGCGTCTTTGGGGGTGCTGCATCAGTGCCATTGACTGGGGATTTGTCAGGGAGGCGCATCGGAGGCAGATAGCCTCCTAGTGTAGGTTCATCCCTGCTGGCTGGCCTGAGAGCTACCAGCTCAGGTTTAGGATTGGGTGAGCTCAACGGCTCAGGTATGGAGTTACCTGCAAACGTATGAAGACTACAATCACTTAAAGACTTAGAGACTTATCAGCCCTGGTCATCTCTAGTTAACATTAAAACTGCATATTTATATGTTAAAACTGATATGATTCCCGTCCTGCACCCTCCCATTGATTTTTGATTTTTGTCCTGTCCCCTGTCCTGTGATGAAAAGGGAAATTGACTCCCACCCTCCAGGAATCCCACTGTCAGCCTCTAGTTTACATCTGACCACCAAAAACTTAGACTATTTCTATGAGAACAGGCAGAGACGCAGATCAGACACATGTCTGGAATGCCCTTTTGTATGGAACTGGATTCCAGCTATTTTGGGGGAATATAAATTCATCTACGAAATAACTGAGTTAACATTAGTAGTCTGTTTTTCTATTTGTCAAACTATTAAATCCTTGCACTTGTGTGGATAAGGCGTTCATTTTATTTACAGTTAGCACAATAAAACAGTATAGTTAGACTGACAACATGCCCAAGACGACAAAAGCAATGATTGTTTTGTCTAAGTTCCAATGATATTCAGTTCACAGTGATTATCAGTCAATTACTATTTTGATTTTTTAAGCAAAACAACCCCTTGTCCAAGCTCATTAAATTTGAGAATTTTTTCAGTATTTATTTATCTTATGTGATGGTAAATCTAAAACTATGAGTTTTGTGTTGATGCATGGACATGAAAAGCAACTTGGGATTTAGAAAATTGTGAAGAACAACTAATTGGCAGATTAGCATAATGTGCTGAGAGCTTACCGTCAATGGGGCTGAGCTTGGGCAGTGTGCTAGGTGGAATGCCGGGCGCGGGCGGCCCATACTGTGAGGATGGGCTGATTTGGGGCAGGGGCTCATATCTTTTCTCCACTGGACTCACCTTCTCTACAGACTCGACTCTGCAGGGGGTAGACACAAACAATACCGGTAAAAAAAACCAATTCTGATTCTGTAGCTGCTGTGACTTAAGAGCTCATGAATTCTGTACATCAGCCAACACTGCTGGCATGAGGTGTGGTAATAACCTAGTGTACGGGTAGGACAGCTGAGCTGGTTTGGGCAGATCATGGAAGCGGTTGATGCCAGGACTGGGTTGGCCCATGGCCTTGCTGTCGAAGCTACGGCGATCAAAGTAGGACAACTGTTTCCTGTAGTACTCCTCATCCTCATCTGGGTCATAGTGGTTGGAACGCACTACATCGTCCAGGGGTTTAGTATGGGGCTTCTGTGGCTCAGGAGCCCTGCAGAAAAAGCAAAAGTAAACATGTAAAACAGCTGCAGAGATTTAAAGAGCAGGGACAGGGACTGTGGGATTGGCCTAGAGCCTGCAGGACATGGTTTTGGAAGACATCTCATATATGATATTTGAAACAGTGTGCTCATTTGAAGACGAGTCAATGACATGAAATACGCATTTAAATTTGAAGGGTGGATTCTCCCCCGCTCTTCAGCCCTTTGTAGTATCTAAGCTAATGTCTACATGCAATATCGATACTATGTATGAATGTAAAATTAATGCATTTCCAAAACAAAATACAAAGATTACCAAAAAGAAATACACATTTCAACAATCCCAAGATATCCCAGGTAGGGTTAACAGCTCAGGGCGGCAATAAGCTCTCAAAGCAGGGAACAATGAGGTTCCTAATGACCCTACTAACATGCAGAACTGTTAGTTTTGGTTGACACTTTGCAAACCACACCCGAGTATGGCTTGCTTACACAGTGACTTGTGTCCACTAGGTGGAGCTCAAACAACAATATTTTAATTCCAAGACGCCTTTGCAAGGATCTGAGGGTTGTCCTTCACCCACCTACTCTGCAGCCTGCTGTGCTGTAATGAGGTCTACATACCTATAGGTGGACTTCTCCTGCTCCAGGTTGCTTAGGGAATTGGCTTTAAGGACTGGGCCAGGTGTACTCACAGGTTTAGGAAAATCTGCAGGCTGAAAAGCAAAGAGAGGGCGTCTTTTCTTGCATCTGATCCAAATTTTTGCTCACATGAATGGATTGCATGCACATACATATCTATGACCTGACATCTCGAAGCAGCTCCACCACCTAAATACAGTCACACCTGTGGCATAAAATGTTTGACCCATTGAGGTGATACCTGTGCACTTCTGTCAGGAACTTACCCTGAGTGCTGACGACTCTCCTTCTTTAGCCCTGTCCATAGAAACAGACCGTTTATTCTCAAACATCTTGACTCTGTTAAGCACCGACTGTGGTTTCATGGCCGGGTCCTCATCCAGGTCTTCCCGGGGCGGAGGTGGGAGGGGTTTGGAGCCCGGAGTGATTGCTGGCTCTCCTGGGGAGGGCAGGGTCTCTGGTTTAGGAGGTGGAATTATGGGTTCAGTGTTCATTATAGGCTCATGCATCCCTGGCTTATAGCCCCGGTTTGGAGGCCCAGGAATGTAGGCAGGCCTCAGACCAGAGTCACCGTAATACTGCTTTGGGGGCTCCGGCGATCGAGGTGAATTAATGGGGAAGCTGTGAGGTTCTGCCTCATAAGGTGAACGGGCATCATAGCCAGCTGGGGGCGGGGGTTCATCATAACGAATGGGCCCAGGTTTACTGTGGCGGGGCCTGCCATCGTAGCCCACTGGTGGGGCCTCATCGTAGCGTGGCTGAGGGGGGCTGTAGTCCCTCCCTGGTGCATCCTCGTAGGGGGACCGGGGGTTGTAGCCCATGGGTTGCTGGTGGCCCGGCTGGTACCCTGTGGGCTGGGAGGAAGAGGTCTGCTGGTCATATGGGGGCCACTGTTCGTCGTAATGAGGCACACGGTTGTCGTAGTGCAGGTGTGAGTCAGTGTTGTGAGGCTTTGGTTCTGTGTAGCCGCCTCCATCGTATCCGTAAGGCGGGTGGTCGTATTCGCGGTATGGCTGTTTGTCCTGATACGGTGGCTGGTGACTGTAGCTCATAGACGGCTTCAGGCCATGGTTGATTCGCACAGGGTCCTCCATGTTGTACAGATCTTTCTTGTACATCTGTGAAGAAACAACACTAAATCAATACATCTATCACACAGTCATCAGTTTGAGTTTTTAACAACCACCATGTTGAAGGACAGAAAGCAGTCTGGGAAAAACTCAACAACAAATTAAGAATAACTACAAGATTGAGTTTAGTACTGGGAAATAGACTGAAACCTTCAGGAATTGAACATGAGTCACATTCACCAAATCATTAGAAAATAAATCCTTTTACCATTTAATTAAACAAATGTCAATTCAAAGTGCAATTACACAAGCAAACCTTTGTCAAGTATTCAAAAACAGTTCTGAATGCCTGTTTGACAAGATGCCTCTCAAGAATGATAATAATCCATGAACACAACTGGGTTTTACACATGAACACATTTTATAAAAAGTGAACTAACCGCAGCAATTTGCACATTTCTGAAAGGCCTCATTTCAAACATATGATGTGTAGCCTGTAGACAGCAAATTTAGTTAGGGTACTTCCTATGGAAGAAGGTTGATATGTTGGCATCTACTCAGGACAAAACTACTAAACTGAAGACCCAATGCAGTGTGCTGATGTAAGTGTGTTTTTCCATGGGGAGAATTGCTTGATGGAAATCATTACAGAGAGTACTGTCTGCAGGTTAGCTTTCATCATGCAACCAACATTCAGTTTGCGTCTAATGCAACGTCAAACTACTGGCACTACAACAGACGACACATCTACCACTACGATGCCAATGTAAGTGCTACTATTGTTCTTCTACAGAAGAGAGTTAAAGCTGAAAGGAACCCAAAAAACATTAGGAGCCATGCAAAGGAAGTAAGAGGCAACAGTTAGGGCTGGTTGTGGATGTCTTCACCCTGGTCAAAGACTCAGATGTACCAGTCGTTCTGGTCTCCCAGCCCACTGTGGTGCATGTGGACTACTCTGTCGCACATTTTCTCTGGGAGCCAGAGGCACACAGTGGGCTCAGTGAGTCACACAGTGTGGGCATGTCATGCAGAGAGCGAGTGGAAAGCATGTGCGAGAAGACAGGCAGTTAAAACAGCAGGCTGGGGCCCAGGCCCGGTCCGAGTGGCTGGTGAAACAGCGGGTACCTTTGGTTCTGGACCAGGCGGTCCAGACGTGTGGGATTCATGTGGTGGTGGTGGGGGCTGAATAAGCTCAGGGGCAGAGCTGGGGCTGCTAAGTGAGTCAGCCTGAGGAGCTGCGGCTGCAGCAGGCGGCTCCTCTAGGTGCATACCCTCTAGCTGTACAGGCTGCTCAACAGCAGGGGGCGCTACCACCGTCGGAGGCAACGAGGGCATGGGCAGAGCAGCCTCATCTTGCTGTGAAGTATTGTTAAGAGACATTTATAACACAGCCTGCCAAGGGCACACAAAGTACAGCTCACCCCAACAGCATGATCTTCTTCCTTACAATCAGTTTTACACCAACCAGAGAATGCACTTGCCAAAATGTGGTTAGTTAGAATAGATAACATACCAGTAGCTTCTAAAACATATTTATTTACTTAGCAAAGGACATTTAAGCTTAATAAAGGTCAGGACACAACACTGAACACAAAAGGAGCTATTGCTCTGTTCTGCAGTCATATACTTTTAGCCATACATCCATCTCTGATGGGCACAGCCAGCAGTGGCCTGCATGCAACGCTAGGTATGAACTTTACCTGTTGCGGAACGGCCATCTTGAACCCAGCTGGGTCTATGCGATTGGCTGGATCAGGCTGCACAGGGTGCTGGTATCCAGGGTAACCAGGGGTGTCCTGAATTACAGGAGGGTCTTCTCGCACAGGCTCGGAAGAGCGGGTGATGGCAGGCTCCGTGGGCAGACCCACCTCGTCGTTCAAAGTCTCGTCTAGTTCCTGGTCTGTATAAGCTCCGCCCTCCGTGTCTGTGTCCTCATAGTCAGATGTGTGGCGGCTGTCCGTGCTATACATGGAGTATTCACTACCCGGCGCCGACAGGTAGGACAGGCGGTCATCGTGAATATCCAAGTCATCCTCTGTAGTGCCGTCCGCCTGGGCAGAGCAGAGAAATGATCTTTGTGTTGCTTGGTCAGACTAACAGGACTCAAAAGATATTGTTCTATGAAATGTAATGTAACAACCTAACAGGCCTGTCTCTCACCTTGCCCTCCGATACCCACACCAACTGGTTCTGCTGTTGCTGGATTGTTTCTTTAAGAGCGCCATACCAGCCGTCATTCATGTTGTTCAAGTTGATGGTGGCTAAGAGAGAATATTTTAAAGTCACAATCACTTCAACAAAAATAAAACATATAAAATAGGATATACATATTTAACACTCTCTGCCCACTCACTGGTGAACAGGTGGTGATTATTCTTCCTCAGTTTGATGGCTCTCTCATAGAGCTTCCTGGCGCTCTTCCTGGACTCTGGACACAGTCTGGTCCTCATGTTCTTCACACCCTGCTTATTATCGGGATTTAGGAAGACTACAATCGGATACCACTGAGCATAATTCAGCCTGTCCACAGCGTTTGGGGTGATGTCCAGCACAGCATGTTTGTCCTTCATGAGATAAAGACAGGAAAGATTAGGGATGAAAAATATACCTGTGATGAAATAACCTAAAAACCTACAATGCATTTTATTTGATGAAAGGAGACATACTCACTCTGTCAATGATCTGCTTGATGGTGTGAAGACGAATGATTCCTGAACTACGCTGGTCTGTTCCTGCATCTCTCGGTTCACTCTCTGGACACAAGGTTGGAGGGATTTATGTAGAAAACATTTCTGTGTGCTAACAGGATGCGGTCTTCAATATAATGCATACAAACATACTTGCAAGCTCAAAAAGATCTGGCTCTTCTCTGGAGAGTTTTTCTCGAGCAACATCGGCGATGGGCCCAAAAATCACCACAGGTCTCAGGAAACCAGCTGAACAACAACACAAAAATATTATCCGACTCACGACGCAGCTTTCATCTCATGTTGACATATAAGCTAGCAGACATGGTCAGATTCCTCACCTTCTCTCAGTACAACTCTTTCATAAGCTGGAAACTTTGTTTGGACTGGCTGGGAAGAGAGGTCCTCTCTACTCTTCCTCAGGTTCCTCTTCGAGCTGCGAAGACCACGAAATCTCCAGAAGTCAGCCCTGTCACCCCCTGCCGTTTTGGGGAGAGTGTATTGAACGCTGGAGAGCTGCTCCGCTCTGTTGACATTTGGCAGAAAGACAGACAGTTCTTAATGTAACCCCAGCTAATGGATACGTTATAAAGTTGGCATAGCCAACATCAACATTGCCAGAACCATAGGACACATGGGACTGATAACAAAAACAAAATGTATCTAAATATGGGACCTGACTGTCTACTGTTGTGACAAACATTTATCCAGCTACTCCCATGTCACCTTTTCTTTGAGATAACCAATGTAGGATTCAAGCCAAAGATACATAAGTCTGTCAGTGTGCCGTCACCTGTTTTTGTTGGGGATGATGCCCCTCTCCACCTCTTGGTGGTTCTTGCCGATGCGAATAGCCAGCCAGGAGCCCAGCTTGCCGTTGTAGAGGGTGTCTACCACACGGAACACCTCCCCCTTGTTAAAGCTTAACCCATATGGAGATTCCTTCTCATATTCGAAGTGTGTCCGGATGTAGAAGGAGTCGCCAACATCCGACTCCACGATCCGCCGATAAACTGAACAGGAAAGAGCAGTGACTCATTAACACCGGGCCAATGTGACCAATAGAAATTCATCACTTTCTTCATCTCCTTACTCACTTCACTTACCATCTTTCTTCTTCTGGGCCAGAATGGTGACCTCCTCACCCTTAGGAAGGTCAAGGAGAAACAGCACCGCCTCCTCTCGGATTATGTTTGCAAAATCTACATTATTTACCTGGAATTTGGGAACAGAGGTTACTGCTTTATGCTTTCCATAAAACACCTTTAAGGGCTTTTAAGTTTAAGTTAAAGAGTAGGCGTCATTGTTCTTAGAATACATGACATAGAGTGTAAATATCTCTGTTAAGATAAAGGTTTACATAGCTCTTCCTGTTCTCAGAATTGCCTGGGTAACTGCAGGTTTTACTGCACTACAAGAACTCAAGCCTCCTCATTATACTTGGAGAAAAGAAGAAGAGGCACAAACAGCAAGATATATTGCTTTGAGGAAATGGGACAAACACAGCAAGAGGAAACACAGTTTTTGTGTGTGCTCCCTTGGGGCCATTGCTAAGAGACCAACCTGGAGGTACAGGAATTTTGGAGCAGTCAGTGTGTAAAACCATGAATTAAAAAAAAGGCTAAATCTTGTTTTCAGACACTATCAGGTATCCATTGTTAAAAAACAATCCTTTATTATAAAGAAGAAGAACTCTAAGTTTTGGACATATATATTTTTGCGATCTCATTTTCAAAACAACTCAATTCATCCAAAGAAGGTTAAAGTCAAGGGCAACTGGACTTGGTTGAAGATACTAGATACTAGAATTTTTAACTTATTTGGATAACTATGACCTGGATGACTGAGAATCTTCACAGACAACTCTTCAATTCAAAAACAACCACTTGATTTCAGCAGTCAGGTTATACATTTGTGTTAAAAGTATCTCACCCTGAGAATTTGGTCGCCTTCCTCCAGGCCCTCCTTAGCAGCTGGGCTATCCTCCAGCACTCCGGCTACGAAGATGCCCACATCATTCCCCCCAGCCAGCCGCAGCCCCACACTCTCCCCCTTCTTGAACTTCACCAGCTTCATACTTGGCCTAAGGATGGGGAATAAAAGACAAAAGTTGAGCTGATTTTCTTTGACATAACACCATCTGATGACATTTCCCTCTTTCCAGTGCAACTTCCTTTTATGAACAGTTAAGTGACGCTTGGATGCCAGCCAGGTTTCTCTTTTGTTGGGACTAAACAAGTATGTGCCACAAAATACACGTTTCTTAACAGTACTGAAATCTCCAAAATGTCCTGCTTTGTATTTATAACTAAGAGCAGGATGTGCACAGGAGCATTTTGTTAACTGTCAACTGCTGTTCCAAGATGTACTGTTATTATGTGAACTGCGGTTTAAAAATCCCTCCCTTATGGCTATCTCCTCTTTTTTAAATAAAGAGAAATTATGGAGGGGGTTCACAAAAGGTCACATAGTAGTTTTGGTTTTGTAGTTTTTAAGAAGACTTTAATATTTGATGGTATGACATATTATACTATTAAGATTACCGTAGGATGCTATCGTCATGGGCAGCGCTTGGTACAGGGGCATCGGAGGGACTGACTGGCAGGTCTACATCTGGCTGTCCAGGCTGAGCATACACCGGCTTGGGCTCTGAACAAACCACGCGAACAAACTCATGTTATTAATGCAGACAGATCATGAACATGTAAAACTGCACTGAACATGTTTAAAAACAAAGACATACTGCCCTGAAACACTGTCACAACTTAACAAAATTGCGGATGCATATGTTAAACTGAGAACAAGTGCAATGAAAAAAAAAACAACTGTCACGCGCGCGCACACACACACACACACACACACACACACACACACACACACACACAGAGTCCTGAGCAGGGAGGTCAAAAAGAAAGACAGCATGGTGCTGCAGGCTGGAGAGGAACGTCAGACTCGATCAACTCATACGGTTTATTTTCACTTGGCTCCAGGCAAACTCAGCCAGGCTCAGCAGGCGTCTGGATCTAACTTTTTGGTAGTTGTGCTTTTAAAAAGGGCAAAAATTACTGGTTCAAACAAGATTTAATTTTACTATCATTAAGTCATTTAATGTTCTATTGCTATTCTATTATGATGGACAGGGAAACCCAAGCTAGCATGTGTTCTTTGCTCACAGGTATGAATACAAAGACACAAATTATGGGCGTGCATACATGTCTATGTGTAACCTTCTGATTGACAAATAAAATGTCTTGCACAGTGATCTGGTTTAATGGCTGATTGTTATATCACTGACCTGGGAGTGGTGGGAGCTGCTTCTCCTCTCTAGCAATAGCCGACTCCTTCGGTTTGGGCAGAGGAAGTTCCTCTCCTAGCTTCGCTGGTGTTGAAGACGGCTTCGAGATACGTTCGTCGTCACGACTTCTGTGACTGCAGACAAAAATAGATGCTCTTGTACGATTTATCTTTAGAAAAGGAATACATGAGATTATAAATAGTGTATTATGGAGATGTAGAGCTTGGAGGCAACTGGAGAGCTTTAAGTTTACAACATCTTGACTACACGCAACAATACCAAGGCCATACACCACTCAATACAAAGCGTAGACAGTATGAAACATCCTCCTGACTGCAGGGGACACACACACTGGATGAAAAAAGAAAAACACGTGAAAGAAACTGAGTCTGAGGCTGCATCTTGGTCCTGAAGGTCACCACTTTGTCTTTCCACTCTTTTGTGCTCTATTTTTAGAGCAGCTTATCTGAGGTGTCAGAGTGGATACTGTCCTCTATGTGAATTTCACTGTGTGGCTCTGGCTTTAGCCCAGCAAAGGTTTGACTTCGATGCCAGTTTTAAAACAGTTAAGCTGTGATACACTGTGACCCTGGCCAATTACGTGTCAGATAGTTGTAATGACAGAATTTCCCTGTGTTTTGATAAATGCCGATATTCCCGATGTGTTTTAAATGAGAAATCAAAAGGGAACAGAAGTAAGCAAAGCAGGCTGCCCAGTGGCACTGGTTTATGGCTCTAGCTCCAAACTCATGGTCACATGGCTGCTCACTGGCACAAGTTTACTGGCAAAACACAGCTTTATTCACAGACTGAGTGACCAAGTAACCATAAAAAAACCCAGTTTGAACAGGAGGAACAAATGTCTTTTTCAGCCTATCCTAGGGGAGGCCCTGCTTTTAACTGCCAACTTCCTGAACGGAGAGAAAAGGTCACAGGTCACAGATCAGATTCAGATAAACAATAACACCCTATATCCCAGCATCTCCTTCCTGTTAATTAAAATAAGTTCGTAAATTACTTACTTAAGCCTAGCCTAGATGGGTCATAAGTAAATTATTACACATTTTTCTTTTTGCCTCTTAACATACAAAACTGTGAATATTTCAAAAAAATATAATCTCTTCAAAAATGAAAAAGACAGCATAATCAAGCCAAGCATCCACATAAAGAGAGAAAGATCATAGCTCAGCCACATGTAAAAGGGAAGACAGCTGGCATTGATAGTTGGTGACGGCCTTTTGTTCCTTCAATGTTGCATCCATTTTGTACTTGAGCCAAACATGGGAGTTTGCCCACCAAAACATTCAAGGGGCACAGGGATCCTGTGACACTTTCACAGGACTCTGTCATCTCAAGTCAAAACAAGACGTGTCACTGAGTATAATGCCACTTCAGCAATGTTCCATAAGGTAATAATTTGTTGTTAGACAAAACACTGACACAAATTCACAATTTCTCTATTACAAAGATTAGTTTAGAGTTGTTTGCAAAAGTCCTAAGACCTAAAACTAGACATACTTGTCTATTAAACTACATTAAATCTATTCAGGGTCTCACTACCACTACTTTAAGTAACTATTCATGTGGGGTAATGGTGTCAAACTTACGGTATTCTCCAGCTGTTGAAGTATAAAGGGAATAAAAAGGGCAGACACATCTAATTAACAGTGAACAGCACTGCTGCTTTTTGCGACTGCAGTTTTCCTGCGTTTGGAGTACGAGATCATGTATAACACTTTTCCAGTTGCCACATTATATAATTTTGCAGTTTCTGAAACAAATGTATCAAAATACTTTGTTCAAAATGGAGGACACACAGTAATATAGGTTGAGCACTGAACAAAAACCAGAACAAAGTTTTGACCCGGTTCTCAACCCTAATTTTGACCAAGATTGACTCTTTTGCAGTTTAAACAGTTTACTTTTATTTTTTCTTGGGTCAATAAGCAGAGTGAAAGGGCAACAACTTTGGTGCTCTATTGAGTTTAAATGAAGAATTAATGAGGTACCTTCACACAAGATTACAGTCAAAGAAGTGCTGAATGGGCTGATGGCTGGTATTAACCCAAACATAAAATCGAAAGTCCTTCACAACCAAAAAAACAAAAACAAACAAGCCTGTCTTAACAAACTGAAAGATAGAAGCACAGATATTATGACAAGATCAGTAACATAGCAGCTGTTTTAATATTAATACAGGGCCGAAATTAACATCATTTTAACTATTGATCCCGATAACTTTCACGATTAATTTTTCTACCAAACAAAAACCATAAGAAGATAGTAAACAGTGCCCATCACAATTTCTAAAAGCCTACGGTGATGTTGTGAAATTGCTCGTTTTCCAAAACCAAAGACAAACAAAAAATCTCCAACCCAAAAATAAATCAGTTTAATATCAAATAAGACAACAAAAAAATAGCAAAAACTGGAAAAGATCTATCACATCTATGCTTGAAAGATTACTTAAACAATTAGTTGATTACGAGATTATTTTTCTGTTGATGGGGTAATTGATTAGTTTCAGCTCTTCCTTAATTTTATGTAAAACAATTCCTTTTCAATCACAGACATGGTTGTTTAAGTTAATCTAATCCTGTTTGTATTGGTTGGTGGTAACTGGCCACTACTGTGTTTCTGTTGAGTTTGGGGTTAAATAATATGAGCTCTACTGAGACGTGTATTTTCCAGTGGATGTTTATTTTTTGGTTGGAATCTGCATTATTGTTGGTGCTTAAATCAACTGGAGAGAAAGCAGCAGAAATAAAGTAACAAAACTGAATTAATCCACATGAAAATTACAAAGAATTAAATTTTACACTTGTTGTGTTTCTTTCATAGCAGCTAAAAGCCTAAAACATTACTTTTTGGATGAACAATCTGTACCTGCCATTGCTGATTTGTGGGGGCGAGTGTCTGGAGTGATCCGAGGGCTCAGATCGTCTGTCTGGAGAGCGGGAGCGGCTGCTACGATGTCTGTCATGCGATCGATTGGAATGGTCGGATGCCATAGAATGGATATCTGAAATGTCTGATCAAGATCAAGACCCACTGTTCAATGACTGCAGTCTCAAATAAACGCTGACAAATTTGGCTTTTAAGCTGCGCCCCATTTCAACTGAATCCAACACTTAACACTTCTCTCACCGTCCCTGTCGGAGGCGTTGGCTGAAGCAATGCTGTCATCCAGGTCAGGGATGTTCAGCAGGGTCGCCCTGTCGTCCCTCTGAACAACCATTTTTAGCTTGCCCTTTGACCTTTCTATCAGCTTCTTGGCATCTATTAGGGAGAGGTTCTCTGTCACTGTGCCATTGATCTGAGAGAATCAGAAACAGAAGCTACTAGCATGACATGACAAAGAACATCCAGATCATTTCAATTCAAAAGAAGAAAAATCGAATAAAGATGTTGTTGTTTCTATTAAATGTCATATGATAAGTTTAGGCTTCAAATGCATTATCTTGAAGGCACAAGATCAGATGCAATTTAACTGCAACACTGATTATGTTTGTCAGGGTGAAATCAATTTGTAAAGCTATGAGAGGCAGTCTAACAAGGAACAATTACACACAGCCACGCTTCAGAATAGGCAGTACAGTATTAACTTGTACCATTTTGACAATGCTTTCCTATAATCATTTGATTAACATTTAATTTCTTAAGTGCTGGCATTCAGAGAAAGTCACATGGCATGTGTGGGAAGGCTGGATGTGCAGAATGATTGATTCAGAATAGTTGTAGTTCTAAAAGCACCTGTTGTGCACACAGAGCTACTTTTCCCCAAAATGTGACAGAACTGAGATACATTCAAAGAGATCAAGCTGTAAGTGCTGTTCTGCAACATTTGTGTAAAAAACACAGGGGTTAGTACAGCAGTACAGTGAGTAAGCCCAGCACAGTATCAATTCTTCTCTCTATCTCCATCAAAGCAAAAGTAGAAAAAAAGAAAGTAACGCTACATTCTCATTATTTTCCTTTTTGTTTAATATTTTATGATATTTACATATCAAATATTCACCAGGCTTCTTGTCTCCCTCCCTCCCTCCCTCACCCTGTCCCTCACCTTCAGTACAACATCCCCTTCCTGGATGTTGCCGTCCCTGGCTGCCAGGCTCTCAGGTGAAATGTCCTTGACAAAGATGTGGCTGGCCAGGCGCAGGCCATATTCTGCTTACAAAGTGAACGACAGCAACAAAAACGATGTTAGCACAGAGTTCACGTGACCACACCACACTGACCACACTTTGCTGTCAAGCCGCTGCTCCCACTGGGATTAACAGTACTGATTAAAGAAGATTAATTGCTCTTTTACTTAGATTTACTTGAGTTAACTTGGATTTTGCTGTGGCTGGCAAGTTTTGTTGACTCTGGCAGTTGACCAATGCTGATCTCGGTGGCTTATTGTCTTCTAAAATTCTGGCTGTTTGGTAACAGCAGGGTAAATAAAATTGGCAGGTGCTTTCCTCAATTACCACAGAAAGAAACTTTCTTTCCACCCTCCTTTTTTATCCCCGACTTTGTGAGCCTCACCTTCATTTTTACGGGATTTGACAAGTGTGACCTTGGCCGGACGTGGGGGCAGGTTGTGTGAGCGGCGGTCTGAGCGCGGGGAGAGACTCCTCTCTCGCGAGCCGCTGCGTTCACGTTCCCTGTCCCTTCGCCCGCTGCTCCGCCCGCTGCGCCTGCCCATGGCCCCGCCCACACCACTGTAAGCGCCGCTGCGTCCACTCCGTGTCTCGTATATCTCTTCATCATAGCTGTCCTCCTCCTCGTCATGCTCCGACATAGTTTCCCTCTCCCCTAGGCGGCCCATGGGGACATGCACCTTCCTCTTCCGTCTGATTGTCTGGCCAAAGGAAATAAGATATGAGATCAGCCGGAGTTACAGTAAGATGAATCAATCACTCCCTTGATACTCAAAACCTGGATCCAAAAAATACTTAAGTTTTCTACTAGGATTCATAATGGGATGTTGACACTCACAATTTTGGCAATTTTCCCACTTTTACGAAGCTGCTGGACTGCATACGCGTGCTCCACATTGTCCATGGAGACAGCATTGACCATAACGACTCTGTCATTTTCCCTGGAGAGGGGACACAGAGATAACAGACATGTTGGAGTCTTTCTGTAGCAGGCGGGGTAATTTAATACTAATAACTAGAAATCTGACCCGGCTGCCAATAATGGAACTAAATCTTACTGCAGTAGGCCTTCCGCTGGGCCTCCTTTCAGTACATCCGAGATGACAATGGAAGTCTCGCCGCTCTGAAAATGAGGGTTATCCCGACCTCCTGATATGGCTATCCCGAAGCCAAACCCTGGTGCCTGCACACAGAGAAGCATAGATTAGGATGTTGATTAACCTGTCTGCATGGACCAAAATACCCAACATAAAATAAAAAGGTCTGGACAGAGATAGATAGGGCTGACAAATTAATTATCACCTGCTTATACATATGCCATTCGACCAGTTTGTTCAGACAGTTTCATAAACCTAATATACATTATTACAAAACATACATTAGTCATACATTGTTGCTTCTGTTCTCAACAGACATATAAAATTAAAGTAGTATCTTTTTCCATTGCCAGCAAGCATAGCTGAAGCGAGTTGGCTTCTTCTGTGTAGCTTGTTTGTAAAAACACGCACAAACTGCAGTTTTGTGGAGGTTATTTAGAGAATCCTGCAGAAGAAAAGCTCTGTAATAATGCTCTGTTTTGTCTGTTGCACCTGCAACTGTGTACACACTGAGCACACTTCCTACATGATGGGATCCTGAAATTAGGTGGGGTAAAATGCAGGGATGGAGGATGGAAGCAAAGACAGCAAAACAAGCAGGGTAGAGGGATACTGGTACTAGGACAAGTTGTAGCGGAGCATCAGAGAGAGGATGACAGATACCTACCCTGTGTAGTGTTACTGTGTGCTGTTCCCAAATGACAGTCTCCTCCATTGCTGCGCTCTGGAAGAGAGAGATACAGTATAATGTGATTAACGCAAGAGATCTAACCAAGTTTAAATCCAAATAGTCAGAACAAGGCCACAGGACATCCTGCCGGCCTCATCGTCTTATGACAAAAAGGGACACAAACAGATTCAGTCAACAAGAAAGTCATGTGTCCTGCCAAAGTTTCCTTGGGTAAAACACCAAATGCCCTTGGTCAAAGTCATTTAACATCTTCGCTACAGCTGCAAATCATTCTCAATCGATTTAACACTTACCCGAAGTCTAAAACCTTTTTCTGCTGTCAAGAAAACAATAACTCACAGACCATGCAAAAATAATGATTTCAAGGGTAAAAAGTTTTCAGTGTTCAATCCAGCTTTCTCCTGAAACAGACGTACACAGCAGGTTTCCACTGGAACTGTAAATTTAACCTAAAAGGATGTTAAGAACATACAAAACCAAGCTCTTCCAAAAAAGTACAAACATCACAATACACTTTTTGAAAGACAATAGTATTTGACTGAAGCCTATTTCCACTTCATTTCATTCCCGCTATTAGGCTAAGAGTTTCTATTAAAAGGAAGCAGTCACAGTGTTTCTGAGCTCCTCACAAAATGTAATAAGATTGCAAACTGTCACAGCCAGTATACACACACACACACACACACACACACACACACACACACACACACACACACACGGCTGCACCAAGCAGGTTAATGAGTTTGTTTCAAGTTTTACACTTATTTGCTTGGTTTTATTTGTAGTACACTCACACATTGCCAAACAGACCACACACTGTCAAAATACTCCCCTTTATAGTAGTAGTATGAGGTATGACGTCCCATGTTTACAGTGCTTTGAATGCAATGATAAAAACCCTGCTGGATACAACAAGGCCTCACTGACATTCAGTCTTTGAAATTAAAACACACCCTCCGTCACATTAACAACCAGAGAGGATAAGATGAAGGTCGACTCCTGCAGCTGTTAGGTCGGCACTGTCCGCTGTGCCCCCACTGCTCACTTCTTATCTTATCTCTTGTTCTATACCACTTCACCTCCACCACAATCTCACGACACATTAGACATTCAATGACTGCATATAAAATAGTCTTAGGTCCATTCCCTTTGGGGCAAATTACAACCCACATCACAGCATCTAGTGCAATAACCACCATTTGTCATGTAAAGTGATCCTAGGTTTTTGACCTTAATAGGTGAGACTGTCACACATTTCCCTCCTGCTTTGCTGGTAATTTCTTTGACACCTCCAACACTTACAGCACAGCCACTTAGGCAGAGAACTCATTGGGAAGACCGATCTCATGTTGCGGCACATTTAAGTGTGATGGCACATGAGCGAAGTGAGACGAATCGTGCATTAAAAGCAGCATCAGTTCCAGCGCATGGACCCTCAGCTGACATCTATCGAGTGTCACTCCTGATTCATTCTGAAGATTAATATGCGCCACGTCAGCATGACAACCTGCTAATGGTACTGCTATCAAGTTCCCAAAAGTGATAATGATGCTTAAATGTTCAGGCAAAATATTTATTATTTTTTTATTATTATTTATATTTAAAAAGTACAAAACAAACTTCTCATTTTAAAGGAAATTAGGTCCTTTTTGTTTTTGTATGATAGAAAAGCAGAGTCTGAGGTAGCAATTTAGCTGACTGTCTTTGCTGCCGTCCTGTTTACCGTTTTACCACCCAGGCTTCCTTCAACACATCGTCCTTATGTCAGTCGTAATCTGTCAGCCAAGTGCCAAACGTTAGCTAGTGTCTGGGAATACAGGCAGCTGAATAAGTGGCAGCAACAGTCACAGACTCCTCAAGCAACTTATGGTGGGACTCACACAAGGAGGGTGAACAAAAGTTTGAACAGGGGAACTCCCCCCGTGGCCTTTTACATTGAATACACTCGCACTTGAGTGAGAGAAAAAGACATCTGAATATTAACAAGACTGCTGAAAAAAGGAGGCATGAATTCTCACTGAAAACTTTGCTCTTTGGAGAGGAGGATTTATGCCCGTCTCTTCTTGATCAGCACCTGTGGAAACACTGATGTAAAAAACTGACATTTACGTTTGCCACTAAACTGCAAAGATACAGGAGGAGGCACTTGTTTCCAGTTGATATTCCTACTTTGAGAAATTTTTTACAGGCATTTACGCAGCATAACACAAACATGCGTGCACACACTCACACACGTGTATAATGTTTAGGCCCTGTGCTGCAGCGGGGTTGTGAAAAATGTGATTTTGTTGAATGGAAAATATGATTAGAGAATGCTTAATGTGTCTGCTCCAATACAAATAAATGACCATAAAAATTAATGGTATGTAAAATCCCAAATGGTGTGAAACAGGAGGAATGTAAAATGGAATTTACAGGGGGGTGGGGGGAGGGGTGCAAAACAGATTCAGCAAGGTCCTGCAGTGTGCATCTCATCCTCTCCCACCCTCCTTCACTTTAAAGGGATGTAATTTTGCTTTCTCCTCCTGCAGAGCTTGTTGCTCTGGTAACAGAGGGGGGAACAGTGTGGTGTTGTTCAAGTGGCCTGACATTTTCAGGCCGTGTCTGAAGGTTCTTCCCAACTGTGGGAGGTTTAAAAGAGACACAGCTGAATTAATTGAGAGAGAAAATCTTCATCCTCAGAAGTGCCGTTCTTTAAAGGAATTAAAGATAAACAACAAATGATTTGCACAACAATAAAACAAAAAATACTGTATGTACGTAGCATTTTGTATTTAGTCTCACAACCAAGCCAACATCAGAGCCCAAGACGCTACTCTCAAAAGTCACGTAAACATTAAAGAATGAAAAGAAAACAGTGTCTCATCGCTTGAGTTGACTTTGTGTTGGTCCTATGTACTAAAGTCGCTTCAGCATCTAGTGACTGATGAGTCTGTTGTGCACGCCCTTTATGGCCACAAACAACTGGTGCCAACAGAAGCTTCCACAAGCCAGAGCCAGGGCTGGCAGCCTGCTCCACAGCGGAGACACACCGCGTTGGTTGGGTCATGCTTGGGGGATTACAACCAGGCAACTTGGGAGCCAGCACTACAACACAGATGGATCACACAGCTGAGCTGAGAAAGGACAGGATAGCTGCGGTCAAAATGGACCGTGTGGAGTCAATACACAAATGGTAACGACGCAATTATTCAATAAGCCCACTGTGGTTCTGCATATCTCCAATTCAGGGCAGCAGCTAATGATTATTTTCCGGAGTAGAAACAATTATTCATTTAGTCGATCAACAGAAATGTAATCAGATACTATTTTGATTGATTATTCATTTATTGTAAATTATGTTTTGAACATTAATGTCAACAACTTGCTGCTTCCACCACAGTCCTTGTTGACCTCATCGAATGTATTGTTTTGTCCAAACCCAGAGATTTTCAGTTTTCAATTACATAAAAACAGACAAAACAAGCAAACACTCACATTGAAGACGCTGCAACCAGATAATTATTTGTATTTTTGCTTAAAAATGGCTTAAAACAATTCAATCATCAACTATCAAAATAGTTGCAGATTCATTTTCTCTCGACTGATCAAATGACTGACAAGTAACTACAGTTTTAACTGAAGACATCTCAAAGGGCTCTTTATTAGTATTTGCTTACATTTCATAGACCAAACAATTAATCACGAAAATAACTGGTAGATCCATCACAATTTTCCAGAGCCTAAGTTGACATACTGTCCAACCAACAGTTCAAAAAACACAAACAGATTTTCCATCATAGCTGAATATAATAATTAAAAAATATTCATATTTGAAAAGCCAGTAACAGTGACAAATATGGCCAACATTGCTGATCTTTGAGGTAGACATTGTAGCCAAAAATTAAACACATTTTATATATATATATATATATATATATATATAAATAAAAGCCAGTGAACTACAAAAGGAGCAATGACAAAAACAAGTACTCGTGTGACCTGGCAGCGCCATCTGAATCATATTAGCAAAGTTTGGCCACTGTTGGCAAGTCTACCAGTCACTTTGGCAGGGTACCTGTCTTCTGGCAGTTTTTTTCAATTCCAAATATCAATTTGGCTGGAAAAACAGTAAAAGGAGCTGATCTTTGGGGTTGCACTGCAAGCCAAGCCTCTCATCTCTGCCCTCTTTCTTCCCTTTCCAGATTTTGTACTGTAGTCACCACAAAAACAGAAAACTGCCAACCCCTCCACCTGAAATGTGAATTCTCTAACTGGTGTAGCCCACTGCCTTGTGATACAGGTTCCATAAAGCCATACATGTTGCAAAGCAGAATATCTTCATTTGGGCAAAAAAATCCTTAATATACAAGGAGTCATCACAGTACTAACCTTACACAACCCACACAGAGGGAAGCTAAGACGGTGTTTAATTTTGTATTCACTTTGGAGTATCATTAAAATTAAGAGTGCTGGCTCCCCAACTCTTTATTCAGCAGAAAAACAAAATCATATTTCTTTTAAAGAGGGAACTGAGGCAATATGGTGTTCAATTCTCTGACTAAGAGAAAAGATTTTGTGCTGTAGTATGGTTTAGGGCTGAGGCAGAACCGTATTCAATTTTGACCGCTCTGGGACAAGAGTAGCTAAAAATAGCTCTCATTAATTCTGCCGTTGTGATGCTGCAACAGAGTGATTTAAGAGAAACTTGCAGAATGAACACTGGAGAACATTTAATAACCTCTTGTTATATTAAATGCCAGGGACTGACTGAAACAAACGATGCAATACAGCATAGAAAATACATTTACTTTCTCTCTAGTCCCCATTTCGCTGGATTTGTCTATCAGAGAGTTAGATCATTTCCATAAAGCCTTTACAGTGCCAGTGCGGTGAAAATGTGGCTATTTAAACCAGTATTACAATAAAGGATGCTTAATGTTTTAGTAATGAATATAGCTGATAATTGTGCTGATTAGCTGAAACACAACCAACTCAGGAAAATTAGTTTTTAAGTGCATGATAATGGTATAATGCATTAAAGGATACAGAAAAACATTCATTCCTGCATTCTTTTCTTCTTCTTTTTATTTTTTATTTTATAAATTCTATTTCTAGTATCAGTTTGAGACAAGACACCATTTCCCCCCTAGAGCATCCTAATTTAGGACTCAAATGAGCTTCCACAGTCCAACTACAGATGGGTCCCCAAATAATAAGAGCAGCAATAAAGCCAAATGAGATTCAATCTCCAGCAGGAAAAGAAACATCTCTCATTTCCCTTACAATCGTTAAATCAAACCAGGAACGGCACTGACACAAAGACGAGCTTGCCAGCAATGAACAAACTGCTAAATCCAAACAAGGATGCTTTCAGGACACTGTCCAAGTTGCACTGCGGCCACAGACAGAAAACAACAACAGGATCGCACTCCACTGTGGCTGCTGGCAGTGAAGCAGCAAACAAGTAGAATACGATGATTGATCACTCCAAGAATTGAAAACGATGTGCTGGGTAGTGCTGACAACTGCTAAAACTCCACTGTCTCGGAGAACATGTTCATGCTAATGAGGGCCTATGCCTTAGCACCAGTCAGGGTCCCTTGAGAGATAAGTGACACTCTGCACATACAATATGGTTAGACACTGTACTGTGGATCTCTAATGGGGGGAGATAGCGGGAAAGATGCAGCAATGCACATGTGATAAGAAGGTCAAGACATGAAACCTATTAGCTCCGATATAATACTTAATTACCAACAATTACAACCACAAAAGACACATACATGCATTGTTTTAAGGCTACAGTAAAACAGACTTCCACCTCATTCCCTCAAACTGAATGCAAAGAAGATCAGAGCCACTTACATCAGTCCATCCTGGTCTCCACAGAGGACACAGACAAAAGCGTCTCTACCCTCCAGCTACTCCCTCAGTAAATCCAGCAGGAGATTCCTGCAGACACACATCAGCAGCCTCAGTGCATAACCGCACCAGTGCTGGGAGGGACTCGCCCCCACCTTCCTTTCCTTTCTCTTTCCTTAGCTCTGGAACCACCAAAATTACAACCACAGGTGAGGGGTGATGAAACACACACAGCAGCTACACCCTAACGCTTCCTCTGCCCTGCACAGGTCTGTGTCCTCTCCCAACATCTTCCTTCAAAATGTATGCCTCCCCTCCAACTCTCTCCTTACACGCTTGTGGGATCGAAGCAAATCCCCTCCAGCTTGGCAGCAATCTGTGTGGGATCTGCAGTTCCGCTACAGCATGGGACTCCTCTGTACTAGCGAAACATCCATCTGCAGTGTAAACTGCTGTATCGGACTTAACCCCTGAGGTGCCGTGTTGAACCAGAGCAGAATCCATCAATTCTCTTTGCATGTGGGACATAATTACGCCCCTCCTCACCAGGTGTGCTGCATTGCCTGCATAAATTATGCTCATGGTGGATTACTGACCATCAAACTGACAGTTAATCAAAGACAACGCATGACTACATTATACTTTGTATTTTCATACAGCAGCTGAAGATGTAATCTACACAATAACTGTTAAATCTCATCTCTAACACAAACTTTTGCTAAAATGAACAGGTTGCTAATAAAGCAGAAAAAAATAAAACCAAGGTGGAGGCATGCTGAGATGAAAGCAAAGAGGCAGACAGCTAAAATGTCACCAGCCTATTCATATATTTTGCAAAGAAGTTCAATAAGATCAACAATTTTAAGGAAAAGTTAACTCAACAGCCTGCACTTAACATCCCCTGCAGGAAGTGTTCATTATTACTACAGCCAAAATTATAATAGTGTTTTCAATTTGTGAACATGTGGGTGCATCAGATCATTTTTAACAAGTGGCAACCACTAAAATTATTCAGAAAATAGTTTACTAGAGTGCAGTTTGCGACAAAAAGGAAAACGAAAACCAAGGACAATGTTCTAGTGGTTTGTATACAATCAAGCATTTAGAGGACATGGTAAGACAACTGGTCAGAAGTGCTTATATTTGTTTTAGTAGTTGACTCATTTGACCACATTACTGTTAAGTAACAAACTGCATGGTTGCACAAACATGTGGATTCATCCTAAGGCAACATTAAGCATCTGCACTATGTGCTCAACCACCAACACTGTGGCAATCCTTGTTGTCTATGAAGGAATGCACTTTTCCTCTACTCCAACAGGGAATACATGGTAGACAGAGCTGTTTTTAAAGGACGAGGCTAGCCTTCTTTTTACAATACAACATTTGTTCCAGGTCACGTTGAGAAGACAGGTGAGACAATAACTACTGCACTTCTATATCCGACAAATATGTGGCAACATTTCACTGTGCACTTCATCCTATTGGCATAGCATAATTGGAAGGTTACCTCAGGGTGCTTAGTTCAACATTAAACTATAAACCATCTATTCAACATCATGCACCTAAACATCCTTTACTGCCTCTAAAAGACTGACTGTTCCTGACATTTATGAGACTGTTATCGCTGCGGATCCTGCTGCATGTAAGGGCATCATTTGCATACATCTGTCTTTTCCTGTTCTCTTTGAGCAGGTAAACCAGCAGTGACCACTAACATGGACGCACTGTGCATCCAGATAAAGTAAATGGGCGACTCAGTAGCGAATGGATTTAAATGTGTTGTTACAGATTTGTTTGCGACCGTGAAAGACAAAATGCCTCTCACCGAAAATATACAACAAATACACAAAATGCCATGAAGGAAGATAAAAATAAAAAAATACACCAAAACCAGAAACCACCCAGGTTTGCAAACCTGTGATATGGTGAACTCACAATCTGACAAAGAGAAGCATTCAAGGTTGAACGGAATTCACAATGTATTTTTACAAATAACTAGCCCAGATTCATGATCACGGTAGAACATAACACCAAACCAAGGCCATGCGGGTCATGACATCCCACTTATCAGTCAGGATAATGATCGAGTTGGACAAGCTTGACAGACACTCGGTCACTGCTGGCAAAGGGGACGAGGTACATTTACATCCCACAGAGCAGAGCCTAGGAGTGGTGACAGATTCCTCACATCGTTTGCTCTCTCCACCACCTTCTGACTACCAGCCTCCAAATTTATTATTTCTACATCAACAAAAAGAGGCATGTAAAGAACACGAGCTGCTAATCGCTAAAAGTCAGCAGTTCAGCCACTATGTCTTCTTTAAGAGTACTTTATTCATGACTATACAACGCAGAGGTGCGATTCCTCCTTAGTGTAATCCATCCTTCCTTTCCCCCGCACATTTTCCTACTTGACCACTTCAACTATCAAGAATATCCCAGTAATCATGCTTCAGACAGCTGGACTTAATAAGCTTTAAAGCTCATTCCACTGTTTCTACACACTTGTTTTAATGTTTATCATTTAAGGTTTAATTTTTAGCAGCACCTAAGTGAGAAATGGCCAAAAAGTCCAATAACTTGAAATCTTAGGCACGATTTGCTGACCCCAAATAGTCGATCGATGCTTCGATGGGCAGAGCCTGATTAGACTGTCAATCTCAGTCAAAGCTTCGCAGCAAAACAAGGATCATGCTATTTTGGTGATATGAGGGTGCTCAACGTCTGATTTTACATAGAACTACCAGTTTTCTCCCAATTAGTTAATATACAGCCTATTACAATATACATTTCAATGTTTAATGCTGTAAATAAACACGTAAAAAGAAAAAAAAAAAAAAAATCAATAAATGTTAGTATGTAAGTGTGTGAATAAATCCAAAATTGTAACCCTAACCCTGGGCTGTCAGTGCGCATGTGTAGGCGTAGTGTGTATGTGTGAAGGGGCAGAAGAGGAACACTTGCTGAAGAGACGGAGCCCCAGCTTCACTGGTGTTGTACGGAGTTGTCCACACCTCGCAGGACTTTTGGATAATTTAGCACCGTTAATTAACCACAAAAAGAATATTGTATAGTTTTATATAGATTTAAATAGCCGGCTGCTTGAAATAGACATAGACTATGCAAAAGACCGGTGAATGGCCCGCGCAAGAGCAAGAGAGCGAGCGAGAGAGCGAGAAAGGTCAACAATAAAGCCTCAGTTTAGCTGGAAATTTACAGTGTAAGTTGAATGAATAGAGACTGCAGCTCTGCAGCTTCTCAAGATTAAAGCGGAGCTACCGTGTGTTATTCTCCCCCCCTTGGGCTCGCAATCGCTGTGCACAAAAACACATGATTCGACAATAGGCAGGACTTGACGATTCTGATTCGACTATGTAAATCCTTATTCAGGGACAGCCCTAATAGACAGATTGAGACAATAGTGCAATGAGCAGAGTGCAAAGGATGCAGGAATAAATTATTATTATTATTATGTACATGTCAGAAGTGGATGAGATATACAAGTGCACATACACATACATGCATACATGTACACATGTACAAAGCACGATGGAGCATAGTGCAAAGAATGCTGGAATAAATAAGTATTATGTGCAGGTATTATGTACTGAGGTAGGTGGATTTGGTATACAGTATACAATATGAACGGTATGAACAGCTCTGAAATGGAGAACAGGGATGTCTATTTTGTTACAGCATTCTGTTACATTTTGTGTTTCATGGATACTTGAGCCATAGCTTGTCTGTTCAATTAAATAATGATATTTTTATTACTGAAATTGTAGTTGTAGCATATTTAAAATAGAAAAAATATCAGATATTTTTTGCAATTTTGCTTGTATTTTTTATTTCTATAACACAACACACATTTTGACCGGAAAATATATAAAAACTTTTGACTTGTATCTTTATATTCTTTGTCATTTCTTTAGTCTAAATAAATATTTAAATAACATTTAGAAGTTAAACAGTTATATTCACACATAAAGACTAGAAATAAAGTAAAGAGGTGAAAACTTCTGAGCAAGACGAGTCTCATAGGCAGTCCATGTAGCAAATGGTCATACAAGATTGAATAAAATGTCTCTGTGATGGCTTGAACACACTAGGGATGAAATGGTATGAACATTTCATTTCATGATTATAGTGACCAAAATTATCATGGTTATCAGTATTATCACGGTATTGTAAAAATGTGCCAAAAAATATTAAAATGTACTGATACACACACTGAAACCATTTCAACAAGTTTTATATTGAAAACTACTAATACAATTGCCATTTTGTTTGCATAAAAAATAAAACAGCAGCAAATACCTTTTGTAAACATATGAAAATCAAAGTGTGCATTATCAAGATTTTATATTATATAGGTAATACAATGACCCTGTGGACAATTACATTAAAACAAATAAGTCTTTAGAAGACAGTGATAGTAACTGCAATGAGCCCAAAAACTGAAATAAATACAGAGGAGTCTGTAGCGTTTCTAGATATGCTGGTTGGTTTACTAAACTGCGTAACGTGTTATCATGTGCAGTGGACGAATAGACTCTGCCGACACAAGACGCACACAGCAACAGAACAACGTGTAGAGTTTTTACAAGAGCAGCAACACTGAGAGCTTCAGTTTACACGCTGTTAGCAAGTCAGGCAGACAAACCAAAGCCATAAGTTAACTCACCCTGCATTCACTACATGGTTATTTTCTTCAATCAAGTTTCCCTCAGCCAATCATAAAAACTAAAATACAACCGGACTTCAGAGAGATGCTGGACAGTGTTTGCCGTGAGATTATAATAGCGCGGTTAACCGTACCAGTTATCATGGAAATTAAAATGTGTACGGTAAAAATAACCGTCGGGAATTTTGCCATGGTTTACCATTAAACCGGTAATCGTTTCATCCCTAGAACACACCTAATATAACCTGTTGAAGCTGCTTTGCATAGACATGAGAGCCAAGGCTGCCGAAGTACTTAAAACACCAATGATTGGGTTTCAGTTTCCAAAATGGAGGAAGCCAGCAGGCAAACCTTATTTGATGTGCTAAACATTGAGGCTGACTGTCAACACTATTATTAACAAGTGCTCAGATCAGATTTGTGTTTAGACGGTTTGATAATGAGCGGTTATTACAACATCCATCCATCTTCATCCGCTTATCCGGGATCAGGTCGCGGGGGGAGCAGCTCCAGCAGGGAACCACAAACTTCTCTTTCCCGAGCCACATTAACCAGCTCTGACTGGGGGATCCCGAGGCGTTCCCAGGCCAGTGTGGAGATATAATCTCTCCACCTAGTCCTGGGTCTTCCCCGAGGCCTCCTCCCAGCTGGACGTGCCTGGAACACCTCCCTAGGGAGGTGTCCGGGAGGAATCCTTACCAGATGCCCAAACCACCTCAACTGGCTCCTTTCAACGCAAAGGAGCAGCAGCTCTACTCTGAGCTCCTCGCGGATGGCCGAGCTTCTCACCCTATCTCTAAGGGAGACACCAGCCACCTGCCTGAGGAAACCCATTTCGGCCGCTTGTACCCGCGATCTCGTTCTTTCGGTCATGACCCAGCCTTCATGACCATAGGTGAGGGTAGGAGCGAAAATCGACCGGTAGATCGAGAGCTTTGCCTTACGGCTCAGCTCTCCCTTCGCCACAACAGTGCGGTAAAGCCAGTGCAACACCGCCCCCGCTGCTCAGATTCTCCGGCCAATCTCCTGCTACAGTCTCCCCTCACTCGTGAACAAGACCCCGAGGTACTTGAACTCCTTCACTTGGGGTAAGGACTCATTCCCTACCTGGAGTTGGCACTCCACCGGTTTCCTGCTGAGAACCATGGCCACAGATTTAGAGGTGCTAATCCTCATCCCAACCGCTTCGCACTCGGCTGCGAACCGATCCAGTGAGAGCTGAAGGTCACGGACCGATGATGCCATCAGGACCACATCATCCGCAAAAAGCAGTGACGAGATCCCAACATCCCCTGAACCGCAGCCCCTCCTCGCCATGACTACGCCTTGATATCCTGTCCATGAATATCACAAACAGGATAGGTGACAAAGCGCAGCCCTGGCGAAGGCCAACCCTCACCTGGAAAGAGTCCAACTTACTGCCGAGTACTCGGACACAGCTCTCGCTTTGGATGTACAGGGATTGGATAACCCTGAGAAGGGCCCCCCCTCACCCTATACTCCCGTAGCACCTCCCATAGTATCTCCCGGGGGACCCGGTCATACGCCTTCTCCAGATCTACAAAGCACATGTAGATGGGCATACTCCCAAGCCCACTCCAGGATCCTTATGAGAGTAAAGAGCTGGTCAGTTGTTCCACGACCGGGACGAAAACCGCATTGTTCCTCTTCGGTCTGAGGTTCGACAATCGGCCGAACCCTCCGTTCCAGCACCTTGGAGTAGATTTTACCGGGGAGGCTGAGAAGTGTGTTACCCCTGTAATTGGCACACACTCTCTGGTCCCCCTTTTTAAACAGGGGAACCACCACCCCAGTCTGCCACTCCTTGGGCACTGTACCCGACTTCCACGCAATGTTAAAGAGACATGTCATCCAAGACAGCCCCTCCACACCCAAAGCTTTTAGCATTTCTGGGCGGATCTCATCAATCCCTGGGGCTTTGCCACTGTGGAGTTGTTTGACTACCTCAGTGACTTCCACCAGGGAAATTGACGTCAATCCCCCATCAGTCTTGAGCTCTGCCTCTACTAAAGAGGGCGTGTCAGTTGGATTTAGGAGTTCCTCAAAGTGTTCCTTCCATCGCCCAATTACCTCCCCAGTTGAGGTCAACAGGGTCCCATCCTTACTGTACACAGCTTGGATGGTTCCCCGCTTCCCCCTCCTGAGATGGCGGACAGTTCTCCAGAAACGCTTTGGTGACGAGCGAAAGTCCTTCTCCATGTCTTCTCCGAACTTCTCCCACACCCGCTGCTTTCCATCTGCCACAGCAGAGGCTGCAGTCCTTTGGTACCTTGCAACCGCCTCCGGAGTCATCCGAGACAACAAATCCCGGCAGTTCACCCGCACTACCCGTTTGGGCTTACCAGGTCTGTCCAGAGTCTTCCCCCACCCCCTGACCCAACTCACCACCAGATGGTGATCAGTTGACAGCTCCACCCCTCTCTTCACCCGAGTGTCCGAAACATGCGGCCTCAAATCAGATGAAACGATTACAAAAATCGATCATTGATCTTCGGCCTAGGGTTCTCTGGTACCATGTACACTTATGAGCATCCTTATGCTCGAACATGGTGTTCGTTACAGACAATCCATGACTAGCACAGAAGTCTAACAACAAACACCCACTCGGGTTCAGATCAGGGGGGCCGTTCCTCCCAATCACGCCTTTCCAGGTATCTCCATCATTGCCCACATGCGCGTTGAAGTCTCCCAGCAGAACTATGGAGTCCCCTACTGGAGCCCCATACAGAACTCCATTCAGGGTCTCCAAGAAGGCCGAATACTCTAAACTGCTATTTGGTGCATATGCACAAACAACAGTCAGAGTTCCCCCCCCCAGTACCCGAAGGTGTAGGGAGGCGACCCTCTCGTTCACCGGAGTAAACTCCAACGTAGCGGTGCTCAGCCGGGGACATGTGAGCATCCCCACACCCGCCTTGTGCCTCACACCTTGAGCAACTCCAGAGAAGAATAGTGTCCATCCCCTATCAAGGAGTACGGTTCCAGAACCGAGACTGTGCGTGGAGGTCAGCCCCACCAGATCTAATTGGTAGCACTCCATCTCCCGCACAAGTTCCGGCTCCTTCCCCCACAGAGGGTGACGTTCCACGTCCCCAGAGCCAGCCTCTGCCGCCCGGGTCTGGTCCGTCGAGGTCCCTGACCTTCACTGCCACCCATGTGGCACATTACAACATTAGCTGTCATAATATTGACGATAATATTGATAATATATACGCTGAGACCTGAGAGAGAACCAAAACAGTAAAGCTGTGGGCCAGACAAGTAAACAATGAGCTGAAACTTACTCTAAAGCAACCCCTTGCACAAGGTCAGATATTTTTCCACACTGTCATTTGATACACTGTGATTATAAAAATACTGATTATTATCTAATTTCTTGTTTTTCTTAAGAAAAGTATACAAGTTATACCATAAAAATGAAAATAAAAGTTAAGAATCTGATTTGAGTTTTTCACTAAACAACATAATTGGGGGTAAAAGAGTTCAATTCAAACCTTTGATACTCGGTCTCAGGGACAGTGGCTCAGTGTGTCTATTTCCAGACTCCTCAGCTGGAGTCAGTGATCATAACCAGAGCCTGCGTGTGTTCTGAATACATGGACCAGGAAATCAGCTCCTGAACTCAATCAGCTCAGTGGAAGTTATCAGTGTCCCACACAGAGCACATAAGAGGGCAGGAATTTGCTGATAAGCTGAGCCACTGACCTGCACCTCGCCTCCTCCCCGTCACAGTGATTGAAATGAGGATGGCAGAGCCAATGAAAAGCAGTAATGATAAGGGACGTGTCTGCACTATAAGAAAAAGGAGGTTCACGCTGAAATGTGATAGATGACAGATTTTGCAAGCCTCTTCATCCTGATAATTCCACACCCCTTTCAAATAGGGATTTACGATGGACTTGATTTATCAATGCAAGCTTCAGTATAACTGGAGCTATAACAATAATGTAAAAGGTACAATTTGTTAGGACAGAGACTATGGGAACATGGACCATACAGGTGCTGGTCATATAATTAGAATATCATCAAAAAGTTGATTTATTTCAATAATGCCATTCAAAAAGTGAAACTTGTATAATGTATACATTCATTCCACACAGACTGATATATTTCAAGTGTTCATTCCTTTTAATTGTGATGACTATAATGATAACTAATGAAAACCCCAAAATCAGTATCTCAGAAAATTAGAATATTGTGAAAAGGTTCAATCACTCTAATCAGCTAATTAACCCAAAACACCTGAAAAGGCCTTTAAATGGTCTCTCAGTCTAGTTCTGTAGGCTACACAATCATGGGGAAGACTGCTGACTTCACAGCTGTCCAAAAGACAACCATTGACACCTTGCACAAGGAGGGCAAGACACAAAAGGTCATTGCTAAAGAGGCTGGCTGTTCACAGAGCTCTGTGTCCAAGCACATTAATAGAGAGGCAAAGGGAAGGAAAAGATGTGGTAGAAAAAGTGTACAAGCAATAGGAATAACCGCACCCTGGAGAGGATTGTGAAACAAAACCCATTCAAAAATGTGGGGGAGATTCACAAAGAGCATCAAGCTCAGTGCGTCAAGAACCACCACGCACAGACGTATGCAAGACATGGGTTTCAGCTGTCGCATTCCTTGTGCCAAGCCACTCTTGAACAAGACACAGCGTCAGAAGCGTCTCGCCTGGGCTAAAGACAAAAAGGACTGGACTGCTGCTGAGTGTTCCAAAGTTATGTTCTCTGATCCAGTAAATTTTGCATTTCCTTTGGAAATAAAGGACTCAGAGTCTGGAGGAAGAGAGGAGAGGCACAGAATCCATGTTGCTTGAAGTCCAGTGTAAAGTCTCCACAGTCAGTGAGGGTTTGGGGTGCCATGTCATCTGCTGGTGTTGGTCCACTGTGTTTACTGAGGTCCAAGTTCAACGCAGCCGTCTAACAGGAAGTTTTAGAGCACTTCATGCTTCCTGCTGCTGACCAACTTTATGGAGATGCAGATTTCATTTTCCAACACCTGCAACACCTGCACACTGTGCCAAAGCTACCAGTACCTGGTTTAAGGACCATGGTATCCTTGTTCTTAATTGGCCAGCAAACTCACCTGACCTTAACCCTATAGAAAATCTATGGGGTATTGTGAAGAGGAAGATGCGATACGCCAGACCCAACAATGCAGAAGAGCTGAAGGCCACTATCACAGCAACCTGGGCTCTCAGAGCAGTGCCACAGATTGATCGACTCCATGCCACGCCGCATTGCTGCAGTAATTCAGGCAAAAGGAGCCCCAACTAAGTATTGAGTGCTGTACATGCTCATACTTTTCATGTTCATACTTTTCAGTTGGCCAACATTTGAAAAATCCTTCTTTTGTATTGGTCTTAAGTAATATTCTAATTTTCGGGGATACTGAATTTGGGATTTTCATTAGTTGTCAGTTTTAATCATCACAATTAAATGAAATAAACATTTGAAATATATCAGTCTGTGTGTAATGAATGAATATAATATCCAAGTTTCACTTTTTGAATGGAATTACTGAAATAAATCAACTTTTTGATGATATTCTAATTATATGATCAGCACCTGTATTTTTAAGAGGTATTTGTTAGGAAGTCTTAGCTTGGCCATGTATCAGAGCAATGACCTTTCAATGGCCACAGCGCCCATCAATCAACTTCCCAACAACACACATTCTCTTAAAAGTAGCCTAAAACTTAGGTAGCAATATGTATGCAAAAAAAGTAATTGATGCCACATCAGTATGTGTAGGACAATCTACTTTTGAATTACATTTTGTCCATGGACACAGTTGGTTGTGAGGATTGACAAAAATTTAAATACAAAAATTATTACAGACGCCACATTACATTATGAGGTGTGAGTTTTAGGTTGGCATTAAAAAAACCACTCCAATGGCACCAGCTGCATTGTAGTTTATCTTGTGCTAATAAAGCCACACTAAATAACATGCAGAGTAACACTGGAGTGGACATAAAAAAGGGAGAAGGGATTAAACTGTGCTGCTATGCAGAACAGAAAATCCTTCTAAATTGAAAAAAGGACTAGATCCATTAGCTCAAAAGGGTGAAACAAGGAGAGTCAAAAGTCTGAAGTCACACCTCTCAGTGGATGAAAATATCACAATGATACTAATTATACAAAATAATCCATGGTATAAGCAGAGATGTAGTACTTAAGGACAGTGCAGGCTAACTCATTAAATTATTTTCCTTTTTAGTCGAGTGGCACCTTCAGGCTAGCACCGACTCTGAAACACATGCTATATCTTCACAGTCTCCCACCATTTTTTCAGCATTGTTTTCTCTCTCTCTCAATATAATGTAGCTTTATTGGCATGAATGTATAACAACAATATTGCCAAAGCATCTCTCTCTCTCTCTCTCTCTCTCCCATTAATCTCTTCAAAGAGGTATGTGAGGCCATCTACTTTGATCTTTTTTATATAAAGCCATTTGGTTGGGCATCACCACATTATGCAAAGCTAAGGTTTAAAAATATAGAAAGTTTAGTTTCTCCAAGGTGCACCATGTGTCAACACATCCTGTTAACAATACAGCAGGTATGTTATAACCAGTGACTAGATACATTTCTACAAACACACAGGACTACAAAACTGCAGTAAAATTTACCTTAGGTAGGCAAAATATCTGATACATTTGTCCTTCCAAAACCACAATGGCTCAGATGACTACCGTTCCCATGACAGCTTAGGGCAACATGATTTACAAGCCAACATGTATGGCTGCCCTTGAGCAGCTGGATGTTATCTTCGTCTCAGGCGACATGCTTGCCAGAAACATACCCTGCACAACACTGCCATATGAATTATTTTTTAAAAAACCCAGCCTGTTTAATTGTGCAATGAAAAATGTAACGGCTGCCACAAATATTATCTATATTGTGCCTCCACCACTTCATGTGACAAATCTGTTGCCTGTCCAGCTGCCATTTCATTTTATAATTCACATTACTATCATGAGGCCAGTGATGACATATTTAAGTCAAAGAGCCATGCTCTTAGTCAGTCCAATGCTGAGATGTGCAGTAATGAATCTTCAGACTTATGTTTAAAGATATACCAACTATACATGCTCCAGAAATTTAACATTTCTTTATGCTTTAAATAAGTCTTTTGGGAGCTACCTTTAATCCAATGCCTGTTATCCAAAAAAAAATCAGAGAAAACTAAAGGACAAATGAATCTATCTATGACTCTCATACAATCCCAAAACAAGTGAACAACATTAAGAACATATTTAACACCTGATATTTTGCCCATTAGTATTGATGACATACAAGATGCAATCTAAACAAATGTTGTGAGATGTGTTAGCCAACCATGAAGAGGCCTGTTTTGTTTATTTCCCGATACTATCTTCTACTTGTGTGTCTCTTTTTATATATTTTTATCTATACTTTTTGCACACCAGATAAACGAGAATGGACAGTGTACTATGTCCAAACAGGGTAACGTCACATGTCCATATACCAGCTGTACTTCTGACCAGTTTGCAGCAAATGTAAACTGACAAAACGATGCTGTCCAGCGATTTCAATATGCAACAGGTGATTTCAGTACATATCAGCAGCAGTCGATCCGTTGGTATGGAAATGAAAATAGTGACATAGTTTGCTTAGATGAGCTAAGCCAAACACCGATTGCAGCCCACGGGAAAGCCCCCACACACAGTTCACAACACATTACTATGACAGCTGGTCGAAATGTACAAGACAGGCAAGCAGGTATTCCAGCACCAAACTAAAGCCAGCTAACAAGCTAACGTTAGCCAACTGCTACCTAGCTTCCCCCAGGTTGGTTTTACAAGCGGACCATCAAAACAAGATGAGCCACCGCATGACCTTCCGTTTAATTTAGAGAACCGATGTGATATTTCTAGCTGCTGACCTCACCACACCACTCCCTCCTTGCCTCTTGCAGTCTGACACTCAATGAATCGTATGCCCCCTTTACACCTTGTTGGTCAAATCAACCCCTAGCTGGCCGACATTTTGTTCCAGCAGCTAGGCTAGCTCATCCCAGCTAACGGTACCTGGACGCTCCGCGCATTTGACGTGGGAACAACCCGCCCGCTTGATGACAGCTCGACCGCAAAGCACTTTGTGACTTAATATTACCGCTTACGCACACTCCCACAAAATGAGGGCAGCGGACATCGTTTTTCTTGCGTTCATCTTTCTTGCGAAGATAACGTTAGCAACCCACATAGCACAGATGCAGTTTGCTAGCAGTGAGGTAGCTAGGTTACCTCGGCTTGCACCGTTATCGTTCGCTCGTACCCGCAGAGGGACACACATCCAGTCAGCTCCTGCGGCTACAGCGAAACACACACTCCCAAATAACGTACTCAAGGATAAACCATTCACCTTCGCAATACAGCAATGGTCCTCACGGCGTGCTTGTGAAAATCTTACAGAACAGGAGTGGAAAGGTCTTCCTGGTGTGGCTCCAGAGCAGCAGCCGCCGCACTGCAATGGCAGGCTGTGGATGAAGCCTTTCCTTCTCCCCCCTCTGCTCTCACACTTCGGCTGCCGTCACCGCCGCGGTGACAGTGACAGGTTCGCCTGGAAGAAACCATTCCGGTTTGTCCGCGGGGGAGGAGATGAGGAGGGTCGGGGGGAGCAGGGATGCAGAGAGGCTGTCCACAGCAGCAGCAGCCGCATTAACAGCTATTTCACCGTACAGACAGAACAAACGGTCGTTGAAGAGGGTGAAAATACACCGATTAAACTGTAGCAGGTCCTGGTGAACATAGCAGGGGCCACTATAATAGGAAGGATGGATGGACCTGTTATCTGTTTCAAATACATCAATTAATAAGGAAAACACCCAAAATACTATTCCCCCCAAAAAAACTCTAGAGGTCTACTGCATTATTATTATAATATATATAAGTATATAAGTAATATAGTATATATATAAGTCCAAATACACGAATATCATCCAAACATTTTCTATTAACAATGTGATAGGGATTTTACAACGTTATTATTTATAAGGTATTATTAGTGTTCACAAAATAATTCGACCAATCTATTTTTAATTTATGTATTGATAAGGAATCAATTACGTTTAATACAGGCCTAATGCAAAGAAGAAATAGATGTCTATGATCTATGTATAATGGTATGCTTGTGTTTAGCTGCTAAAAGGAGGTTGTTGTTTTTTTATCGCTCCATTTTTAGCGTCCACAAAAAACACCAACAATAGGTAGCTAAATCTCAAAATGGATTTACATTTTTATTTAGGTCTAACAATTTTCATATAAATCTATATGCTCATAAAACAGATTTTACTGTTTAAGATAATCTGGTATTGCAGCAAGGGAATGTGGCAACATTCAAACACAATACCAACTTCAAAATAGTTATCTCTGTTTGAAATTTGTATGCTCTACCAAAACAACTTCCTGTTCCAGGTAGCATGATTTCCCTATTGCACCAGCGGCGCAGCAGACTTCTACAGGTAGACTGCAGTAGGCCTTACAGATCTTTGTACACACAATGCATTGTAAGCTTTACGTTCGCTGAATGTGACATAAGGAGTTACATTTTATCTTAAGAGCTTTTAACAAGCATCCTGATCAAACAGAGAGCTAATAAATCAATGAGAGGATGAGAGAGCTCTTGAGAGCTATGTTTGCACTGAGAGTTAAGCTGCCCATATCCACCTAAAGAGAGGGTTGTTTAAAATTGTTTTTTATATTATAATGTTAGCTTTATTTCATAAAGTAAAGGGACCAAATGTTGAGCAGTATTTACTTTTTAGTCTTTAAACCAAGACTTTCCAAGATACTTTTAAATTACTTTAAGCATACAGTATTTTCTTCACACATGTAATGTAAAAATTCAAAAGCCAGATACTATATACTGTATATCCTGTTGTGATTACCTATACACCCAGAACTTCACACACCGCTCTGTGTGTATATGTGTATCATCATGATAAACAGCTATTTATTTCAAATTGCTTTCTGCAAAATGTGCTTTCAAGGATGAAGATTAGAGGCCCTTGATGTGGAAGATATTTTACATCGATGTTATATTGCTCTGAATGCAAAAGACGGTGTGAAGAAATCTATTTGGGTAACACTTTTAACTACAGCAAACATAAACTCTTTACAGGGAAAGCTGAGGTAGGCTACTTAAGTAGTAATGACATGCTGCATAAAGCCATTTAAAATGCAGAGGATAGAACTAAAATCCACCCTCCACCACAGTCACGATGCTCAATACTCCTTCCCATGGGGTATACAGATTTAATCAATATACAGTAGAATGTAAATTGTGCACTGCACCAAACCCCACTCTTAAGACTCTATCGCCTGCAGTTTAGTTTTTGTGCTGTCTTTTCCATAAGTACGTTATTCTCTCCAACACCTTCTGTTGTGCATTTTTATCACTTTGAGATTGTGTGACCGCTCTTGTCACCTCTACCTCTGGCACTAATGAGCGCAGGAGAAGATAAGGGTTGGATGTAATGCTGGAGGAGCACAGAGGTCCCGCAATGTTGCTGACGTAAGGAGACGTGCTGCAGATTCCATTGGAGGATCAGAAAGAGAAGGGGGGGGGGTCATCTTCAATTGAAGAACATGAGTTGAACAAGGTCATAGGAATTATATAAAGAATGGCAGAAATGTATCTGTGACCTGCACATCTACAGTTTTGTCCATTTATAGCGATAACAGGCAAATATTTTAGGATAGTATATGTCACTGAGCATGAATGATGTCATCAGATGTCATCATTAGTTATCATCTTGCATTACCATATTAGCTAAAGTATTGAAGCAGAAACATGTAATCCCCCTCTGGAACTGCATGAATGTAAACTTTTTACAGCCTGCATCTTAATAAATTGGCTTTGACATGAGCTTATGCTGCTTAATGTATCGCTGTTGAAGCCCTTGAAATATCCTCTGTTAATGCTACGACAGTGTTTGCATCACTGGCTCCAACAGCACAGAGGGAGTTTCACATGCTGTGCAACAGAATTATGCAGCCCCTCTCTCCCATCAGCACATTTAGACACACAGACAGGATCCAAACTAGAGTATGACTGCAGGAACAAATCACGAAGAGTGGGAAAGCAAATTAGCAATTCACAGCAGGTTGGCTTTTAGAGTGCACTGCCCCTGACGGTGAGTGAGTCACCTCTCAGCCATACAGGTCAGGAAAACAGCCTACTAGGCAAAGGTTGGCGTGGATATCTATGAGCTTTAATGACTGCAGCTATCAAATGACATGACAGGCGTTAAACATAGCACTGCAGCAGAGGAAAATAAATGCATTTGTCCAATAGCAGCGTGATATTGATATTATATGACTCCATGTTGCCAAAGCTGCAATATGATACTCAAAACGTTATGCTTCTTATCTTGTTGTGCAGTTTTACAAATCATCAATGTGGTGCATCAGTGTAATCTTGAAATGAGGTGAGCTGGCTTATTGCACAGAGGCTTGTATTTCTGTGATTTCTTAGTTAGTATCACTGACCTCTAGCACGAGGAAGCAGCACACTGACTTGACAGCCAACCCATTATGTCAGGACAGAAATGCCTTACACAAGGTTTCATAACACCTCCACGATTATGTTGTGCAGCGAATTCGGTGCCGAAGAAAGAGATAGGGGTCCATGACGAAGCATGCATGAGGTATCTTGTAAAGTCAGCAGTTAAAAAAACACTTTAAAAGATGCTTTATAGAAGAGTGAAGTGTGACCTCTATGAGGCAGAGTGGAGGATGTACAGCAGTAAAATGCAGCTGAAACGTGCAGGAGAGCTGCAGCCTCCTGAACTTTGTCCAGTTTGTTACCAGCTGTTTTTACAGCATGTGATTGTACTACCTATCCTACAAATAAAATATCACATAAATAACATTTCATCTTGAGTATGACATTGAGATTCTGTATTAGAATAAATAAATCAATTTTGCTGATACTGATGCAGCCAGCTTTGCTCTTTGGGCTTTTCTGTATTCAGCTTTTATATAAGGGCCAACTAAAGCAATTAAACAACAGATTTTGCAGATGACTCATTTTGTCTTTTTGTGGTCTACTTCCCTGTAGTTCAAATTACATTCATAGTTTCTATATATTAATAACAAGTATATTGACAATGGCTTCCAGGAGGTGCTTGTTTGACATTTTTTGTATTGCACTGGCTACAGTGGAAATGCTGCAATGAAATAACTAAATCAGCCTAAAATGATCAAATTCAAAAATATCAGTCTACTGAAAGACCCAAACCATTTCAGTCTCATAACTATGTGTGCTTACAGTATTTATTTGTGCTTGCATTCATGCATTGTATTGCATTGTGACAAAAATGTTGTCCCGTAAATACCCAATTCCACAATCATCTTTAAAAATCAAAATGACACACCAACATTAATTAAATGGTAAGAAAAGTGACATAATGGTGTTGAGCTATAGGCAGTAGAGAAAAGGAGATAAACACCATCTGACACTGTGAGCACACAGGATGTGATTAACAAAGCACAAATCTGGATTTACTGATTCATAAATTTCAAAGCTAAAATCAGAACCCATGTACCAAGGAGGAAATACATATTTTTCAAGATCGCCCAAATGAACCTATAATCTCCAGCTCATTTTTCCCACTAACAGCTGAGAGCTCAGACATATCAGGTGACATGATGACCTCACATCCCCGGCCCTGTGGGTCATGCGACAGCACGCCACCAACATCCAAATCCTCTCTGGATCAAACTACAGCATCATGTACAGTTGCAAAGAAGCAATCGCCTAAGTATGTTTATCCCAGGAGGGGAGCCCTAATGCTAATAAAGATGAACAATTCCAATCAGTTAATGTGGACTTGTGTATGACAGAGAGGTCTTTAGCAGCAAAATGGTGAGTGAAATTATTGTGTTTTTGAACACCAGCTCATAGATTGCAGTGCTAACTGTGAAGCTGAACTCCTTCGGGGGAGTTAAAGCTTTTAAAGCAGCAGGATCCTGATCAATCCAATTGTGATTTCACAGACAGCTGGAAATGCCAACAGCAGATTATTTATCAATGTTAATTAACCAGAAATACTCTTGCCCAGGGAGCCATACTAAACGTACAGTGTTGTTCAAAACCACATCACATAAAATACCATTACAATCAGAGTGAAATCACAGTAGACACAGTGTGACACCTGATGAAAACTACCGGTTAAATTATTAATGAAGTTGCTGTTAATATTATTCAGACCTTTAAATTAGTTTTGATTCATAAGAAGTTATCTATTCATTATTATTATTTCCCAAGAGAGCAACCTCGCTCATGATGGGAGTAAAGCAATTAGAGGCCTTGGTGATGTGGGATCAGGTGCTCCCTTTGGACCAGACTGAAGGGGTATTGTGGAGGGCAGGTAACGGGGTAACAGAGACAGGAGAGAAAAAGGGAGAAAAATCACCCAGGGGTAATTTACCGCACTGCGGAAAGCCAAACATTACTATAAATCTCTGCTGCTTCTCAATTCAACTGGAAATTAATTTTATCGCAACTACAGGCTGACTCATTGATAAATCCAATCAGGAAAAAATACCAAACCACAATTTTTTTTTTTTAAAAGAGGAAATAGTGCAAGGTTGCCCCCTGTGCAATACATTAGATGAGTGGGGGGTTGAACTGTATGTTTGCCTGCTTTACTTCACCAATCCCATTAGCATCACTAGCCCTCCCAGTGGCTGCGCCGCCTATTGTTTTTAATAATAAAATATATCTTAGCAACTACTACAATATTTTCTATCACCACATATGAAAGTTAACCCAACATCCCAACTGCACATCCAACACCTCCTGTCTCTATTACGTCAGCTATGCAAACATGGATGTTTCACTGTGCTCATGTACGTTTAGGTAGTAAAACTCTGCCCTCTGCAGGACTTCAGCGGAACACTATTTTTCTGCGTCGAGCATGACTGTCTTGAGCCTTGCATGAGGAAATCTATATGAAGAATTGTTGTTTTTGATGGCGTGTCAACAAGCGTGTGAAGTGTGGATCTGCGTGATTTCAATCCATGCTGGCTGGTGATGCACTCATGAACGGCTGGAGGGAGACACAATAAGGAGTTGGGCTTGTTCACCCATGGGTCTACGTGATGGGAGGCTCCTAAGTCTAAACAGCATATGGTGCCTCCCTGGGCATCAACACACATCCTACCATGTCCAGCAACACGGCAGGCAGTATGACACACGCACACACGCACACGCACTCGCACACGCACACACACACACACACACACACAAACACACACACTTCTAAATACACAAAATGTACACACAATTCCACCTTTCATTCATTCTCAAATTAATATAATTATTTAATATGTTTGTGTCTTTTTCTCTGACCATATATGGTGCTCTCATTCGTTGTGGTAAATTCCACAAGCTTTGAATTGACAATTTTACAATAAGAATAAGCTTTCATACAGTACCGACTGCATGGTGCCTGATTTCAGCTCTCGTTGAATGAAGGATAGACTGTCACTGAATTATGGCATTATTATTGCTGATAAGTCAATTAATCCATTAGTCAATCGACAGAGAATAAATTCCAAACTATTTTGATGTCAAGTAATCGTTTGAGGCACTTTTCAAGCAAAAAAGACAAACATTTTCTTCTACCACTTTAAATTGAATAACTTTGGGTCTTGCACTTTCTTTCTTTCACAATTAAATTTTTTAATTAACATTTTATAGAGATTAATGAAATATTAATAGATAATGGAAAGAAAGGGCAGCGCTAATAAATAATTAATAATTACTGAACAACACAGTTCTTCAATGATTCTCAGAATGTTAACAAAGATGTGTCCATAACTGGATGTTTTCTTATATCAGAATTCAGATTTGAGGTGTTGAACAACGTCAGGTAAACCTGGCGTAAATCCAAAGCGTATTTGCTGCCTGTTAAATCTCATTTTAGTTACATTAGATAAATACAAAATATTGCCTCCAGGAAAACAGAATGTGTTCATCTTCTGATAATCAATCAGCAGACAGTGTAATCTACAGAGCGTCCACAACTGTGAACATCAAACCGTGTGATTGATTAAGTTGTCTTAGGACAACCTTCCCAGTTTTTCATTCTTAATGCTTGACTTCCCCACCAGGGGCACCATCTTGATTCCTACAAACATTACATCATCCTGGTGGTTGTCCTTCAGCTGACCTCACGCTCAAGTGCTTAAACAGGGAAAATAAGATGAACATCAAGCCCTCCTTGAAAATAAGCTGAAATTATAATGAAAGCTAGTTATGGTGGCATTAATAGATCCAGACTGTGTTTTTCGGATTGGAAAATACTGTATGTTTAGTGCTACATATTCACTCATCATCAGCTGCGGATGGTGCTTACTGTCCAGGCCTCCAGGTCCTCCTGTGATAAATCAGGCAGGAAAGTCAATAGAGTTGTTGGGATTTATGTGGGTTTGAGTCTTCTCTCTTTAAATGATTTGTCGTAGATGTGGGACACGAGCCTGGCCATAAAAACAATTCAGAAGCACAAGTCATATTCTTCAAATCTTCTACTGACAACCAAGGTCTCTGCTGTTTATAATCTTCACCCAGCATCCTTTAAGAATATACAAGACTGTTTTGTGATCCAATTGTGTTGCTGAGAACTACAGGAAATCCATTTTAGGTCATCTTGGCTTATCGATAGATTATAACAGTGGGACAGCTACCATGAAACACATTTAGTAATCATACATTATAGAGTAAATTAGTAGTACATTATACAAATGCATTATTAACATTTAACAACATCATTAATTATCCAGTTCAAAATATTTTCTGTGTACAAAGCTGTAATTTCAAAATCAAGCTGTAAAAATGTTACAAATCACTGCTGCAGAGGCTGTGAAGTCAACATATTGCTACAAGATGTGTGACATGATGGTACTAGATGCACACAGTGCAGAGTGCCTACAGTGACCTGCCATATGTCCCATGAGAGGACACAGAGGCAGGCCTTGCTCCTGAGTCACAGCCTCCAGAAACACACTCAACATCTGCCATGCCCTCCACGCAGCCTGTGGGACCACACACGCAACCTTCACACGCATCTCACATGGCTAACTCTGCCTCAGTGTCACATAACAAACCATCTCCATCATCTCCAACTATCCCCCAGTGCCTATCACCTACTGGACAAGAAAAATGCATCCATTCAACTCTGTTGTTACATAAGAGACCTGTCTCACCTAGAGAAAATCCGCTGCTGACCCAGTCACAGTGCTTCCCCTCTTCCACCCTCTTGTCCTTCCAATAAGGCCTCCTACAGTGTTAGTCGTGATAAATCTCCTCTGCCCACCCTCCACGCTCTGGTCCTCCCTCCCTCTGTTTCTTTCCACAGCCCTTGTGGTGCATCTCACTCAGGTTCGGTCCTCTGTGGACCTCCATACCTTCATCACATGGGAACAATCTCCCTCTAACAGGCCCTGAATATGCAGATTGGTTAATTCAGCTGCAGTTGCTCTCTCCGTAAATGCATCTGCAGCACTTTCTGAAGACTGAGCAGCGAATAAATGCTTACGCTGTTTTTTGGGTTTTTTTTGGTGGTGGTGGTTGGGATGGGAGTGCCTGTATCCACGACAGACTGCAGCCAAGGATGGGATTTTGGAGGTGGAATGGGGCAAGCAGAACTAATAAGAGATTAAGACTTTGACCAAGGCAAAGCTCAAGGCCCAGTTGGTGACTGATCCTGGTCTGTTAAGGAGTAATTAATTTAATTGCGCTTTTCATCTTGGCCTTGTTGAATCTGCTCCTGCTGATACACTCTCTGCAACTCACCTGGTTATTGCCTCTGCAGCAAACATTCCTTTAATATTTCCCAAAACAGCTGAGAGGGCAGGAAAAATACAGCATTAAAAACAACATATTTCCCAAAATCAAGGCACATGAAACAGAAACAGCAACCTCAGTTTAGCATCCACACTGCACCAGGGATACAGTGCAGGTTTTGTTGTGTGTAAAATAGGATTTCCCGTTGTCCTGATGAAATATCATGCACATAAGAATAAGCTGCATATTTAGAATCATCATATAAAACACGCATAGCCACCATCTCTTCTGGAAAAGGTGACCCCTTACTATTTCTTATCATTCATCCATGAGGTTGTCTTTTTTAGAAAAACAAATACAGGTCACAAAGTGGTTGGATACAAGAGATTATGGGTGTAAATAATAAAATTAATAAGACTTTGTGTAATACTAGAACAGATGGACTAATGCATCTCCCTAAAGCATTAAGAAATACTGTAAACGCTGCTGCTTTGAAATTGGATGAGGTGTTGTTGATGAACACAGAAAAATAAGTCATGCTATACACAAAGGCATCGGGTGCATAAAAGTCTGTGGTTTACCCCCCCCCCCCCCCATCTCTGTTGTGCTTTCTGCAGCCTTAGCACTAAAATCTGATTCAAGCTTTCTGTGAACAAGTGCGATGCTTGCCAACACAAATGACAGCGAGAGTGGGCCAGGGGCCAAAGTCCTCCCCTGACTATCAAGAGAGAAAAGCAATCAAAAGAAGCAATCGATATAAACAAAGTCTTAACTACTATTGATTATATAGCTACGCTAATGGGCATTGATAGTTATGGACCTAAATTCATACACTCAGTTGATTAATATGTTCAGTTTTCTGTTGAAACAGCCAATCAGGTGAGATTTTGTGTCAGACAGCGACTGCAGATCATCCAACAGCTCAGAGGCAGTGTTGTGTCTGTTGTGAGATTTTAGTAGGATGCAATGGAAACTGCTTTTCAGCTCAGCATCCTGCAGTCTCATCACTCACTGTAAGGCGGACCGTTACTTCCATCAGCTGCATTTGAGTTTGGGCAAGTCAGCAAGTTTTCCTCTAGTGCACACACAGCCTGTACAAAAGAAATATACCGTGGAAAGGCCAGGAACCCTTAGCACAGCTCTCAGTCTCTGGTGAGATAGTGGCCTCATGAGCCGGTGTAAGCGTCCTCTGAGTGGCAGGACATAAAGACAAATGACAGCGATGTGGTCAGTCACTCTCTGTGACTTACAGAGCAGGAGAGGATATGAGAATACAGCAACGCCACACTGCCTTTTCCATTCAGATGAAGGCTTATGATTGCTGTGTATGGCTCAAAATCAAGGCCACCACTAATCTGTCAATCACAGCCTAAAAGCACCCACCTCCAGCGTATCACTATAAGGTTTACTAGATGGGAACTGAATGGTGATTTTGTAATTACTTTTGAAATGTAGGTCTTTTGTTCAGTCAGTCATGACAATTCATTTTTTGACCGAGAAGATAAGAGTGGCCAAATTCTCTGAGCTGTAATATTTTCACAGTTTTTAGTCATGCGAGTTGCACAGCTTTAGGGATGGAAATGTTGGACACATCTGTTGGAAGGGTTTGCCATGAAATTTTTTACAGACTTAATGGTCTCCAGAGGATGAATCCTGCTGTAATTACTCTGGTGAGAATTATCTATCACCACCAGCAGGTTGACGTGTTTGCCTTTTTAATGAAATACTGTATCTCACCAACTAGAAGATGTGTTGCCATGGACTTTAATACAGTCATACATGTTGCTCAGAGGATAAATCTGAAAGATTTTTGTTATTCCCTAACTTTTCTTCATGTAAGTGGTTGACATGTATGGTTTTGAGTGAAATGTCTTGAAAACATGGATTGCCGTGAACTCATGTTCAGACATTGATGACACCCTCAACATGAACTCTAATCATTTTGGTGATCCTCTGACTTTTCATCTAGCATCCATCATAAAGTCCAAACGTTAACATTGTAAACACTACAATTGCTCAACATCAGCCTGTCAGCACTGTCATTGTGAGCATGTTAGCGTGCAGCCTCACAGAGCCGCAAGCATGTCTGTAGTCTCGTTAATAAATGGGCATGTATCAGACAGTGGCTCAAAGCTCTCTGACTGTGACACACAGCACAACTAAGCTGAGAGGCTTTATTTATGCATGAGTTAAAGATAAATGTATCTTAGAGGCATTTAAAATTCTCATGTTCTCAAAATGCCTATGTTACAATTGCATGCCAGCACCCATATCAATAATTCAACCGGCTCAATGGTTTTGTACTATCTTTTAAGGAGATGGGAGTGTTTGAGCTGAATTCATAGTCAGATCATGCCCGAGCTGTCAACACGATATAATTCCCCCGAGGCTGAGGCCCTCCAGCAGTCTACTGCTCTGTCTGGAAACTACACGGTACATGTGTGTGCATTACAACTGCCTCTGCTTTGATGTATGCACACCAGAGTCCTGAATTTAAAACACTACTTAGTGAACGAATATGCATTTGGTATCTAAAAACACTCAGCAAAGGGTATTTCATGATAGTTTAGTGTGACTATAAATACAAGAAGGAGTTTCACCTCCAGCATTTAGAACATTTTGAAGCATTTAACAGTTGAGAACCTTGTTCTCTGAATGTGAGGATGGATAAAATATGTATGAATAAAATGACGCTCAAGACAAATTTCTTCTTAGAAACTAATATGGTTAATTTGAACAGGTATCATTTGACATAATATTATTAAGTGTGGAAATCAATTGTTATTCATGGCTGCCGATGAATGCAAAACTTCATCTGCCTCCTTACCTTTTTTCATCTTAGAACAGATTGTAAATGGTCAAAATTAAAGGAGATTAAATATCAAACTCTGCTAGTGGTGAAATTCAGGATTTCCTTTTAGGGTTAAATGCGGAAGTAAACACATTTGTGTTACACATTAAAGTAATGGTTTGACATTTTGGGAAACTTTTTCCCTTTATTGAGTTTTATGAAATGATTGATACCACTCTCTGTTTGTGTGGCCAGAATGAAGCTACAGCCATCACCTGGTTAACTTACCTAACCCTAACCCTAACCACAAAGACTGGAAACAGGGGGAAACAGCTATCCTGGCACTGTCCAAAGGTAATCCGCCGTCCTGCACCCCTAAAATTCACACATTTGTACATTAAATCTCATTTGATTGGCCTGAACAAAAAACAGTGTTAAGTGTCAAATGTATTTCACAAAATGTCAATCAATTCCTTTAATCAAGAGAATATATTGACCTGACACAGGAACAAGTTCCTATAATGCAAGTGTAGATGATATTTTTAGACTATGGTGCAATAAGACCATTTCATGACTGCTCCAGAGACACTGATATAAACTGTAAATCTGAGTCGAGGGTCTGCTTCACCAAATTTGCAACATGCAAGCTGCAATTATCAACATTATTTTCTTATTCCTTTAATTTTTACACGTGACTTACATATGTCACAAAGTCCATACTTATAGCCCATGCATGAGAATGCAACAGCCCTGAAGGACTTGTTAAATGATCTTCAATTTGCAATCAATTCTGAAATGTTACTCTGCCACCGTTTGCGATCTGTGTGTGAGCAGTGCTTGCAATTTTTGCAAAGAGCCCCAGGTGCCAATCCCAAATATGTAGCATCTCTTCTAAAAGTGGTCTGCAGTGATTATGTTTTGTTATTGTGTCTTTTGTGTTTTTACCAGAAGACAAGAGAATCCTAACTTGCTTTGTGTAACTTTTTTGTGTTTGATGTGGTGAATGGTTGAATACATTTTTAGACATTTAAACAATGCAATGTCTGTAGTTTCTTTCACATATCAGTCACATACAGAGGCAGACACAGGCTTTTCATTGTCCTGTACAATACCTGCATAATTCCTACAAGATTCCTTTACAACTGAAAACTTTTTGCATACTATGGCCTTTCAGTCAGTTTACTTACATTGGAGTCAAGGAGATCAATGCTGTCCAGACTCTTGCTTCTGTGAATGCGGCCCTTGATGCGGCGGAGTGATGGTTTGCCCTGAATGGTGCTCACTGAGGAGGCTGCTGTGATGGAGCCAGCGGTCGGGCTGGGATGTATCCTGAGGGTCAGCACAGAGGGAGCCGGGGAAGGGGGACAAAGAAAAACAACAGCACCACATCAGGGCAAGTAAGTACACATCCAGCATGGTTGTATCACAGCAGGACAAAGTGCCACAGGAAAGACGAGGAGGAAGAACACAGTGGTCACGTTTCTGCTCTTCAAAAGGCCACAGTCTCCCGTTGGCATTTAAAGAAATCTATAATTGGATTTAATGTCACAGAGGGCCTGTAGGGGATCTGGTTCAAGCTCAGGAAACACTGCAGCTTCAAACACAGAGGGCCTGTGCAGCTCTGTGGGCCACAGCAGCCAAACTGTAGCTGGGTCATGGTGAGATGTGGGGAGGAGGCACACTTGGCTGACCCATCACCAATACTCTCAGGAAATGTTTCACCCTTCACAAATGACATACTTGATCAGCACCGTTGGAACCCTGCTGACCACATTTACACACTCCGCCTCTCATTTCTTTTGTGTTAGTATGTTCCTTGCTTAATTGCTGTGTAATGTGCTGTGTTTGCCACAAAAATAATTGTCCCCATAGGGATGAATAAAGCTGAACTGAACTGAATTTAGTTTATCAATCTAGTGGGTTACCTTTTCAGACCAGCTACTTCTAACTCCTATATGTTAAGCGTACATATTACATTGGCAACAATAAGGTACCCTTGTGACCAATGGCTTTATTAATGGTCAATAAGTCAATTTTTGCAGTTAAAAGCCTTTCTTAACCTCTTAACATTCAAAACGCCGTAAATTGAATGTAGTTCTTGAACCATTTGGAGTATATGCAGGGTTTTGGGCTTCTCTGAAAGATAACTGTGTCTAACCCAGAAATAACTCAGAATGATTCTAAGTTCTACTGGAAATGATATATGATATAAGTTTAAACACACTAAAACTAATATATTTTTCATTTCTGCTTGAAAATGCTTGCTAACAAATGCATGCAGACAACTATAGCTGGGACTTATTAGCTGGAAAACACTGTAGGACCACAGCATAAAGCCTTACCTAGCCCAAGTTTAAATTTCATACCAATACCATGAAAAAAGCTTGACGCAGATGTGCTTTTTTTGCTGGTAGATCATGAACTTCCTACTTAAAGCTGGATATCGTTATTTTCAGAATTTTATTGACTATACGAAGTGCCAGTCATCGAGACAATTGCTTTCAATTGGCTCGTCCTACCCACGAAAAAATAGGGGCTGGCCCTTCCTTACAGCGCGGGCTTTCGTTGGCTGTTGAAGGCTGTCAAAGGGACGTGTGAGCTCGTATTGGGTCGGATTTGGTGTCACTCGAAAGGTTAGAGTTTAGCGGCTAATTTGAATACTAGCTATCGTAGTTGTTTACATTCAAATCGGAGTTATTATGGTTATAATGACACACGCGCCACCTCTGCCGGCAAATATGAAACGATACCGCAGCAGTCCCTGGGGATTTTACTGGATTGGATCATCTGAACCTTTGACAACTAACAAGACCATTTTTGTTGGAATATAATCGATCGGTGGTTAGTTACTATGAGGCTTCATAGGTGAGTCGCGTCAAATGTGTTGTCCAGGCTGGTCTGACAGAAGCGCCGATTGTACCCGCTGTGGTGATTGTATCTTGAAATGCATTGGTCGAATCACGGGGATTTTATCTTTCAAGGTGTATCATATGATGACCGTTGGAATGTTAAGAGAATAACTTTTACACTACTAGGTTGTGAAATATCTCTCTGGCGGCGTGTTGAGTTCACACTTTCTAAGGAGTCATCAACTCTAGAGCTATAAATGTTAATAAGAAGATAATCAATTGATTTTGGTCTAAATATTTGTACATTTTTCCAGAAGGCAAGTCATCCATTAGCTAATTAAAGAACTATTTTAAAAGACAAAATAAGTGTCCTGCTGGAGGAAACACCAGCTGGTAACACAAAATTTATTCTTGATGGCTTATCACTGATTTAAAAAGTGTTAATAAATGAGTTATTAACCACAAATGCAGGCATTAGTTACAACTTATAAGCAATAAATGATGTATGATTTATGATGTATGATGAACAATAAAAATGTATTGGTATTAGCTTGTGAGTTGTTAAGGATTATCTGCATTCCTGTACGTTTTATCAGTGTAAACATAATGTTTTGGACGGCTGAACAAAAGACTTAACAAGCAATATGAAAATGATACCTTGGGCATTTTTCTTTATATTCTGACATTTTGTAGACCAAACGACAGCACTGAATTTTGCTGTCACCCACTTCCTTCTGGCTTAATTAAGCACAGAAGATGCTTCCTATGAATGTACAGAGCTCATAGAACACAGTGTTTGAGTTTCAGCTCAAATTGGTACTATTGTCACTGCGTCCTCTTCTTCTCTTTGGTCCTTTCTCTCAGTGACATGTAGGACAGTTGCTCTTAATGAGGATTTACCTAACACAATATTCGATGAGGAAAAATCCTGTTTACTCAGGGGAAGTAGATGTCCATTAACGTGCTCAGCAGCAAGCCCAGAGGAGCTCCCGAGGTTTGTAAACTCAGTATGGGAAATTAGGAGAGACTAGAACGAGCAAAGATGGGAGGAAAGAGAACATCACCTTCCACTTTCTCTTTGCATTAATTCAATAGTTGCCTGAAGCGGTGTAAGGTGCTTACTGGCTGGAAACGTAACGGCATTCTGCAATATGTGCAGTCAATTACAAGCGACCTCAGGTTGTTCTCATAAACAATAGAGCAAACATGACTAATGAGAAAAGCTGCTTGGACTGTATCACAGGCCCGGTGCAGCCCTGTGCATTCGTAGGCTCATTTCTTGGATGTTGATTCTGAAATGGATTTCAGCCAAAACACTTCAGGCCACAAAGGCAGAATGCAACATAGTGCCAGCAACTGTGCCGACTCAGATATTATGTGTGGTGAATGATTTCACATCGCTTGTGTGATGAATTCTTCTTCTCTATCAAATATGCAGGTAGCTTATAATGTGTTTCACTTGAGGTCTGAGACAATATATAAAACTGCACCATCTACTTTTTACTTTATCATAATCATACATTTTAAATTGTACATTTTAAACTAAGGATACTTTAGGCATTTGACCCTTGATTAGCCTAAAATTGCCATAGTTATTAAAAGTCAAACGATTTACCTTTCTACTTTTACATTTTGGGAAATGTGCTTATTAGCTTTCTTGCCGAGAGTTAGATGAGCAGATGTATACCACTTGCATGTCTGTACGCTAAATATGAAACTACATCTGTTCATGTACAGACATGAAGGGTACGATGAGATTAGATTTGATTAGAAACAGGGGGAAACAGCTGGCCTGGCTCTGAAAGGTAGCAAAGCCTTCATACCAGCACCTTCAACAACCCATTCTCACTCCCAAGTCGTCACATATGGACGCATGGCCAAGACCCCTTGGTGTCAATTTGTAGTGTACTGGGAAGCCCTTTAGGGTCATAGTTCAACGCACTGCGGGAAGACCTTTTGCATCATTTTTAAACAATAAAAGTAGGTGTAGTATATAAATAACAGAAGTCAACAGAAATTCTGAATAAGGTGGTAGTTGGCGTGTATGGGCAAGCAAGAAACTGGACTTTTACAAAGGAGACAGGTGTTTGTTTACCCTGTAAGACAAAAATTTAACATTGATTGTTTTTAGATAAGTTAGGTTATTTAAGTAGGTAATGTAGTTATTTGAAACCAAACCACAATGTTTTCCTCAACCTAACCAAGTAGTATTGTTGCCTCTATGTTTTGTTGCATATTTATTATTACAAAGTTGACTGTGGATACATGTGCAAAAACAACGCGAAAGGGCTACCCAGGGCATTGTAAAGTGACGGCAAGTGGTCTTGACCAAGGGTATATGACGAATTGTGAGTGAGGATGTGTTGCCTCTAAAGCATCACTGCTTTTACTGCCCCCAAGAATTATTTTCAGCAGTAACGCCCGTGTACTGTTTTTTGTACGAACTGAACAAATCATATGTAATTTGTAAATGTAAATGCTCCTTATTTGTATAGGGCCTTTCTAGTCTTTGACCACTCAAAGCGCTTTTACACTACATCTGCATTCACACACATCCATACACTGAGCCTAAGTGCTCAAACGGAAACTAACATTCACACACCGCTCTATCTCCTGAGCCACAGCCAAGTGGAGAATAAAATCTGAAATGCAAAATACTTACTGACTGAGCTAGTTATATGCCATATACACTATATCACTGAAAGGGCGGTGTATGATTATCTTATAATTTTTCTTCCATGTTGATTTCAGATAGCTGAGTAATGACATATAATAATACATTATCCTGATCGGTGATGGGCAAAATAGACGCCTCAATCCTTTACTTTCTCTTTTATTTTAGCAACCATTTCAGGTGTGTGGCGAGTTCACAATTCAGTGAGCGTCTGTTTGACCGTGATATGACTGTTTTGGAGTCAGGGACCTTTTGCGATCTTGTGAACAAAGAAAAATCCATTTCAAAAGCAAATGGAATAAGATCAATGCCAAAGTCCCTTGATGGCCCTCCCTGCCCACTACTGAGTGTGACCATGTAGGTCACATATAAGGTAAGGTCAAGCAGATGCATGATGCTATTACAAAGAAAGGACGAGGCACACAAAAACACGTTTCAGTTGCAGGACTTTATGCTGTCCCGCTGTTCCCCCATCTCTCAGTCACCTGGAGGTTCAAGCAATAATGGTTACTGCTTAATCAGCAGGTCAATAGGCAATGTTACGCTTCATTCCTCCCATCTTGGCCACTGCTATAGCACTTAACAAGGGAAGCAATCCCGACCAGTGTCCAGTGTACAGGCAATAAAACACATAAAGACACACATACACTGTAAAAGACACACAATCTAATTCAACATCATTATTACTACATAGTATTGCTACGCTGTAACCACACTATCCGTCTGCTTCCATTTTCTTTTTTGGAGGAAACATACAGGTTTAAAAATAACAAAACATTACATAAACACAATAGACTTGTTGTATTATCCCTGCGGGCCTGCAACAGAGTGTAAAGTTCATTAAGCCAGGTTAATGCTAATCTTATGCTGTGTGCAGGGGGGAATGGGTTTTTAAGACTGCAGGCAAGAGGAACATCTGTTTGCAAAAACTAATCCTAATTTAGAGAGCTGCTGCTGCTGCTGCTATTCAGTGGAGCTGTGCCTCCTCTAATTTGGGGAGAATGTGTGATGCACATGGCACTCACAGCCTCTACTCGGTGGATGGTGTAAGTGTTCAGGCAGAGCGGTGTGTAATCTCACCACCACACGCTGGGAGATCAGCAGAGCAGGAAGCAGCTCTGACCGTTTGACCAGAAATGGGACAGAATTAATGCTGCAATTACATAAAGAAGAACCTTAAAAACAGGATACTTATTTTCTGTATTCAAATGCAGTGAAGCCTTTTCTTCTGTTTAAACTGGTGTGTCTTTCAGTGATGTCACATCCTGTCATACATCTGTCTGCTAAATAATGTTTGAAGGGCGGAAATATGATCTGTAAATACTTAAAGTATCCTTAACAGGAAGTGTATAGAGCTGACAAATATGTAAAAAACATAACAATTGTATTTATGTAGGTGACTAAATATATTTTAAAAAGTCAATTAATCTATTGATTGTTTATTGATCAATTAATTGTTCCTTGCAGGATGTAAAAAATAAAGATAAGCGGTGATCACTAGTTACCAGATATGTAAGAGATTTTAATTTCATGAGAAAACCATTTCAAGAGAAAACCAGCTAATCATCACATTTTAGAAGCTTTAACTAGAAAATGATTGCAATTTCCACTTGATAAGGACTAATCAATGATCATGAATGCATTAATTTTCAAATAAGAGTTTCAGCTCCAGTAGTGTGTTTCTGGATTGTTTTTATAATGGATTGTTTTTTACATTCCTGAGAATGGGCATTCAGTGTTAATGAGCATAGAGCAGTATTGATCTGAAATGCCACTTTAATAAAGGTATCAATATCATTTTTGGGATAACGTTAAACTATCAGAGCATTTGTGTCCAAAATACTGGTAGAGAGAATATTTTCTCATAACAATGCCATGTAATTTAAGAATATGAATTACAACAAAAATAAGGTTGGGCCACACGTTTATCATTATAACAATCTTTTTTTTGTGCTTCATGTCTTATAGATAAATGTGATGTGTGTTTATTAGAATTGAGAAAACTTACTGCAGGATTCATTAGCCTGAAACTCATCTATTTTGTTGATTAAGTTAAGCTTTCTAGTTGACAATGTCACTATGCTGCATTTCAGTCAGGTGGACAGAAACTGGCATTATTTTACAGGGTCTATTTAGACAGAAATGTCTGATAAAATATCAAATGAGGACACTGCACACTACGTCACATTACATTACAGCACATTCATTAGGTGGACGCTTTTGTCCAAAGTGACTCCCAGGACAAAAACATCTGTAAACGCTTCTTGTGTGTTTTGTTGTATTTTCTTGTTTAATACACAGTCGAGAAGGATGAGAAAGGAATGGAATAACTGCATCACAAATTTACAACAAGTTCTGTAAACTGCATATGGCAGCTTGAGCCACAAGGTTTAATAGTATCACCACAAATACTGTTATGGTTATTACTACTATACTTGAAACTGCAGCTATTGTTTTTACTACTACTACTTTTGATGATGATCACAATAACAATGATGAATATCAATCCTGGAAACTGTATAGTGCATTGCATTACATTTAGCTGACGCTTTTATCCAAAGCGACTTACAATTGCTATACATCTCAGAGGTCGCACGCATCTGGAGCAACAAGGGGTTAAGTGTCTTGCTCAGGGACACAATTGTGGATGTCTCACAGTGGGAATTGAACCCAGGTCTCCAAACCAAAGGCAAGCATCTTATCTATGCGCCATCACCACCCTGTATAGGCTATGTTATGTACCTTATAATATTGAATTAATAGAATATAAGCCTGACAAAGGTTCCAAGCCTTTATGCATGTCATTCATTATTAGGAAAATACCTTTTCTGTTTTTTATAGAAGTGATGGTCTAATTTTTAAACTTAGAGGACCATGCCAGTAGTTTTGCAGGTTTTATCTCCTTCATAAATAATGTGCTGTAGGTCTACTTTACTGTTGACAATTTACAAATAGCTTTCATGACCTAGAGTCTCAGAATACATTTCTACATTACAGCTAGTATTTCCCCACCTATCCTGGCAACCTTTAGTTTTCATTTATTATAGCTTCTGTACAATATTACAGAATTAGTGAATTGGCAACAATACAAATTAGCAAACCCCTTAAAATTAACAGTGACATCACAGTGACTACCAAGTCTGCAGAATGGTTTGAGAAGTCTGCTCTGCATTGTCTCATAACAATAATTTGACTTTGACAAAAAATAATGAAGACATGCTATTCAGTTGGATAAATAACACGACTAGCACACATTTCAAGTGTAATTACAGTACGGGGATTAATGAAAGCTGAAGAAAACATAGCACAAGAGCATTCTGCTTTTTACTAGCAGGAAATGCAAGTTGGAAAGAATATTCAGTTAAACAAGGTCAGAGTTTTCTGTAAGAGTTACATAACTATTTTAGCTTTTTGTAGCAGTGCTCTGCTGTAGATGAGACAATAAGATCCCTCCAAAATGTGCTTAAATATGGAGATGTAAGTATCAAAACAACAATAACTGAAGAAACAGTGAAAAGAGTCCTTTGTCTCAGTGATATTCCTTATCTTTTCTTTGGGGGTCTATTAGGTTAATAAGAGGATGACTGAGGAATATGATAATCCAAAGAGACCAAGAGATAATAAAAAAGCTGCATGTGATAAGCGTCTGAGCCCTGATGATGTTACAGCAACACTTTGACTTCAGAGATGGTCGTCATGTTCTGTTTGATTTAAGATACAGTAAAAATGCCACATTAATAACTACAAACTGTAAAAACATCCTGTTGTACACATACTATTTTTCATTTCAAGGTGATTTCACATGTTATAAAATTCAGGTTGTGTGAATGTCTGTAAATCTCCTTTGATCATGATAATCTCTTTCCAGACAATATGAAGCTCGCAAATTTTCAGCATCAGCGTTTTGTCCTCACGTCAGTCACAGAAATGTTTCAGGAAATGGTTCAGGTTGGCTTTAAGGAGGTAATGATAATAGTTAAGCCTGTCCCACACTGGAGCCATGCCAATGTAACTGCATTATGTGGGTAAATGATCCACGCCGTGCGATACATCTCGGGTTTGTGTGAGACACTTGCTATCAGAGTGCCATTGAGCCTATTGACTCCTAATTAACCAGATTTGCTTTCAAACAAGATGGTAATCCGGCTGTAATTAGGGATACTATGTCACACACATTGCAGCTTCGGCAGCAATGTGCTTACAGCGAGGAAAAGGAATGAAAGAGGTAGGACTGTCTTGAAGTAAACAAATGAACAAGGCCGCAGGAGGAGAAACACACACAGAGAGTAAGATGTGGTCAATGCAATATACTGTAGCATACAGGCAGAGTAATGAGGACACTGAATGGGTGGAGAGACAAGATACAAACACATGCTGAGAGCAGAGTATGGGTAGAAAATGTTTAATAGATATGGCAATGAGAGGTGTACAGAGGCCTGAGTGCAGCACAGGAAATAAAAACAGGAGAGGATCATGTGTCATGCTTTACATTTTATTAATTAGTTATGACAGCGGTGGGTATAATAGAGAAGGGGTTTGAGGAGGAAAGATGATGGTTTACCACATGGTTAGCTTGAAGATGATATTTCCAGGGACAACAGCGGTGCAGTAGAGGCCACATAGTACATTAGAGTACATGAAGTTGGAGGCAAAGAAACAATGATGAGGCTATGACATCATCCCTATGCATTCAACTTTACAAACTGATGGAGAGGGGGAAGGATACAGCCAGAGAGCCACTGGACTTGGTGTCACACATTCGCGCGCACACTGGCACGCACGCACACAAACTCCCAGCATGCGGAGTTAGGCTACCTTCTTGTGTATCGACCACACTATAGGTTTGTGAGGGTTGCAACATGGTGCAGACTGGCTGCAGTGGCTGAAGGGAATAGCCTATTATGTCATTTTAGAGAGTGAGCGGTCGCACCGTGGCTCCGTGACCCGCTCATCATTTGAGAAGATGTGGGAGGCGGCAGCTCGCGCTCATAGCAGCCCCCCCTTTTTCCCCCCCAACCTGCATCATCATCACCATCATCATCCGCACCAAGATTCATACTCACCACATACGCTTCCTGGGTGGAAGACAATGTTCTTTGTTGGAGGCGGTCACCCCCAGAGCCAGCTGCATTACAGTAATGTATTTCTGGTAATTCACCATGGTACTGTCCACCGCTACAAAAAATCCAACCCAAAGAAAAGCACAGGTGATCATATATTTCTTTATTCCCTGGCATCCGCCTCCGCTGCGTCTTCCATGCTCAGCATCACAACGCCATTTCCAGCGCTGAAGAACTGACAGTGAAAACAGTCCCCAAGGAGCTGTGCGAAAGGTGCCGTACCGCTGCGACCCATGTCTGCAATGACACTCTGACCGTGTTTTAGCGCCCGCAAACAGATCGCCGATCCATTCGATTAGCAGTTTTTTTTTTCTGTGTGTCTGTTTTTTTCTTTTTAATACGGTCAGGATTTGGACAGGCTCTCCTTCCTCCTGCCTCCTCCCTCCTATCCGGGGCTGGAAACACTCTCTTAAAAACGCTGCAGCGTCCAGGCGTCCGTGTGTGTGAGGTAGGGGAGAGAGTGTGTGAACACTGTAGTCAGAGGGGAGCGACTGTGAGGGAAGGGAGGAGGGAGAAGCGAGGGGGAAGAGGGAGGAGGGGAGGGGAGGCAAGGGACCGCTTCATTTGGAGGTGCTCCGTTGTAGCATCTGTTTAGGAAGTCCACCGTTTCGCTTTAATTAGGCTACTTGTTAACGGTTATTAAGTTGAGTATCCTTGTGCTACACCGCCCTTCCTGGAAGCAGCCTAATGACTAACAGGGGCGTAACTAGAACCCCCAACTCCTTTTTGGGGGGTATTTTGTGGGCACATCCTGTTCTGCAAAAAGACATTTTGACATGTCACAGTAGGGAAAGCACAGGTGTAAATAATCAAATGAATCATGGTTTCGGTTCATTGACATTAACAGTTGGTGGCACTTTTTCTCTAGTTAGAACATTAAACCACAGAAGAAGAAGATTAAAAGAGCTGGTTAAACCTCAAACGAACCAAATCAAGAGAAATATGATGGAAATATGGCATTTATGTTTGTTTCATGTGTTAATTCAAAGAAGGCTGAAGTCTCCACACATATCTGATGTTTTCTCCAGCTGCCATTTTTCGTCACTCCACTGGAAGAGCTTCAGTGGAAATTTAAGTCACGCTCTTCATGTAAGTTATTCGCTAAGTCTCTTTTAACTTTGTCACATTTTGCTTTTAGCGATACACCAACTTTTTCACCTTACCCACTCGTCATGGCTTCCTGGGACACTTGAATGGAACTTAAAATGTATTTTAAAAAAAATAGAAACTTAAAAATATACTGTATAGTTTGAAAAATGTTTTTTTTATCCAGATCCACTTACTGCATATTTTCAGGAACTTTCAAACATATCTTGTGGCCTTCATCAGCAAATAGAGCAAACTCATCAATATCAATCCCAGATATTTTGTGTCTTTAGAGTAGGGATGGGGATCGTTAAATTTTATTAATATTGATACCCTTATTGAGACTGCTTAATGATCCAATCTTTATCGATACCACTATCAATACTTTACTATAGTTTGGTGATGGCTATTTAGTAAGACCGGACCCTATGGGCATGAGGTAGGCCTGCACGGTATGTGTGATAACATTGTTTGATATTGAAGTGACAAATCATTTGCGATGACTACAGAAATATTGAAGTTTCTGCCTGGTTGTTTTTAAATTATATATAGGAATAGAATTTAATATTTTAAATAGAGCTAAATTTTTGTTCTATAGCAGCAACATTAATGTCACGTCACTATATAAAGCAAATATGTGACATCACAATCCTGAGTGAAGTTTAGAAAGAATAAAAACTATGTATGTACTAAAGTATGTATCAGTTCCTCCTCCTCCTCTCTGCTGTTTTGCAGAGCGGCTGGTTTGTCTCAGCCAGCAGCTGAGTTTTTAACAATGTGCCAAATGTTAAGACTACAGACATGCTACAGACCAGTCTATGCTACAGACAGACAGCTTTTTATATAGCTTGTTTGTAACATTTGACAAATGCCAAGTTAACGTTAGCTGTGCTTGAATAAAACATACAGGATGACAGACTGAGGACAGAGATTATTAAATTAACCCTTTCTACATGTTTACCTTAAAGACAGATGTATTGATAAAGTATTGTCTTTTTACTCGCGAAGGTTTTATTTCACGTACTTACAGTAATGAGCGTAGCTGTCAGTAACTCGAATAGTTTGGATCTAACTTAACTTCACCGTCTCCACCGCGACGGTGCAGCCTCTCTCTGTGCTGGCAGCTGGGTGTGTGTGTAGGAGGCGACAGAGAGCAGCAACGGCAGCAGCCTGATGATAAACAGTCTCGGGCCGTTTAATAGCTCGTTTCGGTGCCATCATTTAAAACATTAGGTTTCTTATCTATCGCGTTTCAAGTAAAACCAGATTTGACGCTCGAGACATAAGGGTACATTATAGGACCCGCTATTTTGACAGGAGTATCGATAAGCTCAGACCTTATTGATTTTCGGGTTTTGAGAAATTTTGGAACCGGGTATCGATCCCCTCCCTACTTTGGAGTAAAAGATTTTTTCATCAAACTGATGTTTCTGAGGTCAATGATGAACCTCCAAGGGATTGATGTGGCCGAAGCAGGTTTTAATTCTATGCACGCAATACATCCAGTGCCCTGATGCGTTTTAAATAAACCAGATTTCATTGTTACATAGAAATTTGTTACACTCAGTTTTATTTTTAAGTTGCATCGTCAAATATATGTTCAAACGTGGCCTTTCTATTACAATGAATGAGATTGTCACAGGAATGATCAGAGCAAATGTAAATGTCCAGAATGAATGTATGAAATCACCTTTTTTCATTCTAGAAATCCCCTGGATGGGTGAGCAAGGATGAAAATGATGCCAAAATCACCAGCTTCATGCAGTTTACCCCTCCCTCCTCTATCTGGATGTGAACAGCTGCAATGGGACATATTAATTGGTTTATTTTATTGAACTAATTTCATTGGACTTTTCCACTGGCGATACCTTTTGTACGTATTTTATTGAACTTCTTTCAATAGATTTATTACATTTATATTGGATTTACTATAATTCCATCATGGGATTATATTGTCACTGTCTTTTTCCCACTTGTGCACTATCCACACGTGTCCTGAGGTTCCTTCCACCTTTTTGTCTTATTAGAGAGCTTAGGTTGTGTTAAAAACTGTTGATTTTTGTAGGCCTAAATATGACTTGTTAGAGGTTTTTAAGTTTTTTTGGTAGTGCTGACTAAATATCAGAAAGAATAAAATAGTAGTTTCTCAGTTTTGCTGCAGATTATATAGTGTCTGAGACTTAGTGTTTGTTTGTAGGTGCAGTACACAGCAGCTCTGTCTCAGTGAACTGTGCCCACACCACCTGTCATTAGCAGCAAACAGAGACTGGCGTGGGTTGTTTTTCAGTCAATAGACTGACACACTGGCGCCATTATAAGCTTCAGTAAGTCGATTAGTCTAGACTTTAAAGTATTAGAGGAAAGAGATGCCTTCTCACCTGAGTAGAGGAGTGCACTACTCACTCTCACTAGACCAGGCAGACTTAAACAAACACGTTAAACAGTACAAGAGGTCGGAGGAGGCCAGACAAAGGAGGATAAGGATGTTATATTTATCTTCCATGAGCACTACAAAAACACTACTAATAGAAAAAATTGTTGTTATGCATTATATGATAAAGGAATTATCAGGTGTGTGATTTTTGTGTGAAAAATCAGACTGAAGCACATCCTGAAAATGAACTTGAGCAACTGTTGTGTCCTATAAAGATTTCCAACATACAGCTGAACAGGCAGAGCATGGCGCTGACACTGCCAGTGTCAGGGGAGCGAATCCCTCTGTGGCCATTGTTGCTAAAAATGTATGCACCCACAACACTGTAATGCTCCATGGATGGAAGTATCCCCCACACAGTGTGTGCCTACAGTACTGACTGTGTAAACTTCTTCTTCTAGGGTAAACATTGAACTGCATTTTAAATACACTACAGTGTGAGGTTTTGTTAAATGAAAAATCTGATTAAATTAATTTGGAAGAGTCAATGATAAATGCCCCCATTTATAAAATAGATATCTATTAGGTATAGATAGGTATTTTATAAATTACATTTTCAACAAAGCATAATATAATACACAGAGAATGAACACCAGGCCTTTTCTGAAATTTACAACAGCTCTTTTTGTGGTTGCCAGTTAATTACTTCTGGGTGACTGGAAGCAGAAAACCCTTCAGGGCATTAAAGGAACCTTAATTCATCTAGTGCTCATATGTCCAAAAATACTTGCATGCACTACCTGAAGGTGTAAGAAGGTGTATAAAATGATCTGTGTACTGAAATTAAAAACATTTTTTAAATTTTGTGTACTGAAATTAAAAACATTTTTTAAATTTTGACATAAACAATAACAGTTCACTTTAAATACACATGTATACACTTAAAACAAGTGCAGAGTCTTTACCGATCTCTGGGTTCGAAACAGAATATGTATAAAGGAATCAGCACAGTTTAAAAAGCATATGCAATAAGCAGGGCAACAACAATTGAGGACACATTTTGTCTGGGAATTAGTAGCGGTTTCCTAACCTAAGTGTACATAACAATTAAACACATACACAGGGCTCTGGTTAGGTTAGTTGACAAAATTGAGTTTGTAAGCAGTTTTTTAATTTCTAGAGGGTTTTAAACTATTATTTTGGCCACCTGGGGGCAGCAGAAACAAGTTTTATTCACAGCATTGACATACCATCACATTACACTTTATATGGTCAACATTTTAGCAAACAATTGCTTAGTTTCACATCCAGCTGTTACGGAGCAATATTGTCACCTGATTAATGTAAGTCCAATACTCACTCTCTTTTACCTCTGTTTTTTGGTCTCCACTTACTCTTGAGAGAAATATCTGGATTTTTAGCTGCTGCTCTATGTTCACCAGCTATAGTCTCTGTGTTCTGTCTGCTGTTTGGTGCTGAGCCGGGATTGTACAGTGGGTTATTATAGCTTTTTCTCTGAAAACATCTGGTGCTGTTGAGAACTACACTATGAAAGCAGCGAGAGTTAATGAAAATCAGTTTTCATATACAGAAAATGTCTACATTGAGTCTTGGCTGTGACATTGCTGCTTCCTGTTAGCCTCTTGAATCAAGTCAACACTCAACTAATGCACCACAAATGCAATCATCAGAGCAGAGCTGCGCTACAACAATCCTACCAGCACCTCCCATTGACTAGGACGCCATTCAGATAGCGCTCCTGAATAATCAAACGCTACAGGTCATCATTATCAGGCATGTAAGACACAGCACTCACTAGTGGATGGAGAGGCTGCAACAGACACACACACACGTACACCAAGCCTTGTTCGCTCTCTCTCTTTCATAGACACACACATTATAAGGACTGTTTATGGGAACCAGTAGTAGTGTGTCAGTGGGGAAGCATTGAGACAGCAGTAGGTCAGTGGTTGTGCTGCAGTCTGAAGCCCACTGCATACCCATGCACACTCCTCTGCAGCACTTTGATTTCACATTGGCATCCCCCCCTCTGCATCTTCATGGTAATAGCTCAGAGCAGCCTGCCCCATCATTACCCTTCTCACATGAGAACCAACTGCTGACTTCTTTTATTGTACGCTGTACACTCACACACTCTAACACAAGCACGTTCACACAGAGACGCACAGGCACCCGTGTGCGCTAATAACACACTAAAGTACTTTTTTCCCAGCACATAAATAGGACAGACGGGGCTGCCCTTCTTTCTTGTGTCCTTAGACTCTCTCGTCCACTTTACTCTCTACAGCAAAATCAAAGCTCGTTTGTAGGACTCAGAGGCTGCTCCCAGAAGAGACAAACCTGGACGAAAGCCGTAAGAAACACTACTGCTGTAACACCGTGATTTATTACTTTTGCACCAAACAAAGAGGCGAAGTTCACAGAGAAGGTCCTCTTCCCATGAATGCACTGCACCAAGAAGAACAAGAGGAATGAAACACATGCACACACACGCACACACACACACACACACACACACACACACAGTCACACCTCAGTACTGTCGCAGTGCTTCCTCTATGTGCTGTGAGGTGAGTCATCAGCACAGAGAAGCATAACCTCACAGCTACAGCTAATCTCTCTACCACCTCCTTCTCAACCTGCCAGCATCTCATTTTCTCCACTTATGGATTAAGGCACCGTGACTTACATCATTGCTGCAGCCTCATATTCAAAACACAGATTCAAACACATGGCCAACACCTCCTCACACACACACACACACACACACACACACACACATCCTCAATGGGAGAAAGTGATATATCCTGCATTTGAAAAAAGCCAGTTATCCAATCAATATTTCTGCATAAGCATGCATTTAATGCACTTAAATCAGCCCTTTTATTTGAGACTCCAGACTGAGTTGACTGCTCGAAAGGTTTTATATTCTGCTTTAAAAAAACACAACAGTCCCGCTCTTACAGTGATACACAGGTCATTTGTGACCTTTAAACCCAGAGATGTGATTAAATGCTGCATGTTCACTCTCAGTCAGCAGGATACTGACCAGAGGCAGACACGAAAAGCCAAACTAATAAACACAGTGTCTCTTTGAACCCACACAGCTGTCAATCAATCCACTCTTCTCCTGTGGATCAGAGAAAGTGTGCAGATCAGAAGGGTGAAAAACAAACAAAAACAACACACATGACTTCGTGTGGAGATACAGTTCACCACAAGGAAAATATTACCCAGGTTGTTTCCACATATATATCAAGCACGGCTGCAAACATGCTTCACTCTGTCACACGGGGACACATGCTGGCACACAAATTCTGAAGCCAAGCATCCATGACTTGAGGCAGTTTCTGTCCTACTTCTCCTAAGAGTGAATAAACAAAAGATTACGGCATTTTTATCTAGATATACATGCAGTCAACCTTGCCCGACACTTGATTTACTCACAGCATCTGAATTAGCCTGTATTAACAGGTAATTCGTAAGCAGGAAATCAAGGATACATGAAAAACAAGAGGAACACATACATCCTCCCTATGTTTTGCATTTCCTAATGACAGATATATATGAGAGATGCTAGAATTGAATGAGCATCATCACATACAGCTGTACTCAAGAGTCCTTGGCACACAAATAAAGCATCTAACAGTAAAATTACATTTCAAGAGGACTTACATTGCCTTGTTAGCGTACTGCATCTCTTGTGGAAGCTCTGTGACCATTCTGGCTGTGTGTGCTGCTATGCTGTGTTGTGTGTGTTGGTCTGTTTCTGTCAGCCTGTCTGCGTGTGTGTCAGTGCCCAGGGCCAGACCACTGGGATGGCTGTCTCCATGCTGACTTAGCTGTCATACTTTTAAGAGGCCTTCTTAACGGTCTAGGGAGCATATCAGCTTATCTGTCCCATCACTTCAGGCACCACATCCAAGCAAACACCCACCCACTCTCTCACACACACACATATACACAATATCTACTGTTCCCTCTCTCTCCCCTCCCTCCCCGTGCTGTGTTAGCTGGGCCGAGGGTATTCTCCAGGGGTCCACACACACCCAGAAGGACACCATCACTCAGTCATGACGCATTCGCAGGCCCTGACACAGTGACAAAAGCAGCCTCGCAGGACTCTACACTAGTGAAGTCCGGTCCGGCCCGGTTCGGTCCGGTCCGGCTGCCCTCATACAAAAAAAGAACACAGCAGTTGTCATTTTATGCCCCTCTTTTCTGTATTTTGTACGTAGTTCAGTATCACCATTTTGAGCCATAAATGTAGTGCTGCAAAAGCCTTCATTTGGGTACAATAATCTTTGCCAGATTAGTTAAACTATGGGAAAAACCAATATACAGTAAAGTGTCTTAGTAAAGTGCCGGGGGAACCTGCTACTACTGTAATGCTCCTTGGCAGAGATTTTACAAGGCTCTGGAACCATTCTTCCAAAACATAATCCCCCTTTTGGTGTTTTGATAAGAAGGCTGTTTAATCACAATCATGTCCTCATTTCTTTATACATTTATAAGGACAACACAAATTAATCAACATTTCTGTAAATGTACCAGTGTTAGCCTGCCAGCTAATGTTCAGCTGCAGTCCTTTGGCCAAATGTTCTGAAACCAATGCAGTGTCAGGTTAAGACATACAAATATAATACATTTTGACACCAGTATGATAATAAATCAACGAAATAAGTATGCAGAAGTCATGCAGAGCAACAGGAAGCAGCTAAATATTTATGCAACGGCAACATCCAACATTCAGGACATGCAGCGATGCAAAGCGGCATAAAGCAGAACACAAATAAACAAACATTGTTAATGACCATATTTTGCATACAAAAACCATGCAACGCAATATGAAATAGATGTTGTTTTCTAAATGTAATCAACCACCATCAGAACAATAATTGGCTGTTTCTGTTGGCCCCAGGCCTTGTGATTGTCATCATAAGGGTCTAAAACATTTAGACTTATCAAAGACTCTTTAAAACACTTAAAGGGCAGTTTTGAAATTTAAATGAAAGCATATTTGTGCTGCTGGTAAAACCTCAGCTCTCCAATGAGCTCTCCAGAAGCCTCAGATTCATCACCAAGATTTAGTTTATCTAATGTTTGTCTAACGTTAAAGAACATTAAGTAACCCCACAGAAATCTAAAACTCTAGATGTGAGGCTCTTACACAGTTTCAGTGAAATGTAGTGGCTCTCACCTGGTGTCAAACACAGGGTCGGTGTACATGGGAGGGGAGAACAGAGGTTGTTCTCCTGGGCTGTTTGGGGGCACAGGGAGGCGCCCTTTCCTTCCCCTCCCTGGGGCACCATCTGTGGGAACAGGTTAATATATTAGCCACTTTTTTATGGCTCTGTTAATTTATGCAAGTTCTCAATTGTTGGATGTTACCCTCAGTTGAAAACACTCACTGCACTGTAAATGTCATTTTCTTGAGAGTACTCGGTTTTATGCAAATGTAAGTAAAGCACGTTGATTTAGAATAGTGCAGCACAGATAAGGCCCTGCAGACTGCAGACACGTTGAGGCCATATGTTGTCAGAGGCTAGTTAGGAGCGCTAGCAGCTCATAATCCCCTCAGCCATCCAGATTTAAGAAGCTATTTTTGCTGGCTCTTAGTCGGTGGAGCTGGTTTACTGCAAAGTAGTTTTCTTCCTTTTATATTGTTTTTTTTTGTCTTCAATTTCTCACAGAAAATTAAATGCAACACAAGATAGGTGAAAATACTGGACAAATAAGTGGAAAACACAGCTACAGATCAATGAGCTGTGACTGCTCTGTTCTTTGAAATGCACACTGAAACATTTTTCAAAGAGAACATTAGCACGGGAACACACAGCCTTCTATGACCTTTATTTTTTGTGTTAAATTAGTTATCAATGTAATTAGTGGATAATTAATGGCTGTACCTTCTACATCCAACAGAAAGCAGGTTAGCAAGTGGGGACACACTTCCTCCAAAACAGAGCAGAATGAGCAGAATGCGGCAGGCCCCTTCGAGGACAGATGGTCCAAGAATATCTCCGTCCGTTTCTTGCTGGACTCCTGTCCCAGTATTTCCTTGTACTCCCCCAATGAGAAAACCTTATCATACACTAGGTAGGGAAGTACGGTGTTGACGTCCAGCTCCCTCAAGATCTTTTGTCGGTGCTGTTTGAGTATCTTAGCTGCCCATCTCTTCTTCTTCCTCGTGCATGGCCTCCTGCCAGACCTCTGATGCTGCCTCTTCTGCTTCTTCACAAACCACTTCTTGGTGCCGCTGCCAAACATCTTCAGGTTTAGGAGACCCACCAAAACTTCTTCCACGGCCCTGTCAACACAGTTCCCGAAGGAGTGGAGGTGCATATTTTGTCAGCAAAACGACCATACCACATAGTTCCTCGAGCCTCACTTTGTTGATGTCTGGGTCGTTTATCTGGGGCAGGAAGAGACAATCTGGACAGTAGCTGGTTTCTAGCTGGGTACTTACTAACACTAAGAAGATTACTTAGACTCATAAGTACACCAATGCAAACTGCTCACCACTGCGCAAACATCCAGCAACATATATTTTGCCTGTCTTGTTGGAGGATCAAACGTTTGAGTCATCTAATCACCATATTCCCCCTTTAATTAAAAATGTGTCTAACTACTTTGCCTTTTCTGTGAGTTCCTTGAAGATCATTTAGAACAACCGTATTGCAGACTCTACAGTTATCTGGGGTAATGCTGACTTGCCTAAACATCATCAGTGAGTGTAAAATCCTTGTGATGTGTAAGAAACATACTTTTAAGCTGTCCCTGAGCAAGGCACTTCCAACTGCTCCATTTAGCAGTCCACTGCTCAGCTCTCCGACAACTCACCTTCCTGGTTATTGCTGTGAATGTGACACCTGATTAAAGCAAGATTGAAACCTTTTATCATTTAGCATTAACATATAATAGAATGGAACAAGGGCATTTAAAGGGGAGTTTAATGCACTGTGCTGAAAATCAATTTTGTAGCACAAACCAGCATGACCTTGAATCACATTTTATCCAGCTGCTGTAAAATGATGAGGATGGCCTACTCTTACTTACTACCAGAAGAGGGTGCCATTTGATCAGTGTCTATCACATATACATTAAATCATGTGGCTATAGTTTTATAAATGTGGCAGCTCACCAGAACCAGCAGTCAGCCTCAGAGCCACAGTCCGGTGAGAGCTGCTAATGGTCAGGTCCCATCAGAGAAATTCAACTGAAAGAACATCTGTAAAAAAGAAATCTGACTGAATGCAAAATCTTAAATGGACACAGAATTTTAAAATGCTTGTCCAGGCTTTACAACCCTACTTGCTGAAAGGAAAGACAGAGGGCAAATAACTCTTGTAATAAAATATCCATAAATGTAATGTATAAAATATTAATTTATTCGGTTTCTGGCTGGATTGTGTTTGTCCATTTTATGAACACATGAAGATAGGGTCTATAAGTCTCCAAGGCATAGAACGGTTTTCTTCAATGTTCACTGCTGATTATAATTTATTTATGTTAGAATTATTTTCTTCTTGTTTTTTATGCACTATTACAAATGCCATGCCAATAAAGCTTAAATACCAAAAATGGCGGTTCAGACAGTAAAGATTGCCACTGGGTTTACTTATTTCTCCTCCTAATGAAATTAACTCTGCTCAGTTGCTCCAAGCAGAAAAACTAAGAATTTATCCTATGCAGTCATATTATAATCATATACGGTAATTAAGACTGAATCATTCTGTTCATGTACAGTATTTTTACTGTGTTCCGAAACATTTTTCAATCCATGAAAATGAAAAGTACTGTTTTGAACCTATTCTTTAACTTTTTAAGTTTGTTAAACTTGATTATCTGTTATATATATTATATCGTGTTATGCTGTATTACTAAATATTATTCATAGAATATACAAAATTACATAACAGTGAGAGTGGAAGATTACAGCACCAATAATCCACATTGCATCACGTACATTCCACGAAACGTGCTGAATACAGAAGTTTAACTTAAATACATTCTTGTGATTCCCTGTGATTCATTGTTCTCTCATCAGTGTGCTACTATTAGCCCATATACAAAAAAATCTAACAAAAAAGGAAGTTTGTTTCCTGTTTCCATGTTAACCAAATATCCGTCATTGCCCAATTATTTCGTAATGTTGCAAACATTATGAAAACTGATTGTATGTTTCATTTAGCTGCAGGATTACTTATTTGAGAATTTAGATTTTTCAAGTGCTTGTTTAACACACATGAAAAAAACAGCTATTCCTTATTTATCCAATATTTTGTACACACCTGGTACCAAGGAAATATTTGCGTACTTACACCTGCATCATTTTTTTTCCACTGGCCAGAAGCCCTTTCTTAGTACAACGACCTCACTGAGCTAATAACTAGTGTGTACCACACTGTTTATAAGGGATTAATCATTATCATTTCTTTCCAACAGTCATTATAAACAACCTTGAGTCAGACCTATAGAGAATCTAAACCCCTTACCCTCTAAAGGGTGTGGCGCTGCTACTATGACTTCCTCTTTATTAACAAAGCACTGACTTTTAGTAGTTGGTCCCCCTTTGAATATCAGAATGAATAACATGGTTTGGATTCTCCTACCGAATAGGCCACTTACAGTTCAGAAAGAGTAAATATTTCTTGTGGGGTGCCCCAAGATTCAGCCCTACAAAGATCAGACAAAAAACATACAAGGATCAGACAAAAAACAAAAAAAGTACAAAAAATACAAAAATGTGACCAGTACTATTAAGTAGTAATAAAAACATAAAACAATCTCTGAAATGTGAGGTTACCTAAGTCGATTTAGCAGGGTGATTTGTACAAAGGAGTTTTTGCACCTCTTGCACTTGAATAGTGGCAATCTAAGACCTGAGGGAAGAGTTACAAACTTAGAATGAAGAAGATGGTTTTTGCAGACTTGCAGAGAACCGGCTGGTCAAATATACCAGTCAGGGAAGTCTGTGAGACAGAGATTCTTTCCTGCCTCTTGGTTCTGTCATCTGCAAACATGGCTAACATTTGTTTACACAGATGCAAAGTTCTCTATCTCTGCGTCAAAGCCCTGTTGTCCTTATAGCGTGAACAAAATTATTAGAAGAATTAGTAGAGGATCTTTGTTTCACACTAACCTCCAAATAAAAATATCATAAATTCAGCTCACAGTAGCTCGTCCGGAACTATTTAGCCTATAAAAACAATTGTCAAAATTATTTAAACAACACCAAGTTTTAAATTGGAGTAACTATTATTTCCCTTGTATGTAGATGGCAGCTGGGGATGGTTGGTCCTGAGCTGAAGATCTTATCTGAATATATATTCTGGTTTTCCAATAGTTTGCGATCATTTAAAAAAAACAGTCCTAATGCCAAAACCTGGTAGCCACACATTTGGGCTAATCTGCGTTAACACCGGAATCTGACCTTACCATAGAAATTATTATACCATAATATAAAATAAACCAGCATGAAGAATTCAAAAGAACTATAAAACAAGGTAATTAACAAATCGAGTGACTGCACTCTAGCTAGTTAACGCTAGCTGGAGAGATAGCTTAAGCTGAAACTAGTTTACCCTCATTTTCCTGTTTCCTGGAATTGACAGGAATTGAGTTTGTTATATATTGAACTGAATGTTTTATGTAAAGTTTGAGACAATGGTTAACCAGCATAAAGAGGTATTCCCAGCTTCAGTGTGTTTGTAACTTCTTCCTTCAGTAATAAAATAACCAAAGGAATTACCACTTGTCAGTAAAAGTTGTAATGTTTAATAACTTCTATACTAAATAACTAAAGTCAAGCCTAATAGTAGGCTATTTACTTGCCCATTATGCGCCTGACAAGGACATTATTGATCTTTCTGCTGATCATTTGTGCAATTATCAGTTTTCTCAATAGTGGCACATGAGCACTTACTGTAATATCACATTGTTTTTATTTCTTAGAAGTTGACTCATACTGTAATGTCAGCCAATTACTGACTTCATGACTCAACTTCTGTTTAACTTGCTTTCAGCACCATGCCAGATCATACAGTTATACACCTGTTGGCAAGCAGGTCAACGTGGTAAGGCAAGGAAATGGGCAATGAATGAGTTGTACGTGCCACGTAACGTGTGTCTGCTTCTATAATAATTACAATATAGTTGTGTAACAAAGAGAAAGAGAGTGAGCGAGAGAAAATGAATGTGATCACACTGTATGTCAGTCAGGGCCCCGAGGCTCTGGAACAGCCTGCCCGAGGAAATCAGGTCGGCTGAGTCAGTGAACTCTTTTAAGTCCCTTGTTAAAGCATACTTTTATAGGAGAGCCTTTCCCGATCTTATTTGACTTTATTTTATCCCTTTTATTTTATTCTATTTTACTTATTTTATATTTATCTTAAACGTGTATTTTAGTCTTTTCAATGTTTTCTTGCTTTTATCTTGTATTGTTTTTGTATTATTATCTTTTGGGTATTATTGTCTTTACACTTGTTAAAGCACTTTGTAACTTGTTTTTTAAAAGTGCTCTACAAATAAAGATTATTATTATTATTATTATGTGTGAATGGATGTCATCCAGATTTGAGCAAAAGACACTGCTAGTAATTGGTACTTCTGTGAACCATCTGAGCCACCACCCTGACCGAATCTTAACCTTAAGAGAACAAAAGTCATATTGATATCATATTGGATTAGATTGGTTTAATGAAATTATGATGATGGAAAATTGAGTGATTGCACGACATAATTATGTCATATGTATGTCATAATTATCATATGTAAGATTACAGAGTGTAGTGTTGTGTGTTCTGAAGAATAATTCTGATACGTTTACATTAACATGCCTCTTGTCTTGTGACGATGATTAACTGATTAGTGATGATCATTTGTTAAATATCTGCATGTCAGGTATGTATGCAGCAACAAGGAAGTAACCATGTATATTGTGACTTCCTGTAAGACTGTATTAATGCCACATTTTCCAAGGGAGATTACTATCAACACTTAAACAGTGTCTCTTTTGTCTTTTTCCGCTGAACAATAAACTCTCCTAAACTGAAACAGATTAGAATTGGCATTCAGCCCAGGTCTTCAAAAAAAGAAAGCTTCATTGTCAAGATTTATATCTACAACAAGGAATATGTGTCTATTGTATGAAGAAACCTGTCTGGCATGACCCACAGATGCCCTGCAATGCCAAACAAGCTAAAACTTAAGAAGATTTCCCTCAGACAGAGAACCATACCAATTGTGGATTACCAATCAGAAGAAACTTTAATGTATTAAGTGATTGGCTTTGTCTTAAAAAGAAACCCATCAATTTGACACAGCAAGGTATGTCTTCAGGTCTTAGGGACTACTACTGAATATGGGAAAAAATATTTATTAAGCAGTTGGTGCCTCCAGAAGGTGCTGTATAAAGTATTATAAATTGCCTCAAGTGATGTCACTTAAGGCAGCATCACTTTGGTTCCAAAGACTACAAGTTAGAAAATGGAAAAGAAAGTCTTGGTGTGGAGTTGGAAAGAACTCAGCTTACTAGGCCGCTGTAGCTTGACGCCACACGCAAGTTGATTTATGTAAGTAGGAAAACCAAGATTTATGCCTCTGGTCATTGTTAGCAATACCAGTTAATAACAACACAGTATATAGAACATACAAACACCTTATCAACATGTCTACAGATATAAGTTGGACAGGACTGTGTGTATGACAGAAGTGTGATAAACAGTCTACTGTTTCACTACTGTGCTGGGAGCAGACACCTTTGAGGTTGGGGTTGGTGAGGTTCTTCTGACTTTCCGAGTCAGAAATCTGACTGAAGAGGGTGTTCTACTTAGAAGTTGGATATTCCGACTTCCCATGTCAAATAGGATGAACCAAAATACCCTCAACCAGATTAGACTGGTTGAACTGGGCAGCTGCCAAGTCTATAAATTGAGCAGGGCATTCCAGTAGAACTACCCTGAGTAAATAAAGGTAATGGAGCAACTGTATTCTTTACATCAGCTCCATGTAAATGGCATGATATGTTTTGAGTTGGTTGTTTGATTGAATATCTCTGAAATGTGAGTGTGAGTGGTTGTGTTTTTCCTCATTAAATCAGTCATCTCACATGTTCCCTGTGATGGACTGGACCCCCTCACATACACACATGCAATTTCTGCATGTTTAAGCGGGTATAGATAATGGATGGATGGAGACTATTGGAGACTATTGAAGGATAGTTGGTAAAGAGGGGTAAACATAATGTTTCTATTAGTATGAAAGAACTGTGTGTTTTATCTAATTTCTTAGTGAGTGATTTGCTGTGTCTCACTTAGATAAGGTTGTGAAACATGGCGATTTAAGCATGCATCACACACAAACCCTGCCCCATTGCTTGTATAATTAATCATACCAGGAAACTGCTGGTTGAACAAGAAAAAGTCCCAGGCCAAAGGCCAATTCTTTCAAATTTGGGCACGTCTAAATGTAGACGTGATATAGAGCGATTTGTTACCCTGTTAGATATCAGCGTTTATGTAATAACCTGAGGGAGGGGTGATGGCTCTGATGACGGTAGATATATGATGATCTCAAGAAGGAGCCATATCTCAGACAGGACAATAAAAAGAAAAGATTAGGACTTAGTCTTTTCTTTTTATGACTTTTTATTTTCAACTCTACAGAGCACTACAGAGTCAACTCTTCACTGTTGAAGTTGAGACTGGTGTTTTTCTGGGTACTATTTAATGACACTGCCAGTTGAGGTCCTGTGAGGTGTCTGTTTCTCAAACTAGACGCTCTAATGTATTTGTCCTCTTGCTCAGTTGTGCACTGGGGCCTCCACTGATTTTTCTATTCTGCTTAGAGCCAGTTTGCATTGTTCTGTGAAGGTATTAGTATACAGCATTGTACGAATTCTTTGGTTTCTTGGCAATTTCCCACATGGAAAAGCCTTTATTTCTCAGAACAAGAATAGACTGACAAGTTTCAGAAGAAAGTTGCTTTAATCAGCACATCTGTTTTTAGCTGTGCTGCCATGATTGCAAAAAGGGTTTTCTTATGATCAATTAGCCTTTTAAAATGATAAACTTTGTTTAGCAAACACAACCTGCCATTTGAACACAAGGCTGATGATTGCTGATAATAGGCCTGTGTATGCCTATGTAGATTATCCATTACAAATCAGCTGTTTGCAGCAACAATAATCATTTAATATTGCTGAAAAACCAAACTTTGCCTTCAGACATGACACACAAGCCTGACATGACATGACACACACCAAAACACAGTTTTACACACTGGTGAGATAAATTCAAAAACATACTACAAAAACTGGTTATAAGTAATGTTGCTTGGGGTTCTTTCCCTCAAAAAACATTTTGACATGATGAACAAATCCTCCTCCTCCTCCCTACTCCTCTTCTTCCTCTCCCTACTCCTCCTCAAGGGGGTAAGTCAGAGGTCAGTGAGGTCGACCAAAGCCTGCATGGAGGGTTCCATTTTAGTCCAAAAATGACTTCAAAGCCCTGCAGCACACTGTCGCACATGAGAGATGTAACCATATTGGTTAGATTATAAACTCTCTGCGTATCTAAAAAAAACTATTCCTCCATCAGTGACGCTACGTTGGTGTTTGGCAGGGGGGCCTTGTAGGTGGGTGGATTAAACAGTGACGATCTGAGTCAGACGAATATACTGAGCCAGAAGACCTTTGTTTGTGCAGCCATGCAGCTACCAGAATTACAATGTTTCTGCCATTGCTCTATGCCATTACAGTTTTTCTCAATTGATTTGGTACATTTACTAAAACAAACTTACGACACTGTGGACCGGCCTAGATTAGGCTGCACTCTTCATACTTAGGCCATGGTTGATTACATGGACTATAGTTGTTGCCTGTATCTTATTATTTGATATTTATCAGTGTCTTTGCCTTTCTCTGGCTCTTCCTCGTACTCTGTGCCCCCCTCTCCCTCTTCCTCTCTTCCTCATTATACCACCCCGCACTCTAATGCACCTTCCACTTGCACGGGCAGTCTCTTGCCCATATCTTTCCTGCATGCTCCATATTCCACAGCTGTAACATTGATTCTTACCCTTGCAGTATATGTTTGAGAACTGATTAGTTATGAGAACTGATTAGTTATATGTTTTTTTTTGGACAGTTGCATTTGGTTGCTCTAAACTGTGAGGAAATTGAATTGTTCCCAATCTAGCCTATGTCTATCCATCTATTATGTACCTAATATAAGTGTGACAGGTTATTTCAATGTCTTGCTCAAAGACACTTCATCAGTACAGTGCTTTTTTGTCTGATAATACAGACACACTTGAATCTATGTATTTCAGCTAAAGTGGCGTCTTTCCTTTCCTATATATAGATACAAAAAGTACTTCTGTGGTCAAGTAAGCTTGTTGCTTTAATCCTGCTTGGGATGTTTTATTAGGCCACCATGATATTGACTCAGTTCATTTAATATTTGCATACACCCTTCATATTTATTTACAGTTTTTCTCAAATGCTTAAACACATTTCTTGAAATTATGCCTCAAATCCACAACTTCTCCAAACATCCTATTCAAAATGAAGCTCTCCACTCAAAACCATTCAATCTTGCTGAAAAACCAAACTTTGCTCTCAGACATGACACACAAGCCCTCAAAAACACACACACTACGACACAGTTTTGCACAGTTTTACAGTTTTACACACTGGTGAGATAAATTCAAAAACATACTACAAAAACTGGTTATAAGTAATGTTGCTTGGGGTTCTCTCCCTCAACACAAAAGAAATAACAAATTTATACATTTGCACACATATTTTATTCCTCTGAACAGTACAACACATCAAATAACAAATTATTCTGTCCCAGTGTCCTGTCATATTCTTGTTCTCCACCTCCTTCTCCACCTACCCCTCATCCCTCCACCCCCACCACCTCCTTCTTCACATCTCTCTCCTCCCTAGTCCTCCTTCCTTCCCCCCGGCCCTACTCCTGCTCCACCTCCTCCTCCTCCTCCTCCTCCTCCTCCTCTCTGGTGTCCCCTACCTCTTCCTTCAGATTTCTCTGGATCCATTGTTCCAAAACTGAATGAACTGACTCTGGCCCTTTTACAGTTTTTTCTGAATACTTAAACCCTAACCGTGATTCTCATAGCACAATTTCTAAAACTATTAATACTTATAGCAAAACCACTCACTGAGTTTGCAAAACTAAAAGCACAAACACTGCTTTGCACTCAGTTTGCAATTTTGTAACACACACTTTGCAAAACTGTAGGTACAATCCACTGCACAGCACTCTTTTTGCGGAACTGTAAACACAACTCACTGCTTTACACTCAATTTCCAAATGATCAACACACTCCTAGCAAAACTATACACATGTATGGCTATTATTTACACTATTTTGCCAACTGTCTGGCACACTGTCACATGTGAAAACTGTTTTAGATAATTAGTTCACTTTGCAATCAGCCTATAAATAAGCCACAGGTAAGCTGTCCGTGTGGAGTACAATGGAGGGAGCAGGACGAGTGAGAAGAGTGAGAATTAGAGGAGGCCGAGGCTGTGGAGGTGAAGAAGCGAGAGAGAGAGGACGACAAGGACAAGGAGGTGAAGTAAGAGGAAGAGGACAAGGAGGTGCAAGAGGATGACGAGGAGGGGGAAGAGGAAGGGTAAGAAGAGCAAGAAATAGAATTACTGATGACATCAGAGCTCCAATAGTGGACCATGAACCATGGAATGATCCTGAGGGAAGCTGGCCAATGGGTTCAGCCTAACTTGAGCCGCTACACTGTAGCAAGCATCATAAGGACATTTCGAAATGAGAATCGGTTAGTAAAGTCACTTTTCACTAAGTTTTGTAGCACTGCCATACTCTAATGAGAACAAAACATGTAAAAATACTGAAATTGTTACTTTACAGAATTGCTAGACGTCCAGATGCTGGGGGCAGAGGAAGAATGTTCACTGCAGAACAAGACCCATATAGTCAATATGGTGATTGCAAATAATTCCATAAGGCTACGAGAAATACAGCAGTGCATATTTGAGGATGACACCACCTTCCAAAACATACACAATGTGAGCATTTCTGTATTATGTCGTGTACTTGCCCACAACAGAATCCGAATGAAAAAAATCCCTTTTGAGAGTCCCTTTTGAAAGAAACAGTGAACGTGTAAAACAACTGCGATATGACTATGTGCAGGTAAGCTATAGTATCATTGGTACTGAATCTGGAAGTGCATAGTGCTGTGCATGGGCCTGATGTGCTGCATTTGTTTTGTCTTGTCCAGAGAGTGATGGGTCATGAGCAGCTTTCTGTGGATGAGGCAGGTTTTAACCTCACTAAAACAAGCAGATGTGGCAGGAACATTATTGGACACTGTGCCATAATCAATGTCCCAGGACAACGTGGTGGTAACATAACTATGTGCAGCTATAAGTCAAAATGGTGTTGTTCACCATCATGCAACCCTAGGCCCATATAACACTGCACAAATTATTACATTCCTGGACACCTTACATGACATGCTCACTAATGTTCAGAGACATCAGAGCAGACCGGATACATCATCATATGGGACAATGTTAGTTTCCATAGGGCTGCTTTGGTCCGCAACTGGTTTACAGATCACCCACTCTTCACTGTACTCAACCTCCCTCCATACTCTCCATTCTTGAATCCAATTGGAGAGTTCTTCTCTGCCTGGCGCTGGAAGGTCTATGACCGTCATCCCCATCAACGCATAGCCCTTTTACAGGCAATGGAGGAGGCATGTGGGGATATTGACCAGGAATCATGTCAGGCCTGGGTACGGCATTCCAGAAGATATTTTCCCCGGTGCCTTAGACTAGAGGACATTGCATGTGATGTAGATGAAATTTTGTGGCCAGACCCAGAGAGACGACACGATATAGACTGATTTAAAAAAAAAAATTACTATTACATGTGAAATTACTATTTTGTGTTTTGACTTGGAAAAAACCCACTGGTGTTTGTTTTGATGTGTGTAAATAAACACCAGTACTTGAAGTTTGGATCCCTGTATGTTTACAGAACTATGACAAAAGTATGACCTCAAACTGACATAGCCTACCTTGTGCACAGAGAAAGCAAAAGCCAGATGTGTTTTTTATTCATACCATCAGTGTGTAGTTGGCGCATTGTGTGCTTATTAATGTGATGGCTTGTGTTAACTGTTTGATACAAAAATACCATTTTTACGAAGGTTTGAAGAGTTAAGCAAGGTTTATTAGCTTTTGCAAGAGAATTACAATGTTTTGCTGATTTGGTGAAGGGTTTTCTTATTTATGTGTAGAGTTTTGCAAAAAATAGCCAATAGTTACAAAAAATGTGCTTAAGCCATCAGAAAAAACTGTAAAGTAGCAGTTGTGCAGACAGCACTCACTGAGAAGTGCAGTTTGTCACAGAATAATATTCAAGATAAATACTGATCAATAATAATAATAATAACAATATAATTCATAAATTCATGTGGCACCAAGGAAAATGTTTTTTATCTCTTAATCTTTCTCGAGGTGGAGAAGCTGTCTGTCTTGTCGCTCAGCCGACAAATCTGAAGCTAATGTAAGCTATGACTATGAGCTGAGTGTAGCACCTTTCTGGGTTTTAGGATGCTTACTACTGACATGACATTGATTGAATATAAAATCAATCCTACATTGTTATATAAAAAAATCACAATGACAGTTAATTCAAGTTACATCTCAGAGTCAAACAGCAAATAAAAACTCACATGATGCACAAGAATTAAAAAATATTTTATGAAATTATGTTAAATAAAATGTCTCCTTGTTAACTGATTTGATTTTAATGTAAACAATAATATTAATGATTATAGAATAATGATGTAAAGAAGAACACACATTAACATTTCAGGACATAAAATCAAAACTTCCTACACCGACTGTGATTTTGTGTAGAAAAGTATTTCTAATTAACTGCTGCAATAACTTGTATTCTCCAGCATAAAGTGGCTCATTGTTCCTTCTGTAACCATGATTTCCATTGCTCTGCAACAAATTAGAAGTTCTCATAGTGATGCATAAAATGGGCCTGATCCCTCTTGTTCATCTGCTGGCAAGCTTTCTCTACGTTCTTGGTCAGTCCTGGTGGTCCACAGCTGAATACACCAATTTTACCCACCTACAGAAAACAATGCACATTTAAGAGATTAATTTATTTTGTCCAGAGTGGTGTGCTGGGAAAAGTTTCAGAAAAACACAAGGTACGACGATGGAGGAAAGACTGACCTCAGGGTGAACTTCCTGCAGTGAGCTGAAAAAGGACACAAAGGGTGGACGGCCGAAGTGGGTGACGGACCGGAGGCCAGTGAAAAGACTGCGGTTCCACACCTTCTGAAAGTGTCGCTCACACACGTACTGTCAACACATTGCAAAGACAGTGGTGAGTGATCATTAGTCCTTTAAATTTAATTACAGTTTTTCTCAATTGTTTACACACAAATTCTGGTACTTGAGACACAATGACCACAACATGTAACTCATTCACCAACCCCCTGAACCAATTCTGCTAAACTACAAGCACAATTCCTGCTTTACACTCAAATTGCAGTTCTAAAACACACTTTTTTCAAAACACTACACACAATTCTCTGCTTTTGGCACAAGTTTCATGCAGAAAATATCTTGTTTTCACAAGGAACACACTGCCATTCAAATATGCACAATGACTCATCACAAGGGCAAACAACCGTCACACAGTTTTCCAATTAGCAATCAGAGCTTTAGCATAAAAGGGCAACAGGTGAGCTCTTCAATGGAGCAATGGATGCCAACATTGGAAACAGAGGCAGAGCCAGAGGACGGCCAAGGACCGTAATCTCTGATGAGATCCGAGCCACTTTGGTTGATCATGTGGTCAACCATGGTCTAACAATAAGGGAGGCTGGGCAAAGAGTACAGCCAAATCTGAGCAGGTACACTGTAGCATCCATCATCCGGACTTTCCGAAAAATAGGTAAGAAATATACTCTCACTAGCAAATTGCAGTACTGCATATCAATACAGTACTCAATGGGTACAGTAGTACAGTATTGCCTGTGGACTGTTCTGTAGGACTGTAAAAATACTGTAAAGTATGTTTCAAGTATTTAGGAAATGTATACCTACTTTGTATTTACAGTATTTTACTATTTGTTTGGCAGAACTGAAAAATTACCAACATAAGGTGGTCGGGAACGTCTTCTGTCTCCTGAACAGGAAACTGAAATCATAAACATGGTCCTAGAAAACAATGCCATAACATTACAGCAAATACAAAGAAAAATAATAGAAAACAATGACCTGGCCAGCGCGGAGGGAACATCACAATGTGTGCAGTGATTACCCACCACGGCGTCATCCATCACAATGCTACCCTTGGCCCCTACAACACCGCCCATCTGATCACATTCCTGGACACCCTACACAACACACTCATTCCACCAGATCAGGTAGATGGCCCAGAGCAGCTCAGGTACGTTGTCATTTGGGACAATGTAAGTTTCCACAGGGCTGCTCTGGTTCGTAACTGGCTCAGTGACCACCCACGCTTTTTAGTTGTTTATCTCCCTCCATATTCTCCATTCCTCAGTCCAGTTCTCCAAGCTATGGAGGATGCATGTGGAGATATAGCAGCTGATGCTTTCATGGCTGGAATCGCCATGCTAGGCGATATTTCCCCCACTGCTTGGCCAGGAAAAACATTGCTTGTGATGTGGATGAGGTGCTGTGGCCAGACCGCAACAGAAGAGAGGATGCAGCATAGTTTGTTTTTAGTTTTTTTACTGTAACTGTGTACGGTAAATTCTTCTGTTGTTTTGTATGTGGAACTTTGTGTTGGTTGGGAATGGGATGTACACTGTGTACTTTGTTTTTGTGGGACAAATAAAATATATTTGTTACCGTGTATAAAAACAACATTCTCAAATATTTTACAACACACTTATGTATGTACTGTCGTAAGTGTAACACTGAACAAAAAAAAAGGCCTAAGTCATTATGATGAATGGAGATGAAGTGTTTTCCATTCATCATAGTGTTTTACATTGAGCACATCAGTGTTCAACTGGTTCTTATATATCTATTCATATGATAGTTTGTGGGTTATTTGAAAACAAAATAACATTTTTGAGAAGAAGAAGTAATAACATTGTTTTGAATGTAAAGTTTCATTTTGCAGGAGAATTGAGGGGTTTTGCCGTGCATGTCTTTTGATTTGTGTGTAGCATTCTGAGAATATGACACATTCTTTCGGAAAATGTGTGTAAACAATCGAGAAACTGTAATATTAAAGGAATAGTTTGGGGAAATATGCTATTTGCTTTCTTTGTGAAAGTTAAATCAGAAGATCAAGAACACTCTCATATCCACATGCTAAATATTGAGCTATAACCAGCAGCCAGTTAGCTTACTGTAGCATGACATGAACACTGGACAAAATGGAAAAATACTAGTTTTTGTATGGATTACACAAACGAGACATAACCTGTAAATTGGTGACCTTTAGTGGTGCTAGTAGTTTTGTTATCTGTGGACAGAGCCAGGATAGCTGTTTCTCTGTTTTCAGTCTTTATGCTAAGCTCAACTAAACTAAGCTAATCCTGCTTTTAGCGGACTGTAGCTTCATATTTACCATACAGATGTGGCAGTGGTAATCTTCTCAACTAACGCCAAGCAAGAAAGCAAATGAATATATCTTATTATTATTCCTGTAAGGTAGTACATGCAACATATTTAGAAGTCAACATTAAAATTAACTGAAGATCTCACCAGCATGGTGGTGCGGAGGTCGAACTTTTCGGCCACCTGAGTGATGTAAGTGTGGACTGAGACCAGGTCCAGGGTGTCCAACTCCTCCACCTCCTTGATGATGTCTGACACCCACTCAAACTGACGTTGTGTCCGTGTCACCCAGATGAAGTACACCTTCAAGAGAGTGTTAGTAGAGTGAGCTTCTTCCACATATATAAAATGCTTCAGGCAGAGATTCAAGACAAAATGTACTGTTTTATTTTTTATTTTAAACAGCACCTTTTTACATTGAATCTTGGACTTGATGGAGGACTTGAACACCAGGTCTTTGAGGATGGAGGCAAATGGAGTGACTCCAATTCCTCCGCCCACCAGAACAGACACCTCAAAGTCAGTCCACTCCTGGTGGCCCTCACCAAACGGGCCATCCAAGTACAACTTATGAATGAATAAAATATCAAAGTCAGTGTCACGAAAAAAATTGAGAACCAGATGAAACAATTCACACACATAAATAATGCTTTAACCTGCCTTTGGATAGGCTCCGAGCTCAATCAGGCTTTCGTCAGTGTAGAGCTCTCTTAGCCGGCTTGTCCAGGGCCCAACAGCACGGATGTGTAGGCTCAAGGTCTCTTCGTGGGGGGCTGACGTCAGTGTGAATGGGTGGTACTCATCTGTCCCCAACATTAGGCACGCAATGCGAACCCACTGGCCTGAACGGTACACAAAGCCCTGTGGTCGCTTGAACTCCAGGTGTGTCACACCTACAGTCAGGACAGCCAAGGGATGTGTGAACTCAAATGCAAAGTGTGCACAAACATCAAGCTATTTCAGTGAAGACGGTGAATTTAATTAGCAAGGACTAAAATCAGGGAGACACAGAGAATAAGGAGACATTTAAAATACTCCATGGTGATTTTCACCTGAAGGCAGCAGCTCAGCTCTGACCACTGGGATCTCCAACTTCTTCCTGTTCAAACTGATAAGTTTGTCCAGCAGGAAGAGCAGTGCAGGTGGAATTAAGTAGATGTGGAAACGGGGCTCTTGGAGCAGGGCAAAACTGCCATGAACAACTGTCTGTTGGATGAAAACAAAGGCAACACCACACTTTTCATGAAACTGCCTCTCGTCATGAAAGCGACCTGACTGCAGAATGCACTTGGTGTATTTTGAAGTCAGAAAAGTACTCACTAGAATGTAAACAACAACGTAGAGGTAATGTGTGATCCAAAACCCACGAAAACTGATGCGACGGAAATAGTGTGTTGCAAAAACATACATAAATGCAAAAACAAAAAGAAGCAAGATACCAGTGATTCCTAGGAAAAGGAAGCAGAGCAAAAATAATTATAGTATAATACAATACAATAAAAAAAACAATAAAACAAGCAGTCCATGTAACACTCAAGGTCAAACATCTGTTTTCTTATGATACCTGGAACAGTTTGAAAGAACCACCACGACCATTTCTGAGGAAGTTCAGACCTAAAATGAAAACACTATAAATTAGCTGACATATCTCCTAGCAAAGTGTGTACAAATATCTGATCAAATCAGGCAGTTATTTCAAGCATTACCCATTGTTGGATAAGACTTTAGGGAACAGACAAGACAGGATGCTGAGGTCGCTGATGGAGAAGATGTAGACGTTGACCACATGGCCCAAACTATGAACAACTACAGTCAGAATAGAAATAGGAGTGAGCTTAAATAAAATGTAAACAGGTGAAGACATAGAAAATTAACTTTTCGTAATTTCTACCAACTTGTAAGGATGATGGCAGTCATGGCCATTATGCGATGGAAATCGACGGCTGCATCAAAGGGGATGTATTGGTTGAGGAAGGTCTCTCGGCACAGCGTGATGAGGTTGCGACACACAGTGAGGAGCATGTAGGGAAACAGAAAGGAGATGGCGGCCGCCGAGCCACGAGAAACTATGATGCCCACCAGTGAAGTCTCAGGGAAGCCTGTGGAGTCGGCGTGCAAACTGTAGTCTGCAAACAAGGGTTTTAATCAGTTCCAGAGGTTTGTTTCAGAAAAGGCTCACACTAACCAGGAAGGTATGATGCTAAAGGTAAAGAAGGACTATAATACGTGAACATGACACAGATAAGAATCAGAACAAGGAGAAGAATGATTTCTACTCACAGTAACATCTTTCAAGAGTCACGCCAGCTGTGATGCCGTAAACAATGAGGAAGCAGACGATATGACGGCGATAATTCTCAATGAAACGTTTGAACTGCTGGATCTTCTGCTGGATTGGGTTTCTTATGTACTGCTCACGCTTGGGCTTTACATAAACATTTGGAGTGTTGACAACTGACCTGAAAATATTCAGATCCATTAGACTTTATTCAGTAGATAGTCTTTGCTCTCTAGCTGTGGAGTTTTTGACCAGGAGGGTGTGATACTTTAACTTTCTACTGTAAAACCTTTATAGTTGGAGGGGCTAAAGAGCAGTTACATCATATAAAATGCATGCAAGGGGAACCTGAAGAGGGATAGTTTTCAATAAACACTGTTAATAAAGTAATTTACAGTAGCAGAAAAACTGAAACAAGGAACAAACTTTTTCCGTCTGCGTATCTCCTGTCCTTGTGTCTTGATGATGCTGCAAACAAAAAATTAATATGATTATAAGCTGGTCCACAATGGTCACTAGGGATATATAAATTAAAAGGATTAAATGAAAAAGCTACAGTGGATCACTGTTTTTAATTACACTGACAAGCAAGAGTTGTAATATTTGTGGTCTGGATGAGTGATCACAGCCCCTGTTCTCTTACCTGTTTGCTGGACAGATGAAGGACACTCTCTGATCTCGACTAATCTTCTTCTTCCCCTGTTTCTCCATCCCTACACACACAGCAGAGGCGCTAATTTATCAAATAAGGTCAGAGAAATGAGGATTTTACAAAAAAAGATCTTTTTAGGCAAAACTTTTTCCAACCTTTGACATTGAGTTGGGCAAACTGTAGCTCCTTCTCATGATCCCGCAGGAGGAAATGGAAGTCCTCCCATGTGATTTTCTCCTTGTCATCAAAGCCTGCGGCCTGCATCATGGCCTTGATGCCGTCCTCGACCTGGCTCTTTGACAGAGCACAGTTGGAGACTTCAATAAAAGACCTGCAACACATCAAAAAGATGAAGATGAACTTTCAGACAAAAAAAAAGACATACTGGGATGAAAAAAAGAAACACTGATCACACCTGAGCATCCTGGCAAATTCTTCTTTTGATAAGAAACCATTTCCACCAATGTCATTCATGGAGAACATCAGTTTGGATTTTTCCTCTGGAGACCCTGATTACACACACATATCACAATGACAAAATGTAAGAAGTTATTGGATAATGACATCAACTTTTTATTGGATATCAGATATGTTCTGTACTGAAGTCCATTGCTCATTCCAAGTTGTCTAGATCTACATAACTTCAATCTATGAAATCTTTCATGAAATGGAATTTTCTTTACTTGATTTACTTATTTATTTATATACTTGGATTTCATGGGGTGTTCAGTAAATGTATTTGCATTTGCAGCTGGACACTGCAGCTAGCTTATTATTACATTCAGTAGAAACATTTCCCATGATTGTCTAAATGCTTTTCTACTTTCCCTTAAGTTCTGGAAATGCAGTTTTTAGCAGAAAAAATACAAATATATGTACAAAATCACAAATATTTTAGCATTAGTTTTGTTCTGTTAATCAAACTGCAGCTGTTTTTTTATTTAGGCATTTTTTGATGTACATGTTATGTATTGCTTCGAGTGACAGCACACCTACAAAAGCCACAGTATTTTGTTGTGTATTGTACCTTTCATAAAGATAACCAAAACATCAAGAAACTCTTGGAAGGAGAGGTAACCGTTTCCGTCTTTATCAGCTAGTGTGAACATGGAGTCCACGAATAAGGAGTCAGACTTGAGGCCCAGTGCATCAGCAAACTCAGACGCTGTCAGCTCGCACTGGAGAACCTCTCTGGCTTTTTTGTGGGAAATGCCACTCATGTCCCCAGCGTCGCGCTTCTCTATTTCCAAGACCTGTGCACCAGAGGGACAGCGAGGGACAGCGTCATCATCACTATACCATATGTGTCATTAGTAATATCACTGACGTTAACTGAGGTTACTGTATGTCCATCACAGATGAGGTAACCATCAAGACCAACAATTAGTTCTTTTGGCTGGAGGTCGGACCTAATTTGACCTCAAACAAGGATTGACAACATTTTGTGACTGAGCTTTAAGCTGCTGCCGTAACAGAGCAGAGAATGAGGTAAACATCCAGAGGCTGAAAGTACCTTAGACAAAGCGTGTCGAATGAAAGTTTCCACAATCTGTGCCCTCTGCTCTTTGGTTAAAGCCTCCTTCAGCAGTTCCACCTCTCTGATCTCCTTCACTCTAATCTCCTGCCCGGTGTCTGTCACCCCCGAGTGCAGGTGCATGACAAATGCTGCACGTTTGCTCTCGTCATCAAAAAACAGTGTCTGGAGCCACAAAGAGGAAGAGGAAGCATCAGGAGGAGATTAACAGGATTGTAGGGAGATAAAAAGTGGTGTAGATAGGTACATCGGCAGAATCATGCTTGCATCAATGATTGGATAAGGAGAAATATAAGAGTAGAAGCAACTTCAGAGCATAAGTGAGAAAGATGGATGCGCTTAAACTGCAAACATTCTTAAATATGAACACAGAATTTGGTTGTAAATGCTTACACAAGATGCACCAGCAGCAACATTAAAAAAAAAAAGATTTCCCCTTACAACTTGAATCAGATTGCAGCTGCTTTTTCTCATCAAGAGCCTGAAGGTGTAAACCACCCACTCCGATTCCCCGCTACTCACCAGGTCATACTCTTTTGATACTTTGAGCAGCAGAGCTTTCTGGTGACGGTCGTTGGAGAGAAGGACATCGAGGTAGTCCTGGTTGCCCAGGTTGAGGCAGCGATTAGCGGACCCAGATCTATCGTAGACCTGCAGCATCCTTCTCTCATTGACTTCCACACTGACAGGATGCAGAGGTTTTTTATGGCCCTGCCACTCATAGGCTAGAGAGAAAAAGTAGAATTAGAAGAGGCGCAAAACTGGTTTCTGGTTGATGATCAGGACAAGTGTCAAATAACAGGAACTACCAGCAGTAAAGAAAACAAAAAGCCTTTTGGTTTCACTGTCACCTGTGAGTAACTGATTATCAATTGAGTTCAGTCTAGCGTTAACAATGTGTTTCATGTTTTGTAGCTGACATAATATAAATCATGTTACTATGAACCTGTCCCATATTCAAAGGCCATAAATTAATGTAATGAACTCAGTTACAACTGTGTTGATGCTTATGTGACAGACGTAATGTCACATTAGCTGAAGGCCAGCGTAGCAGTAAATCATAGCTGCTGACAGTCAGGTGATGTTTATGAACAACTGACATTGAGTCAGTTGTAAAGCCTGACTAACAGATATTATGTTATTAATCCCCTCAGATTTCATACCAGTGATTCCCACAGATGGCTGATCTGTTCTGTCACCAACTTGTCTTGCTCTCTGGAACTTCCTGTACCTGTACTTGCGGAAATACGCCACCATCCAGGCCACTAGTAAACTCACTGTGAAAGTAATAAAATCACCACTTATTGTCAGTTTTACAACAATACTGCTGATGTGTTTTTTGCTGCGCAAAGACATGGCTTTTTGAATATTATACTGACCAACAGGAAAGAGGAACAGAACAATGACAGATATCCCAAAACCAGCTTTACTCCCATCAAAGTAATTAAGTTTGGTAGCATTTGTGCAGGGATGGAGCATTGATGCATTCAGCTGTGTGGGTTGCGGACAAGGATCACCTAAGGCAATTGAGAGAACCATTTTTGTCAATAGTTTACATATTATTACATGTTTGTGATTTAAATATAAGAGACACATTTTTACCATCCTTCCAGAAGAACACGTTTTTCTGAATTTCAGTGGCTTCTGCGCTTGTGACTGCAACAAGGACGTCATGAAAGGTGACATTGCGGATCAACTGGATCTCCTCATCTGTGAACAAACTGGAAAACACACAGTAATATGAAATCCAGTACTTCACACAATAGGATTTGATACTCTGATGGCTATTTCTATTCAAAAATTCCTTTAGAGAGGAATTACCCATTCTGTTTGTTTTCAAACCAGAAGCGGTCTCCATTTCTGATGCGTTCAAACTGGTCCAGGATTATGGCGGAGAAAACTGGACCTGGACCATCGAGAGACTCCAGCAGTCCTCCAGGGAAGAGCTCCAGTTTTGAGATGTCTCTGTTATACAGTTCTGCAACATTGTGCAGCAACTGTTGGAGCAGAACACAAGATGCACTTCAACACACAGGACTACTGTTAAACCGTTTGATGCAGTTCAGGTTTGATCATTCTTTGCTTAAAGAAATGTTTTCTGCGTGGGAGACAAGTTTTTACCTGTGGATTGGTGCTCGTGAGCCCAGGATTTAAGTCTTCAAAAGTCTCGACCGGAGGCAGATCCAGAGCTTTTCTGACCTCAGTGTAACTACGAAGGCCAAAGTCTCTTCCTCTTTGGATGGTCATAGCCACCAGATCTGACCGGGTAAACCTTAGGGGTCCGTACATGAAGTCTGTCAGGGTGCGAATCAGATTAGAGCAGAGTCAGCATTTATGAGTGATATGTATTTAATATATATGTATATTATTTTATTGAACATTTCCATCTTATTTTCATGGTTGCTTGACTTTTTGTGTATTTTCTCTTACGTTGTATATATTTGACTGTTATGCACCACCACATCAAGGCATATTACTTACATGTGAAACCTACAAGGCAATAAACTTGTTTCTCATTTCTGATACAGGTAGTGAATAAGAAGGATTATCACACCTCTCAGGTCCTCCACAACAATATTGTCTTCTCTCTCTGCAATCTGGGAAGCCATGCCCATGAGGAGGGCATCTACATCCTGGCTAGTCTTCACATTAACTCTCTGGAAACACAATGATAGAAGCATATATTATACAGATTTATACATAACAGATATCTCTTCTCGCTAAAAGGTGGCCATTCAAAGTTCACAAGCACATTTTAGTCTTAAAGTAGAGGCATTCTAAAGTTATTCTTTGGAGAGGTAATTTGTAAAGAAACCATCATCATCCATCACACTAATATTCATTATGCAGGCACTAACTATACAATGAAACATAACTGAGAATTTATCAGAGAAATACTGTGTTAAAATATGCTAGTTTTAAACCTCACAATCTTTGCTTTTCTCTACAGAAATAGAGAATATGTGGTTTGCAATTAAAACAATGGCAGAACATTTCTACAAATGGCCTCATTTGTTCTTAGAGACACACACTGGTTTACTTTCCTGCCTCTGAAGCCATAAAGCTCAAATCCTGCAAGAGCTTCTCTGATGTTCTACTTCTGTACTTTTCCACTGTCTCCATAAATAAACAATTGTGTGACTTCGCCGCCTGCTCTCATTTTTTAAAAATCATTATACTACTTCTTAACAAGAAAGCAAATAAAAAGAAAGTAATCTGTATCAGTGGCTGAGTGTGGTGGAGAAAAGGTTTAAACACATACAGTATTTAAAAGAGCACACCAAAAATCTTCCTTGTAAAATTCATGATGTACCTGACGTTTCCAAAAGCTGTTACAAAGACGCATTGCTGGTGATAAGCTGCCATCTATGTTGACAACCTTCTGAAAATGGCAGGTTCTGTTTCTGGGGGAAAAAGGAGAGCCAATATGGAGGGTTGTATTTCAAACAGTTAGTATATACTCTAATTTAGATGGTGTCTGACTCTGTTCACAACTGACAATATTGCACTCAACTAAACATAATGAGCTTAGATTTGTTTTACAGGTGCTGGTCATATAATTAGAATATCATCAAAAAGTTGATTTATTTTAGTAATTCCATTCAAAAAGTGAAACTTGTATAATGTATACATTCATTCCACACAGACTGATATATTTCAAGTGTTCATTCCTTTTAATTTTGATGATTATAACTGACAACTAATGAAAACCCCAAAATCAATATCTCAGAAAATTAGAATATTGTGAAAAGGTTCAATATTGAAGACACCTGGTGCCACACACTAATCAGCTAATTAACTCAAAACACCTGCAAAGGCCTTTAAATGGTCTCTCAGTCTAGTTCTGTAGGCTACACAATCATGGGGAAGACTGCTGACTTCACAGCTGTCCAAAAGACGACCATTGACACCTTGCACAAGGAGGGCAAGACACAAAAGGTCATTGCTAAAGAGGCTGGCTGTTCACAGAGCTCTGTGTCCAAGCACATTAATAGAGAGGCGAAGGGAAGGAAAAGATGTGGTAGAAAAAAGTGTACAAGCAATAGGGATAACAGCACCCTGGAGAGGATTGTGAAACAAAACCCATTCAAAAATGTGGGGGAGATTCACAAAGAGCATCAAGCTCAGTGCGTCAAGAACCACCACGCACAGACGTATGCAAGACATGGGTTTCAGCAGTCGCATTCCTTGTGTCAAGCCACTCTTGAACAAGACACAGCGTCAGAAACGTCTCGCCTGGGCTAAAGACAAAAAGGACTGGACTGCTGCTGAGTGGTCCAAAGTTATGTTCTCTGATGAAAGCAAATTTTGCATTTCCTTTGGAAATCAAGGTCCCAGAGTCTGGAGGAAGAGAGGAGAGGCACAGACTCAACGTTGCTTGAAGTCCAGTGTAAAGTTTCCACAGTCAGTGATGGTTTGGGGTGCCATGTCATCTGCTGGTGTTGGTCCACTGTGTTCTCTGAGGTCCAAGGTCAACGCAGCCGTCTACCAGGAAGTTTTAGAGCACTTCATGCTTCCTGCTGCTGACCAACTTTATGGAGATGCAGATTTCATTTTCCAACAGGACTTGGCACCTGCACACAGTGCCAAAGCTACCAGTACCTGGTTTAAGGACCATGGTATCCCTGTTCTTAATTGGCCAGCAAACTCGCCTGACCTTAACCCTATAGAAAATCTATGGGGTATTGTGAAGAGGAAGATGCGATACGTCAGACCTAAAAATGCAGAAGAGCTGAAGGCCACTATCAGAGCAACCTGGGCTCTCATAACACCTGAGCAGTGCCACAGACTGATCGACTCCATGCCACGCCGCATTGCTGCAGTAATTCAGGCAAAAGGAGCCCCAACTAAGTACTGAGTGCTGTACATGCTCATACTTTTCATGTTCATACTTTTCAGTTGGCCAACATTTCTAAAAATCCTTTTTTTGTATTGGTCTTAAGTAATATTCAAATTTTCGGAGATACTGAATTAATGAATGAATTAGTTGTCAGTTTTAATCATCACAATTAAATGAAATAAACATTTGAAATATATCAGTCTGTGTGTAATGAATGAATATAATATCCAAGTTTCACTTTTTGAATGGAATTAATAAAATAAATGAACTTTTTGATGATATTCTAATTATATGACCAGCACCTGTACACTGTGCTGAGGGTGGGGAGGTGGGGGATAAAACATAAAAATACCTCATGTAAACACCAGGTGGGGCCATAGTGATGCCAAATCGTATGGCAGCAGTCTGAAACTCAGGAGAGATCCCCGGGTCAACAAACTTCTGGTAACCTGTAAACGCATAAATCAGAACATAACACGAAACAATAAAAGGAAAACAAAATAACAAAAAGTAAACTCAAAATCATCCAAATGGTCAAAGTGAGACAACAAACGCAGCACAACTATGAAAATAAAGAGTCATTATCGTGATGGGGTCATCAGATCATTGTCCCTTTAACTTTCTTCAGCTGCGGGTGCTTGTTCAGCAGAAAAAGGAGACTCAGGGTGATGCTTTGCTGACGGAGCACATATTTGTCAAAAACCACCAACGATAGCTCACCTCACCGCGGCTTGTGGTCACCAGTGCATTACCTGTTCCCCTCCACTTGTACGCACACGCACTCTGGCTGAGTCTTACCTGGGTAAGGAGGAAGAGTTTTGTTTCCAAGATATCCAGGCAGCCATTCGTAGAGAGCAATATTCTGTGTGGAAATATAGGAGGGATAAACATTATTGCAGCCTTTTTGAATCCACATGAAAACTGAACTTGTTGCATGGAGTTTGATGATAATACATCCTGCGAATATTATTTTTTAATTGTCTTTTCATCCTTTTTTTTTAATAGTTTCGATAGATAGAAAAAAAGTCTTTTTGAGATTTTTTGATATCACTAATATTTGATTCTAAAGCCTGCATGTTGAAGTGTCCTTGGGCAATCCCAGATTGTTCCTGCATGTAAGTGTGTGAGAATGATTAGTTTCCTTCCAATGAACAGTAGACACTTTGCATGGTAGCCACTGCCATCAGTGTGTGAATGTGAATGTGTGAAAGTGACATGTAAAGTGCTTTGAGTGGTCGGAAGACTAGAAATGCGCAATACATAAGTACAGTCCATTTACCAAATAGTTTCATTAGCTTTTGAAAGAGTAGAAGATAGTAGAAAAAGTCACTAATTGTTGTTCAAGACAGTTCTTGCAAACAGAATTGACTAATCAAACAATTAAGAGATGATGCATTTGCACTTAAACCATTAATTTCATCCATTAAACCACAACCACCTGGTGTTCATGCAACCTCGCTCTTTCCAGAGTGCAAATTAAATCAACGCCTGTGTAGCATGTGGATTACATGGAGACTTTCCTTCTACCTGGAATGTGGCCACAACGGTCTTCCTGGCGTTTTGAAACAGCTTTTCGTCTGCCCACTCTGGGTGTTCCTCATGCAGTTTGGAGGCTATATAATTGTGGTAGCGAAACCAGATAATCCCCTCAGCTGCCGTGAACATGTTCTCATTGGCCCAGGCATTTCCCAACTCTAGACACAGAAAATGGCACAAATTATAGGAAATTCTTCTATTCCATCGTGTGAATTAGCTGCAACTCAATAAACAGAGAATAGGCTATATGTGATGTTTTTTTGCACTGAAAGTAGTACCAAAATTCACAAATATTCTCCACAATATCTTTGTAGTGTCACAATCCCATTTCATTTATTGATGAGGATCTCTGACCACTAATGGAACGATAATTTGGTAATTTGGTTGATAATTTGTTTGTTTTTAAGGACATGACAACAGTGCAGTGACAACAGGAGAAGATCCTCCGCCTCCGCCCCAGATAATCAGATAATAACTAGACACCTTTAACAACACAAGCAACAAAACACTGGTTTCATGACTCCTGAACGGCATCCTCTATGCTATAGAGAGAGGGATTTACTGTGGTGAGTGTGACAAGCCATTTACACAATAATTAAAGAGTCACACGTCAGGCAGGACCTCTCGTGACTCAGACCTGCAAGCTGCAACCCTGATCAAAGCAGACCAGGGTAAAATAAGCCAAACACACACTAAAACATATTCAATCTTATATATTCAATATTATATATGATATATGCATTCAGATAGTTTTGGTGTGATTTGCTAAGATCTATTATGTTTATTGTTTATTACCATTATGTTTTGGGGCTTTAAAGGCCAAATATTTAATGTGATTGAGCTCCACTGCTTTGGGCCCCAGCCAACATCTCTTCAATAAATCACATTTAACTATGATTGTTGGTTGGATGTACTGCACTACAGGTAAGAAGGAAATTAATGTATGCGTGAATCGTGCTTTTCATTGAAATGTCCCTTTAATCAATGACATACTGTAGGAGTCAGATTAGTGCACCTGTCTGCAACTAACAGCTCCGCTGGCATATCTATAAAGGCCCCTGATGATATAAATCACCCCTGTCTGGTCTGTCTCACCATAAAGGCCATGGGGTCCATGATCGCCTGTAGAGGGGTCAGCGGCGCTCCACATGAAATTGCGTCCTGATTCCTGATTTGGCATGTTCAACTCAGAACCTGAAGACAACAGCCCACCAGAGAAGCTTCTCAGGGAGTCAGACCAGGATGTGGAGGGGCCATAGATGGAGCTGCCATCAATCCATGCTGTCACCAAGTTCACCTGCATGTGTTGTGTTAGTTTTTCTCATTTATCAATTATGGCACTTCAGGAAAAGGAAATGTAGGGTAACATAATGTAGGCTAATGCTTACCTCCAGAACTGCCTGAACTGTTATGGTACATACTGTTTACATTTACTGATTGTTTCTGGAGGCTGCAGTTTGGCAAAAACATTAACAAATGTGTTAATTTATATTGAAAACAGTCACTAATCAGCACCTGTGTGCGAGGGTTACTGGGACTCTGGCCGGACTCTTTGTCCCAAGGTCCTCTCTGGAAGGGCAGCAGGACCTTTCCGGTGGCAGTAGGGTCAAAGACCGGGTCACCTTCTGGGACCGGGATGTTCATGAACTCAGGTGGACACCCAGGAGTTCTTGAGTCAAAAATTTCAAAAGTCACATGATAACCTGAGAAGTAAAAATGATTAAAAGTCATTACTACAAAAACATTTACCAAGCAAGTTCAAATGGTTGTCTTGACATGTTAGTGTTTTAATGTCTCCTAATTGCAGCTTTAAAAGCAACATCTGACTTAATTTCACTTTTAATGATGATATTAAAATCGGTAAGATATAGTGGGAAAATAATCTTCCTCACAACAAAAGTTCAGTTTATGTCAGTTTGTATTTCACGTTTGGCCACTCATTCATTCATTGTTGCGCTTCACTGCAACAGCATGTATTATATATTTACCAAAGAACAGAGAGAGCACGGTCTGGTTACGTGCTGAGGGAAGACCGGAGGGCCCCGCGGTCAGCAGGCTGCTCAGTCCGCGGGGGTTTGGCAGCTGAGGCTCCTGGAGAGGGTGGTAGACTCCGTCCTGGTAATGCGCGGGCACGAGGCGCACAAGGTGAGAACCTGAGCAGGCACAAACACAGAGCGGTGTCCAGGTATGTTGGCATGCTGCGCTAATGCTGCTGACGCTGCTGCACACTTTGGCAGCTCTATGACTTACCAATAGCTCCGCGTCGGGGATATCCCAAACTGTTGTACCAGCCGTCAAATCGCGGAACCTCCCAGGTTATTTCACAGCGTGAATCTGTTCAACACATGTCGAGATTTAAACAGCGTTTCTTATTGTAAATGTCTCAGTTGACTCAGTTAAGTGACTCTGAGTATGAAGTTGCAAACTGCTGTCTACTTACGTTCACTGACACAGAGAAGCAAGCCAACCGCTGCACAGATACTCCAAATCCGTTTACGCAAATCCATTGATGCGAGAGATGCTCTTCGGTGCAGTCCGCAGCCAAGAGGAGCGAAGAACTTCTGGAAAGACGAGGTGAAGGTAACTGACATTTACTGTTGTATTTCTGTTAGATTCACAGTAATAAAGCCTACTTTGCGGTTTAGTAGTGATTAGAAAAAAAGTCTGGAAGTCTAACTCTACTGTAGCCTACAGGTGAAGCATTTTGTCTGCTTGAATGAACAGCAAAACTTTACAAAACTTTGGCACTGTTCCTATTTGTCATGAATGTAAACCGCAGACATTCGAAGACAATATCCTGTTTCCTCTATCACTTTGCATTTGATGAAAAGATGAATTAGTTTAGTCTTACCCACTGTAGAGGCTGAAATGCAGTGCAGAAGTGGTACAGGTGAGGGATGGTGAACTGCTAAAGCCAACATGTGATGCACACCTTATCACAAACTGTGTGTGACCTGTGTTGCCCAAATGAGAATGGCCATCATCTCTGGATCACACCTCTTTTCCACAGGATTCCAGTCAATGCATCCTCCTCCCCAGTGACAGAAAGGGGGCCAGGGTATAAAAGAAGTGTATGTTTCCTCAACATTAACAGTTCACTCTCACATCTTCACTCCTCGTCTTTCAACTGTTGGGTAAGAAAAATCTTTCGGATTTGAAATTTTCTCTGTTTGATTAATTGGTTTTATGTGAAACTTTTCTTCTCATTTAGATTCAAATTAATGCATTACAATCAAGACGGGGCTAAGTCAGGGGCACCTATTTACATTACACTGACTGAAGTGGATGTATAGTATTGCATGGCTTTGTGCTGTATACAGATGTATTTATATCTTGCAGGAAACGTAAAAGTGCCAGGGAATGTTGTATGACAAGTTAGATATGGTTTTGCTTAATCATGTGCCATGCTACACAGCAGTAAAATGCCCCATCCTTTATCTACTTTAAAGAACAAGAGCTGCTATCTGTACATCTGGAGGAAACTGAGAACCCAACCACTAACACTGTGTTCACTGTTGCAGTAGTCTAGTCTCAGCTGTGTCCGTAAGATCCGGAGCTAAGATGACTTTCTACGATGACATTTACCCATTCTACCCTCTACAAAGGACCTCCTTCATCTTCAATAGCAGCTTGCTAACTATTATCCTGGTATTCCTTGTGCTAGCAGTCAGTCTTCTTCTCATTCTGCCAGGGATACGAGGGAAGTCGGTGAGTGCAACCCATAAGATAAACTATTTACTCACTGCAGTCATGTCACAAAACGTCATAATTGTTGTCTCCTTATAGGGTTGACATTTTTTTAAACTGCAAAATAATGACAACATTTTATATACATATGTTATATATATAACATTTCATTTCAAGTGCTCACCTTTTTCATTCAATTCGTCTGAACTGATTTTGATTCTGCTCTTTTTCTTCCTTTCAGAGGCTGTTCTGGATGATTAGAATAATTATCAGTTTGTTCATAGGGGCGGTGATAGTGGGTGAGTTTTATATTCTTATCACTGTTGCTGAATAAATCACAAATTCTACTTTTCTTGCCAACATCATTCACCTCTGTGTGCCTCCTCTGTAGCACTCAACTTTACTGACAACTGGGCTGAGGCCAGAGTGACCACTAATGCCACCTACAAGTCTTTCAGCAATGCAGTGGTTAACGCTGAGATCGGCTTGCACGTTGGACTGTACGGCATTAATGTTACACTAAAAGGTGAGTCACTGTTGCTGTTGTCATGTGTAGATTTAATGTAACACACATTATACTGGCAGCTAGATCACTGATTTAGACGTTGACTTAATCGTTGATCAAATATTCTGGACAAAGTTCTGTCATAAATAGTAAAAACTACAATTCCAGTTTGTGGGATAACATGTCAGTATTCTTGCTCTGCAGTTATATATAGTATTTTTTTTAAATCTATCTTGTAAATTAATTTTCATTTTTTCATAATGCATGTACATACATTTTCCCCTCTTTTCTCTCTTAGGGAATCCTATTGTACAGTTCAATGAGACAATTGACTACAATGAGATGTTCAGCTGGCACAACACTATTGAAAAAGAGTATGAGGAAGCTCTGGAGAAAGGGTTACCTAACCCCATCCTGTACATTGCTGAGAAATTCACCCTCAGCAGCCCATGTGGACTCATCTTTCAGTACAGATACTCTGGACGATACGCTTCTGCAACACTCTGGTAACATCACTGCTTACAGTTTGGTATTAACATTAATAAACTGTCAATTTCAGAAGACGGTTGTTAAAAGTAACCAACATTAAATTGTCTGCACACTTTCACAGGACGGCATTTTGCTGCTGGATGCTCGCCAATATCCTCCTCTCCATGCCGGTCATTCTGTATGCTGGATACATGATGATGGCCACCGCTGCCTTCATCTTCTTCGCCATGGCCTCCTTCTCCACCATCATGAATGCGCCACAGTGTGTTTTCTCCATAGGAAGTGACTCCTTTGAAACTGATTACAGCCATTCATTCTGGCTGGCTCTGGCTACAGGTGAAGATAAGAGGCTGCACATTCAGTTCATATGTTTTGTTCATTAAACTGGCATACAAGACCTGAAGGGAGGTGATTTCTACTAACTGACATTTTGTCCAGGTGTGCTGTGCACCCTCATTGGGATTCTGGTGGTGATGTTAAACGTCATAATACCAGAGAAGATGAACGAGGCTTTCAGCATTGGTGTCGACAGTTATGAAGATGAGGACGGATCTTATGGGGAGGGGTACCTGAATTCAGTTTTCCTTAATGAAGTGACAACTTTACCAATGACATCAAATGTCAAGGCGGTAAGTTGGTGACACCCGAAGGGAAGTAATTCCTTTCAACCATCAAGTAACATTTTGCTGCTTGTAAATTGATTTGTCATTTATTTACAAGCAGCAACGGTACATTATTCATTGTCTTTTCATGAATTTGTTGGAAAACTTGACTTTGATATACATTTATTGTTTCAAATTACATATTCAGTTCTACTTTAGGACATTTGAGCAATGTGACCAATGCAGTATAAATAAGGATGCAAGACTATAATAAAATGGATCACTGATATACATCCTGAATCCAGAGTGCTGCACTTTTATGTCCATATATCATTTAAGGATATTATTCCTGCTGTTGCAGCTCATTGACATTTTATATTTTGTTTCTGTGTTTTAGGAACATATATGAAGCCGTCCAGGTTTCCCTCAGGGAGCTTTTCCAGAAAATACTTGAAGATATTTTTGCTGAATATGTTACAGATGAGTGTCTAATTTCACAATTGTTTATTATTAATGTTTATTATCTATGTGACCTTCTTAAGTGTTATAATTGATTTAACTGTAAATAGTTGTAAAGTTCATTGTCATGCTGCAGTAGTTGTAAGTACAATATATAAATGTATGGGATCCATACAGTATGTGTATATACACTGATCAATATGGAATATAGATCAGTCATTGTTCAACTCTTTTTTCATTAGCAATTAACAAATGTTATGTACTAACTGATATTGATTACTTTGATGTTTGATAGCCTCTTCAGGATTTCTTGCAATGCATGCATTTTGCCATAACAACAACATGTGGTTTAATTAGTATAGTTTCTGAGCGGTGTCATCGGTTGAAGTATCTATCTTTCACAGCTTTTGAGATCCAAATAAATGTGAAAACACGAGATGAAGAATGAATACCAAACTGCTTGGATAAGTACAACTGATTCATCTCTAATCCAGGCTAATGTACTTTATGTTTTACAAAATAAAAACAAAACAAACATCAAGCAGTGAGATAGCATTCTTAATGTTCTATAACATTACATTCATTCAGAAATGTATATTTTGATACATTCTTGTACTGTACGCTCTGGTAAAGGTACTGATCACCCATACTGTATGTCTTTGAAAAGTAGGTGTGTCTTTGGCCTTCAGCATCACCATAATACACATAGTTTGGTGCCTTTGTACAGCATATTGTCTTCATTTAATACTTATTGTAATAGATTATCGTCAGATTGAGAATGAATCCCTGGTAATTCTTCATAATAACATGCATATACTGTAGGAGTAATATGGCCTTCCCAACCAAGTCCTTGAGTAATCCAAAGTATTTACAGCAGAAGTACATTTTTAAACTCCATAGACATTATAAAAATGACTAAATAAAAAATAAATGTACTAATTTATCTCTTCATAAGAAAATAATCATGACCTTAAAGCTACTTCTCTTCACACACCAGAAACGCACATACAGTACTACAGACAGAGTATTCACATTGTAAGGCCATTATGACAATGTAATTCAAGATAAAACCTGAAAATGAGAACTGGATGTTCTTTACAGCATAGCAACAAGAGGCCGAAAAAAATAAAATGATAGAAAAATAAATTCTCCTCGTCCCACTGAGCCACTTGTCCATCATCTGTCCATCACCTCCACACGGTCAGACATGCAGAACTACAGTGGGCTGATCCATGCAGGGTCTCTATATGTAGATAGGCGTCTCCTGTCCTGTGAGCAGTCTGAACATCACAGCAGGCATTGTCTTCATGTTGATCTGGCAGACAGGCAGAGATCAGAGCAGCGGGCAAGATTACACAGTCAACTCAAAGAGCCAATTTATAGAGGTACATAAGCACATCACTTGAATCTAGTACTAATTTATTCCAGAGACAAACGACAAATAATTTTGAAAACTTTTTATGGATTTAATAGAAGTAGGAAGAAATTGGGAAAACACACAAATACAATTTCACACTATGTTAACAGCTGGTGAAATGTATAAGTAATGAAGCAGACCAAGAATGGTTGATAAAAAAGCTTTCCTTGGCCATAAATTAAGCAATTTGTATGCTAATAGTAAATTATCGACTGTAAGAAACACATTTATTACTTTGTCTTGAATCTACAAATTAAATTAATAGTTTGAAATTTTGGGAAATACATTCATTCACTCTCTTTCTGAGAGTTAGATAAGAAAATTTACACCAATCTTATATTTGTACAATAAAAATGAAGCTACAACAGGCAGCTGCTTAGCTTGGCATTAACACTGGAAACACGGGCAAACAGCTAGCTAGGCTCTGTCCAAAGTTAACAAAATGTTCTTACGAGAACACTGGTTAACACAAGACATCTTGTTTGTTTGACCAGCACAAAAAACGAAGTGTAAAAACAACACAATGTTGTTTTAGGGTTATGTGACAGACTATTTCCTTGCCCAGTAGAATTCCTACCACTACTTCCTTATAGTCATCCAGCAGAGGACACAAGGAAGTTACTGCTCTTGGAAAATAAATAATCCAGTGCATAAAACCCCACCCATCTACTCCACCCTCAGTATCAGCTTTTTTCCTTTGCTCCAGACCAGCGCAGGCTCAACCGGATGTTAAGAGCTCGTGTTCATCATAGCCATAAATTGCAAGTTAGACAAAGGCTAACTCCTGTAATGCTGCTTTCATTTTCAACTGTACACATGCACATTATATGATAACCATGTTAATGATGTTGCTTACTCGTACTGTGCATACTATGTACACCATTAGGATGGACAGGAATGTTGAATTGTGTGTCTGCATGTGTATGAGTGACAGATTGTCTATGTACTATGTTATAATATTTTAACAGCATACTGTATGTGTCAGACAAATTTACCTCACGACAATAAAGTCTATCTTATCTTACCTTATCTTCTAAAACTGAATCTTTCCTTTCCTGTGTCACGGAGCGCTTGTTCAAGGTGGGGTTGGGTTTGTTAAAAATATTACGAGTAAGCTCTAGACCTGCTCCACATGAAAAGTGCAATGAGATAACTTTTGTAATGAATTGGGGCTATGTAAATAAATACAATTGGATTTAATTGAGTTAGAAGTAATTTTTACATTCCAGTTTTTGTGCTGATTAAACAAACAAAATATAATGTGTTAATCAGTAAGTTTCAGGGGTGCTGGTAGGCAGCCGTTTCCCCCTGTTTGCAGCCTTTATGCTAAGCTAACAGCTACTGGTAGTAGCTTCATATTTATGGTACAGACATGACAGGGGTGTCTAACTTCTCATTTAATCCTCAAGAAGAAGGCGGATAAGTGTATTCCTCAGATGTCAAACTGTTCTTTTAAAACACAACATCCATTTTTGTGTCGGTAAGGATATGAACTGTAATTTGAAGAACTGACCAAAAGGAAATACGTTTTCTCAATCATCGTTCCTCTGCTATAGTTTATCTTCTTCTCCATAGAGATTTAAAATATTTAGCTTTTACCTTTTTACCAAGGTTTTATTGATTTTAGTTAGTGATTAAATGCATGCTGTAGTCCTGTATGTTTCCAATAATCTGGGCCTGGAACCACTCTACATAAAACTGGACTAATCTGTATGTATATCTTTAAAAGGCCTGCATGGTACAGTGATTTGTGTGGTGCAGTAATCAGTGAAAATTGCCATCTTGTAGCATGAGGAGTGCTTACCTCACCCACTGAGACAGACAGGGTTTGAACAATCTTCTCATGTGCCATGGCAACAACACTCTGACCATTTATTTCAATGATTCTGTGTCCAACACGAACACCGCCTCGCTCAGCTATGCCACCTCGCATCAGACTGCAGATCTGAGGATGTGAAAATGACACTTTATATGTCTCTGCGTAGTATACAGCACAATCCTCACTCTTTCAAAACAGTGGCGCTCTTCAGAAGTTGGCAACCGTTCATTTTGAGCCTCAACCTAAAGTTGTCGTGCTTCATACTAACAAGGGCTTACTCACAATGCCATTCTGCACACTGAAACCAAGCTGGAACTTGAGATCAGGTCTCTTGATGAGGACAGTGGTGACAGGAGGGCAGCTCACAATACTCAGCTTTACCTTCACCTGATTCTTCAGACCCTGAACCGTGTCCACAGAAAACAGAAAAGCATATTAGCATTGGTCATTTTAAATAAGTTTCTTACTTTCCAAAACAATGAATGTATCCCACTAACAAGTATTACCTGAAGCCACAAGCTTATTCCTCTGTGTCATAAAGCTTCATTGGTGTCCCAAAAAATATTAAAAACATGATGGGTGCAGTTTCTTTTCTTTTAATCCGACATACATCATCCTGCCTGTTTGAGAAGTGTTTGCTAACTAAAAGGAAATTAATTAGCCTATTTTTCAAACGAAAGTAATTTATTTATTTATTTATTTTATTTACTTACATCTTTCAGTAGCAACCAAAGGTTTTTGGGGACCACAGACTTCTGAGAGTCAAAAAGAACTGAGAGATGGACTAATGAAAATTTCCAGCCTTGTCCATTACTATTTTGTTATTAATGTATGTGGCGTTTCATCGTGTTATTGCATGATTGTGTGGATGGAATAACTCACTTAGGATGTTATATTTTCATGATTCACCCAAACATTTATTCATTCATGTGTTTTGTCCATCCACGTAATTCTTTTGAGGGTCATCTAAGGCTGTAGTCTCCCTCAGTGTGCAATGAGTAGAAAACAGGGGGACAACCTACAGGTCACCAGTCCATCATAGGTCTTATAAAGACACTCAGATCCATCTATTACCACCCACTGCCATTTTCTGATTAAAACATTTCCTTAGTGAGGACTGAATGATCACTGAACATGGAGGTGGCTGATACCTTGATGATGCCCTGACAGGTGGCAAGTGGCAGCCCTACTAGGCTGGTGTCATTTATGGACATAATCTGGTCCCCAACACTGAGTTTTCCGGAGCGAGCTGCAGGGCCACTGTTCAGCATACTGGCCAGGATGACGGTGGGCAGAATGGAGCCCCAACCAGACTCCACAATCACCACACCGAGGTTCTCCCCTTTCTGCTTCTCCACATACAGCTGGAACACAAAAAAAGAAAGGATTTCTTAATACTTCTCAAGCACATTTTAAATTTAAAAAGACATGTCAGTGTTATAGGATTTGTGGGATTCCGGTACAGCCATTTATGGTAAGGGAAATTTTTCATCATCCAGAATTTACCCGGTCAAATAAAAAAATGCCGCACCTCTTTACAATTGTCTGAGTTTGAGAAATGGATGAGGTCATCGTGGTACATTTCTTGTGAGTTGATGATGTCGCTGTATTGTTTCTGGCTCAAGTCAGTTGGGTTGATGCCATTGGCTCGTAGGAACTCTCTGTAGGCCACGCTAAACGCCTGACCGATGGACTGTGCAATGAGCTGTGCCTGTGGAAAGGGAAGTGTTTGGGGAAAACTACTCACAGTGGTTTAAGTGACCAGGAAAACAAATATCTAAAACAAAGCATAAATGCAAAACTAAAAATGTACAATTAAACACTTACATCCTCTGACTCAAAAACATAGCAGATCATCCTGTACTGACTCTTCCCTTCGCAGGCAGAGTCGGGGATTCTGAGAAATCCTCTGATGAGGCCTGACACATGCGCCTCCGTGCCATCAGAACCACAATACTGCCAATGTCAGCGATATAGGAGATTGTACGCAAGGCACTGTCCATCATTGTCTCCTACGTGGAGCAAAAATAATGTCAATCATTACTCACTATGTCTGTAGATAGATTCACTAAAAATGATTAAACACAGAAGGGGAACTGAATCAACACACAACGATCAGTTACTAACCTGTGTGTCAGCATTCAGCACTTTCACAGCTTTAGTGGAGATAAACAGGTCCACTTCTGTCATCATTTGAGAGTCTTCATCTTGGCTCTGTTAAATAAATAACAAATTGTTTTAATCAGATGTTTTATATATATATTTATATATTCTGTACTTAAATCACACTAACACAGGCAAGTGAGCAAAAAAAGGTATGCAACAGCTCCACTATGTGGTAAAGAAATGACACCGCTGTAGCCCAAGTCAGCTGCTAATACATGTACATGTACACTTAAAAATTCCATTCATTTGTTGAAATCCAAATCAAAAGGCACTGAGCTGAACAAGTGTCTTGCTCTTCTACCCAGAGACATCAATTTTGAGTCTTAAACCTGCAAAAAGTCAGTATCTCTGTTTGGTGGCTAGAGCGTTAAAAGCAACTTGATGTAAAGATCCAGGTAACCACCAAATCCTAAATGATTTCTCCAGGACACAAGGCTAATCTATTTGCCAGATTTCTTTGAAATTTGAAATTTTGAGACAAAGAAACGGGAAGAAATTGTACATTAACCTCTTTGGCAGATTTGAATATTCAAAAAATCAAATCAATAGATGCTAACAACCGCCTCTGTGAAGAGAAGGAGTACCTTAATATGACTAACAGCTTCATGGGCCTGGGACATGCGGACAGACTTGGATGGATTTTTATCAGACAACACCTGAGTGCAGCCAAGGTAGTTAGCAGCAAAGATGATCCCATCAATAAGATCTTCTGGCTCACAGGGACCTGGGACTAAGCAGCAGAACAAAAAGGCTCTCATTGAAAAAAACTGTAATGTGCTGCAAAGAAAACTATGAAATGTTAGAGTATTATGAGACAATTACCATCCTCAAAGCTGGGGAAAGCAGCGGCTTCTTGTGTTTTCTTTGAAATAAGTTGACATGTCAGTAAGTTCAACTCCAGTGGAAAACCTTTTTATGGTAATAATACTTGAGAAGACTTTCCGCCATTAATTATCACAGCAAATATTTGTGAGTATTGTGGCGCATATATATTACAAAAGCATTCTCCAAACTTTAGTGTGAATACTGAACAATGTAAAACAGCTGTTTCTAGTCACATCTTTGACTAATCAGATATTGGCTGAATCCTGCTGTTGTGTAATAAGTCTTTACCTTGGCTGTGTTGCTCTCCTCTGCAGGGACGAGCTCTGGAGATTGATGCCCCCTTGGCTGCTCTGGCACGTCCTCAGCTATCACAGCTGAGCTTGGCTTCTCACCCTGTTGTATACAAACATCTGCTTTAACTTAGGCAAGCCTTGTTTGAAATTTTTCTTGCTGTCCTTTGTAGATAATAATCCAATGGGAAAAAGGTGACAAAGACTATTTGTGGCAAAGCAGGTACTGCAATTCAAATCTTGCTTAATTCTCTCTGGAACACAGTGCTGGTAGACTGTATAGAAACACCAACAAACACAGGCCACAGGGGATGAGATCTGACAAAGACCTGGCCTTTTTGCATTGGTTACCTGCTGAGGTTTCTCTGGCCGTGTTTGCCTCTCCTCAAGAGGCTCCCTCTGTTGCTCCGGTGTGTGATGAGGAGCCAGGGATGGTTTGATAACCCTAGGTTCGCTCTCCAGGCTGTTAGCAGAGAGGGGAATGGGTCTGGGAACAGGAGGAGTCTCTATACGAGGCTGGGCTTTCTGGGTGTCGGCAAGCGACCGAGCATGGGAACGACGAGGTGGTGGAGGGGGATGTTGCTTACTGGAACCAGACCTAGCTTTGGTCCGCACAGCAGCTTTTTTGCCGTCCTTTGACGAGGTCTTTGGACGCTGTTCAGAGCTGTTGGTCGTGCATCCTTTCATGCCAGAGACAATCTGCTCAGTGTCCTCTCCTGTTCCCTTCCTCCCTCGGCCTTTACCCTGCCTTTCTTTCTCCTTTGGACCCATGTGAGACGACTCACACTTCTTATTGGCTCCTGGGATATTATGATTTATTGCGACTCGAGAGTCATCTTCTCTTTCCCTTTTTTCATCACCTCCCTTTCTAATTCTTTCATTCCCATTGTCCTGATAAAGGGCTTGAACACTGTTCTCTGTCTCCTCTAAATCCTCTATAAATTTAGCCCCATCCAGCACCTCTTCTATCTCGTCTCCGTCACTGAAGAAGAACCTGTTCTCCCCCTTTTCTAACTCCCTCTGCTTCATCCCCAGCAGTCGGAGCACAATGCGACCTAAAGCGACGGCCTGTCTTGTAAGGCTTAGTGTCTGATTGTGATCCCTCGAATATTTCTGTGCCATGATGAAGCCTGGGAGGCAACTGGTCAACAGCACTGCTGTTCTCATTAATATCATCACCTACTGCATGCTTTATATAGCCAGCATCCTCGGGACAGTACTGTTTGTAATACATCATGTCCACAACGCACTCCCTGTTTAAATGCAGCACCTGATCATAGTCCTGCTCAACATCAGAGCCCACGTTGTCATACTCAGAGCAGGTGTCTTCCATGTCTTCAGGACTACGGTCACAACTCATGTAAAAGTGGTTTGCAGGGTAAGGAGGAGTCAGCTGGTCATTGTTATCATCCTTCAAGGTACACGGTGGTTGCTCAGACGTCTCCTTCACCAAATCTTGCTGCTCTTCTTGGCTCTGTTTTATGAGTTCTGGACTGGGCAGGGTGGAGGGCTGGGAGCCAATATTTTGGAAATGGTTCCTGGCCTCTTTCCATGAGCCATAACCGGCCCTGTAAACCCACTACCCTCAACCCTGTGAACATTAATAGATAAACAAAATTAGATTTCTGAGATGCTTGCATTATGCTCTCTGTAAATTTTCACTTGATATCTTCAACAGCACATTCATACTCTGTTACTGCCTTTTATTCAAATAAATCACTTAACAAATATTACATTTTATAAGAGAATTCACACAAATCAAATTTCTTACTGGAACCAACATTATGTAAAACTAAACTGCCTCTCCTTCTATAAATACACACATCATTTAGCCAATACGATTCCTTTTCAGCTATAATACAAACTCTTTCCTTGTTTACTTTGCAAGCTTTAACAATACAACCCAACAACACATTCCCAGAGCATCTCTGAATCACTCCACACCATTCCAGATTCAAACAACATATGATCAAAGATTCTTTTGCACACTTACACAAACATTTAGAATGAGATTCCCTGTTATATCAGAGCAAATGTCTCTAGTTCACACGAACACAGAAACAATCCCTACTTCAAGGAAAAACTTATTAAAGTCATAATAATGTAATGTAATAATGTCTATTACTTCTACACCATCTAACACATGTGCCTTTTATCTGTGGTGACTGCTGATGTTGTTTGTTATCTGTCATCTTGTTTTGTTGTGTCTGCTCTAATTTCGCCTTGACATCCTGCAGAACTGCAAGTGAGTCAGGCCAGTAGCATGTGATGTTTTTCTTATGTAAAATCACTGTTACCTATTCCAGTCAAAGTGTACCCTCATTTACAAACTCATCCCTGAAACATTTATATAATGTGTTTAGTGTGGGAGCCACATTTATGACCCATGACTTGTGTCGTCTGAGGAGACCGTTTATGAAATAGTACATCATTCTTATGACATCTAAAAAGCATCCCTGATGGATGTTTGACCTGGACTTAGGCACAACACAACATCCTATGTACTGGCAAATGAACAGATAAGTTCCATAAGAATGTCAATGTAGCTTGTTGAAAATGTATTTGCACTCTTTGTCGCTTTCATGATTTCTTTTAGTTGTTTAAGGAGTCAAACAGCAACAAAAAAAGAAAAGATACAAATCACAACACAGTTACACTGAATCAAACAAGGTCATAAAGCACTATAGAGCTGAATTGATTCATTAATTAATCAGTTAGTTGATTGACAGAAAGTTTTCCTAAGTTTCTGTGATAGTCACTTGAACATCTTTGAGTTCTGGACTGTTAGTCAGACTGAAAAAGCAACTTAAAATTGTCAATGCTTGTGCTCTTGGAAAATGTGATTTCAAATTATTTTTATAAATATTCTGTAGACCAAACAATTAATTGATTAATCAAGACACACAAGATACGGGATGGCTGCCTCACTGTGTTGGTGCGCACTGTTTTGTCTTGTTTTGTTGGTGTTACATTAACGTAAAGTCTCCTCATCAGACTCACTGCATTTCTTATTGTCTCTGCTGATTGCACAAATTCTCTATACTTAATACTTTGAGCATTTAGACATTACATACTCTTCGTTTAAAATACTATCCAACTCTCTTGAAAAACAGATATATTTTACATATTTGTTTAAATATGTTTTGTACTGTAAATGTCTACTTTATGTATAATTCTTGACTTTAGCAGTACTTGTTATTTTTCTTCTTTCTTTTACAATAGTTAAACCTGATTCTGAAGAAAATAATTGTCAGATTGACTGAAATAATAGTTAGTGGCAGCCCTACAGCACTGCATACAGACAACATCAACAAATGGATATTAAGAGTGAGTCTATTCAACAAAATAAATACTAATCCTATGAATTTTACATACATTGTTACACACTGATCAATTGATTAGAGTCATATATTTGTTATTTTAAACAAATGAAAGGCAAATACCCCCCTAGATGTGATAGAGATCCACCCAGTCTAAACATGTCAACACCCTCATCTGAATATGACCCGTAAGCTTGTGGCTGAACTGGAAAAACGCTTCTGGATGTGATTTAGCTTTAACACACTAAACACAATAAATCCCCACTGTTCACAGATTTGATCAGATGATAATGCAACTGAGATTATTATGAGCACAAAAACCTAATCTCCCCCTATCCCCTCCGTAGTATAACAAGCGGACCTTATCTTGACCTCTCCATGGTGCTGAAGTGTTAATTAAAAACAATAAGGTTTATAATAGGCTTGGATTGAGGATCGGCATTTAAGATTTCACGCCCTGCCCTTGGCGTATTTGTGGTGGCATTTTATAAACGCATTACGCCGAACTTTTGCCGCAGCTGCAGGAGTGGTTGTTGTGGTTGCTCCGGTTTCCCCACAAGTGTACGTCGCATTCCCATCTGCCAACATAAAATAATCGGATGTTTTCCTGCGCATATAGCACGCGGTGATAGAACTGATTCCCTCCACACATGCACACACACACATACACACACACTGCTGTTTTCACCATCTGTAAGCAATATTATCCTGTTGGTGCAATTCACATCGACCTTGATTTGAAGCATCGAGATTGCACCATGCTGACAACCAGCTTAAAGGGCTGATGTAGTACCAGAGGAGCACATCTCAGCTTTGTCTTCAGCCCTGCTATCGGGAGCCACATCAGGCCTTTATGCATCTCTAGAAAATTTGTTTTTTTACATGTGGGCCCATACTTGGATAATTCCGCGTGGCACTTACCAACATCAGTCCTGTCGGCGCCCTCCTTGTAAAAATGCCCGTGTGCTGATCAGATCAGATTGCTCTCCGGAATGGTGATTTTTGAATAAAAGCCGCACAGCAGCCCAGGAACCTGTGTAGAAAATACACCCCCATCATGTGCTCACTGCTCTGTTCTCCCAACAAATAACAGTGAGAGGCATATTTGAGTACGTAGTAAAACATACGTCTAAATAACTTACCCACATCATTTTAATTTAAATCAGTTAAACAATATTTATTTCTTACAGCCCAGATATTTAAGCATGTGCCAAGGTGTCATTTGTAAATACGGTAAATCGTATTTGTTATCATTTACTTAAAAAAACATTTTTTTTAAAATATACACATAAATATTGTACATTTTAAACAACATTTTTGATTTATTTTACCTTGGCCTTAGGTAGGTTAGGTATAAATAATCGATGTAGTTGCGATCGATTACTTCACCCTAGAAGGCATTCTGCGCTCTGCTGGTTAAGCCTGGGAAGCGGGACCGTTGTTATCGTGCAGCCCTTCTGTCACCAGTAAGTTAGCTTATGTTTTGAACCGTTGGTTGTCTTTATATTAATGTATTTGACGATTTTCTAATGCAGGCGTGAAGCCACAAAAGCTACAAATATGTGACAGTTTAAAATGATTTTTTTCTTTCTTGGTTAAGTTAGCATTTAAGGTTAGCTAAACAGCATTATCGACCCTGTCCAAAGCTATAGTTCTCCTGAGTATGCAGCAAAGAAAAACGCGAAGGTTTTCATCGAGCAGCAGCTCTTCTGCCTGCACCATGTCCGAGAGAGCCACCAAAGACAAACTCAAGCGAAGTCTGTCTTTGTCCAAGACCAAGAAGAAAGCCGATGCCAAAACTGGGATTTCTGCCAGTGCAGCCACCACAACTCCAATCACGTCGTTCTTCAGCAGCCAGCCTCCACCCAAGCTGGCCTGCCCCCTGTGTGGCCAGTTGGTACCAAGATTCAAGATCAATGATCACATTGATTTGCAATGTCAGAACTTTGAGAGAGGAGACAGCAGTGCCGCAACAGCAAGTAATAGTGTTGTGGCAAGCATCCAGCTGTCACCCAGAAGGAATCCCCAGAAGTCCCCAGAGCCGGGTCCAAACAGAGAACAAGAGGTCAAAGAGACCAATACCAGCCCTTATTTCAAAAAGACTAACTTTCAGCAGGCACCACGGGAGATAAACCGTAAAGGCGTGGTCAGGACGATTGACCTGGGAAGCCTCTCCTCCAAGTTATCGAGGATATCTTATAAGGGACCTGAGAGGACACAGCCAGATAATAAACATGCACCAACGTATCCTGAAAAGGAGATCTATTCTTCTGAGACTCTCTGTAGCAGCTCACAGAAGGAAAATCTTCTGATTGATACTTTAGGAGATAAAAACGACTGTTTGACAACAACCAGTGCAGACCCTCCACTAGCTGTGGAAAATCTGTCATGTCCAGATAAAAGACACTATCTTGAACACAAAGCATCTAAATCAGAGACTGTGCAAAAACTGCTTACTCCAAAGCTGCATGCTTCTTCCTCCAAACTAGCAAAGAGAAAAAAGGAAACAACTTCCACCGGTAGGGGGTCTTATTTGAGAAAGAAAGCAAAATATGAGGGGAGCAGCAGAGAGACAGAGGAGGTGTTTTCTAATGAAAGTATAGCAGAGGCAACTGATACGGCCCAGCTTAAAGCTGAGGTACCTTCTACTACTACTTGTGACCCCCCCCTGAGTTCACAGGAAACATATGAGAAAAGTGATGCAGCGGTCAATAATGATTCACTGCCAGAGTCTGGTCACGAGAACGGCACTAGTGACCATGCTGCTGAGAGCTCACCCCCCCCACGGCTTCCCTACTACCTCCGTAACTTCCGGACCGTACTACAAGCTGTGCTGGAGAATGAGGACGACAGGGCATTGTTCGACCAGCATGATATGTCATTCGTACATGCATTTGAGAAGCTCTCAGGTATGCCAAAATATGACTCAGTCACTGTTATTAATGTAAGTAAAGCCTCATCACTCACATGTATTTTTCCTCTCAAAGTCATGGGGCAGAAGCTCTATGTGAGACTCTTTCAGAGGAAACTGAAGTGGCTCCAAGTAAATAAACTGGATTATGAAGAGATATGCAGTGATCTGGGACCTGTTGCTGAGGAGCTGGTTCGAGGTGGTTTTCTACAGACAGGTACATTACATATATTTTGACATTTTGTAGCATCTTTAGGAGAGTTAACGAAAAGCTCTTGAATTATTGACATAGTTATGCTGTTGAAGGCTGATATTCATGTTCCGATCCTCCGCTCTTCCTGTCCATTTGTCTAAGTGTCCTTGATCAAGACACTGAGCCCCAGGTTACTCCTGATGGGTATGCCAGCACCCTGCAGGGAGACTGAGAGGCAAAACTGTAAAGCACATTGTCAGTTACCTACCTCAGCTGCAGCAACAAACATACAGTCAACATAAATAAATGTAGAAATATATAAATATGGAATAGAAGAACAACGTTGCAGATATATATACATGTGCATTATTCTGGGTCTGTGCCATGCAGAAGTAACGTAACGGAAGAGAATATTGTGTACATATAAATATATAAACTGATAACATAAAAATATACAACAACAAAGATCAGCAATCAACAATAAGTGTGTGCAACATGCCAGGTCTGTGCCTGACACGAGTTGAAACAGTATTTACATGTGCAGAGACATTTGTATTTGTAACTTTGTTTTGAAAAGTGATATACAAATAAAGCATATATAATAAAATACGTATGTTATCCTGCTGAAACCACACCACATCACTCCAAGGTTTTCTTTTGTTCTCCTATGCTGTTTTTGTGTATCAAAGAAAATGACCTCCAGGAGTTAAGCGAGGCTCTGGATCTCCTGCCTGCTCCTGAACTCAAAGCTCTGGCTAAGACGTTCCATCTGGGCAATTCTGGGACTCAGAAACAGCAGCTAGTGGATGGACTTCTCCGTCTGAGCAGGCAAAAATCCCTCTTCTCTCTGACCTCTGCACAAAACAACATTGGGGCTGTCATTCTCAAAAGGTGCGATGATCAAACACATTGTGTTCATTCACAGTAGTAGCTATGGATAACTATGACCTTGATGGCTGAGAATCTTCACAGACATTCACAGTAATTGTTTCGCAGTAATGATCTCACCCCTGTTCTCTCTAACTTTAAAGGGCAAAGCAGCTTGCAGGTTTCTGTGTGTCTTTGTCTTGGTCCTCGGGCTGTCTTCTCTCGCATCCTTCTACTCTTCTCTCTGACGGACACCATGGATGAGGAGGAGACGGCAGCTGGTGGGCAGAACCAGCTCTTCACCATCCTGCTGGTCAACTCAGGACGCCTGGCCTTCCCAGACTACACAGTGCAGCGCGCATCCAAGGTGTTCAGGGACAGAGAGGATCTTATCAGGTGCGGGTCTGCCAAAGAATTCTGTTGAGTTTATATTTCATATATGCAGGACGGCCAGGAATGAATACTCTAATGATACTAATGATTCCATCCATCACACCAGATATGAAGCCTCCATGCGAGCCCTGCAAGAGGTAGTCTCAGCTATGCAGGGAGGTCAGTGGGAAGAGGCCATGCAGCTTTATAGTGCTGCCAAAAGTGCCTGGCAGGAACTGAGGAAAAAACATGACCTCAGGTGACATAAATCTACTAATTTGCTTCTGTCTAAACACTCAGTCTCTGAATATTGTTTAATGTTAATGTTATCATTGTGTTGGATTAGTCACCAGCAGGAGCTACCTGTGTTCCTGCGCAGCTTCACCACGGGATGGGCTTACACTCGCATCTTGTCCAGAGGAGTGGAGATCTTGCAGAGGCTACGTCGCTATGAGGTTTTCTGACCATATCCATTCACACTCTCACACAAATTCAAGTACTCATGAAGTTATGTCATAGTTAAAAATGTTAAAGGGGTTTACTTTTGTGTTACAGGAAGCAGTAGAGGAGCTGCGGTCCTTACTGTTACAGTCTGTTTACTGTCCTGACAGCCGTGGGCGATGGTGGGACAGACTGGCACTAAACCTTCACCAGCATCTGAAGAAACCCGAGCAAGTGAGCACCAGCATCTGAGGTGTCATTCACCTCTGTCTGACATCTTCAGCATTTATCTCTTCTTGTGACGTTGTGCTCAGTTGTAGCTGTTGTGTTTTCATTTGTTTGACGGCGGTCTTTGCCCATTGTTTCTAGGCTATTTGCGCTATCAGAGATGGGCTGTCAGACCCTCTGGTGCGGACTGGGCATAAGCTCTCTCTTCATCAGAGAGCGGTTAGGATGAAAGAGTCTGCCAGCTTCAAGAAGTATCGCCTGCAACTAAAAGACCTGCCCACTATTGAAGTCCAAGATGTCAAACATGTGAGTCCAACACAACACGTCAGTATTTGGGGTTTTGGGGGGAAAATAGAAATGACTGGGTGTAAGTAAAATAATATATTAATGAATTGGTATTTAAACTTTGTCTGCAGGTGACCATCCGAGGACAGCTTTTCCCTCATGAGGGGGGCACAGGGAAATCTATGTTTCTTTTACCAGCAAATAGAGAGGGGGAAGAGAGTGCTAATGCCACTGTAATATGCTCTGTGGAAGAGCTGTCTTTAGCACATTACCGCCAACAAGGCTTTGACCAAGGTAAGCTGTTGTGCTTTGCCTATTAAAAATATTTCAGTATCCTTTCATCATCTTAACATCACATTGCCATTGTTAATGTAATAGGGATCCATGGAGAGGGCTCAACATTCTCAACATTGTTTGCACTACTGCTCTGGGACATCATTTTTATGGAGGGTATTCCAGATGTTTTCAGAAATCCGTACCAGGTAAAGTAAGGTAAACGTATTTAACATCTGTGGGATATCTGTGCATCTATATCGGTTTAACTCATCTACCCATCTTCTCACAGACATGTCCACTGGATCTTTACACCGACTGTTTCTATGAGAACAGAAAAGAGGCGATCGACTCTCGTGTGCAGTTACTCAGCGAGGCATCAGTGGTGACTCTGCATGACATGTTGGTAGATGTGTGGACCTCCCATGAGGGTAAAGTGTGTTCATTGGTCAACTGGGAGCGTTTCTCATCCCTTCAACAGGCACAGGTATTTACTGTCACTCTTCTAAATATATACTCAGTGGCCACTTTTAGGTTACATATTAGGTACACATGTAAAATCGAATGCAATGCAATTCAATACAAAACAGCTCAGCCATAAATTCTACCTTTTCAAAGATGATCAGTTCTGACTGACACCGTCTGCGACATTTTGATTTAACAATATGTTTATTACTCAGGTTTTAATTTACAGTGATGTTAAACTTTACTTCATTATAGAGGTGTTTCTAATGTTTTGCCAACCCCATTATCCCCAACCCCAAAATAATGCTATCCAGAACAAGACCACCACTATCTACGACCTCAAGAATAAACGTGGTGTTAAATTAATATCTCTCTATACTAATTACATTTAGGGCTGCAACTAATGATTCTTCTCATTATCAATTAATTTGCAGATAAGTTTAGTGTATAAAATGTCAAAATATTTTCAAAAATTTAGGCCAAAGTGACGTCTTCAAATTGCTTCTTTATCATACCAACAGTCCAAAACCCAAAGATTCATAAATGACAAAGAAAGGCAGCAAATACTTTCATTTTAGAAGCTTGTACCAGCAAATGTTTAACATTTTTGCTTGAAAACTGACATGATACCATTACTTACCAAAACAATTCATTTTCTTTCCATTGACTAATCCATTAATTCATTAATCAGCTGTGATCATATTGTATAATATATAAATGTGGTACTAACATAACCACTACCTTTTTTGCAGTCTCTCGTGTCATGCATGGGTGGAGCCTTCTTAGGAGGGGTAATAGCACGAATGTCTAAAGACTATAGACACTGCCGTGGGGGTTTGCCTGATTTGGTGGTGTGGAACACCTCAAACAACAGCTACAAGGTGAGATTCTCACATCCTGGCTCTTTGAATTTGATATTTTCCATTTTATTTTAACTCTAGATACATGGATTATTCTGCACCATGGAATTTAACATGGGAGGTCTTGTTGTTGTAGTTGGTGGAGGTGAAGGGCCCCAGTGACCGGCTGTCCCAGAAGCAACAGATCTGGCTGGATGAGCTGCAGAAACTTGGGGCTGATGTGGAGGTGTGTCACGTGGTGGCTACTGGAGCCAGAGGAGCTCGTCTGGAATAAACGGACACAGACGTGCTGACTGATAAGACTAAGCTGCTAATTAATCAGAGTGTGGTCAAAAGGAAACAATGATCTGGGTGCTTTGTTTTCAAATTCTGGTCTTCTAGGACAGGTGTGGATGTTTATGTTTATCTTTCATACATCACAAACTTAATCCTATCTGAGTGTAGGGAATTTCGTGGCGAGGAGTGTGCCTTGTGACATGTGGCGTTATCAGGGAAACCTCTGCCTTCAACAGGAAGAGGTGCATCATGAGATGAAGATTATCACTGAGGGCTGCCACAACTACAAGTAGCTTGCAGATAATCAGAGCTGATGCATGACAGGAAACACCAACCAGGCACCAAATTGATAGTGTTTCCTTTTCTTTGGCAACACTATATTTTCAGGATCTTGGGTTGCCAAGCAATGAAAACATTTAGTTGGCTGCTGACGAATTGTATGACTGCTCTATGAGTTTGTCACTACTCTACCAGAAAAAAACATACAAAATAAGGGCTGCAAATAAATTATTATTTCCATTATTAGTGTTTGTTTTATCCATTTATTGATGAATTGTTTGGTCTATAAAATGTCACAGGAAATACTGAAAATGCCATCATCACATTGCTTGTTTTGCCCGAGTCAAAAACAGTCCAAAACTCATGAATTATTATTATTATACTCATTATTCAGCTTAGTACAACCATCACATATGAGAAAGAAAGGCAGCAAATTCTCACAATTGATGAAGCTGGAACTTGGAAATGTGTTAAAAATTACTCAAGGATTCAATGTAATTTATTTGTCATTTTACAACAGGGTTGCAAAAAGAAATTCTGTTTGCTCAAACCTAAACGAGTAATTAGATTTATTGTAATGGTTATCAAACAAGTTGCCAATTCATTTTCTGTTGATTGTTTTCTATATATTTTATATATAATATGTAATGGTTTCAAAGACATTTTCATTGAACTGTCTTGGTGTGTTTAAAAAAAAAAAAAAGTAAGAACTTTTATGGTGTGGACACTTACATATATATATATATATATATATATATATATATATATATATATATATATATATATATATATATATATATATATATATATATATATATATATATATATATATATATATATATATATATATATATATATATATATATATATATATATATATATATATATATATATATATATATTATTATTATTTTCCTGTTTTCGAGTGAGCCTGTAATGGTGGAAAACATGTAGACATTGCATACATGACACTACACCAGGCAGTTAGTGCTGTGCCTGTATTGTAATGTATGCAGGCCTGTATGATGCATTTGGGGGAAGGGATGCCAAGCTTCTCTGCGTCTGACGTCATGACGCCGGAGAGAGGGGGCGATAAGAGTAAGGTGCAATAAACACAGGGCGTCTGCGCCTATCTAAGTAGGACAATAAAGTGAAAACGGTATCAATGTTCTAACAATGGATTTGTCAGATATGCTGCTTCTTCAAGTTTTCCTCTTCGTGTACTTGCTAAACCACACCCAAGGTGAGTGAGGCATTCGCTGAGATAACCTTACAAGTTGTGTTGAATCCATGAAGCAGCGGCTGAAATGAGCAGAAAGGATGATAGCCCGTTAGCTAACAGGAGGGATCAGCAGGGCCTGCTTGTTATGAAGAGGACTGCACCCTTTTTGCCGTATTACTTCAAGCTAACAAATTACATATATTGCAAAAGCTTACTTGGATTCGTGCAGTTGATTGAAATAAACCGATGTCGCTGAGTTATTTCTGTGTGTTGTCACCGTTTTTATTGTCAGGCTTGACTCTGTTTTGTTGTTATCGTGCGAATAGCGCCGACAGCCATTGTTATGAGAAGACGGGGATGCCGACTGTGTTAACGGACCGTTAGCTTTGTGCTAGCTAACACTTTAGCCGCTAACGTTAAGATTTCTGTCGAAAATAATACATTTGCCACTGACATGATGTCGTCTGCACGGTGTCAGCGATTACATTTTATATGACACAAGTTTTAAGGTTTGCTGGCATGCTTTTGTTGACTGTTGTCACTGGTCAATGTGTTGTGCTGTTCTCGCTGTTCTGTAATTTAACGTAATGTTACTGTTCGCCGCAATAACTGGATTCAATGTTTTGGCAATAATTCGTCTGTGTGATTGTTTGTATTTGGGAAACGAAATTGCTTTCCCCCGTATGCTGTACTTGTGATGCATCTTTTGGCATCATGAACCTGCAATTTACTGCTACTGTGCTTATTATACCAGTAAGTTAATTAGCTAACGTTACTTAGGAGCCACATTCACTTCCTTAATAGTCTCCATGTTTAAGTTTGGCGATGGGAATATCTTTTAATTTAAATATTGATCCCTTTTCAAACTGTCAAAAGTCACAGTCATAACTTTTTCACGTAATAGGGCCGCGTGGTAAAATTAAAATCAAAAGATGCATGTGACTGCGATTGACCACGCAGTTTTTATCAATCTTGTGGTGTTTTGAAGGATCACCTAAGAATTTGACATACTTGTTTTTGGTCAGTGTTTATTGTCTTTTTAGTAGGCCTTGAGAAATTAAGATATTTCAGTATAGTAGAGTAATAGTCATGGCCTAAATTTAATCTTGGCACTTAAATATTTCATAATGCGCATGAACAGAGTACTAGCAGAAAGCTGGTATACTTACCCATCTTTGTTATGTTTACAGTGAATCCTGTAATTTATTCCGTACTAGTCAGACAGGACTAATTACATTGTACTTACTGAAAATACTTTCTTTTGGTGTATATGTTGTGGGGCAAATATCTGATCTTAAAGAGTATGCTTAGTCTACTGTGTAAACATTGAAAACACAGTGACTTTCAGAAGGGCTTAAATGGCTTAAACAAGATTACTGTGTTTTCTTAAAATGGAGTTTGTCATACTGTATTTGAATGTGAAGCAGCTGGTGAAACGGGTGGAGGTGCTCGAGAATCTCTTTTCCTTCGAACCCACCACCCACTCTTCTGGTGGTGAAATAATACTCCTGTGATGCTGGGGGCTATTCTTGAGCACAGCTCCAAAACTGGCATCCATTTGACTTAAATAGATTTTAGCAGCTGAATTTTAAAATGCAGACTATGCTGGTTTGCTGTCAATTTCCATCATTTTAATCCTGCTTGTCGAATGTCTGCCTGATCAACCATTTTTTTTGGGCACCTAAATAATCCTAACATGGACCATGCCTCAGTTATTTACTCTAACACACAGCTGTTATACTTTACCTTTTAAAGAGAATATCTAATGCTTGAGATATATTGCTAAGCATACAAAAGAAGCGTTTTATTTTATCTACTAAGAATATTCAGTGTGACAGATGCACTGTGGTACCAAGGCAGTTACAAACATATGGCTTTGGATGTTAGTATTTTTTCCCCCAACATTTCGGGGTTAGACTCTTTATATGTAGGTTGTATTCTTATGTTACCTTTTTATAATCTTCTTATATTTCTGTATAATGAGCACATCTATATGCGCACGTTATATATATATGTTTTTTTTTTTTTTGTCCAGTTCTGTATACTATGTACATACACAACCTAGAATGAATGACACTAATATTGCATCCATCCCTCCCATCCACTTGGGAGCTGTCATTTACTGTGATTCTATAAGGCTCTGCATTTCATCAAGTTTCATAAGGCTTGTATTTTCTGTTTTTGCTGATAACAGGAGTTCCTCTGTTCTTTTCACTCAGGACACTATAGAAATCCCCTGAACAAGTACATCCGTCACTATGAAGGCCTGTCCTACGAAACGGAGCTTGTGGACAGCAAGCATCAGAGAGCCAAGAGGGCACTCTCTCATGAAGACAAGTTCCTTCATTTAGATTTTCATGCCCATGGAAGGTTTGTCTGTTTTTCTAGATATTAACCTGAAGGGAATTTCTGTCTGCAGCTCTATTTTTATGTCTCATCTATCTCTTTATTTACCTGTGGGGTTTATAGGTTCTCAAAGCTCATCCCATATGCCTACATTGTTTATGATTTAAAGGTGGAGGTCAGCTATAGCACAGATTTGCAGTGTGATTGAAAAAGGTTTACATTTAATCCTGTTGTATGAAATGAAAGACCTGCTCAAGGGCGTCACATTGGTTGTGTGGTGAAGATAGATTTTAAATTTCAGCCTTAGATCTTACTGTGTAGTTTCTATGGTCTCCATTAGAGCTAAAACGATTAATCCATTGATTAATCGATAGGAAATGAACTACTTTTGAAAATTGAGTAATTGTTCAAGTTGTTTTTCAAGCAAAAATACCAGACATTGCTTATTTCCTGCTACACAGCTGTGAGGATTTGCTGTGTTTATTTTTCTAATGTGACAGTAAACTGATAATTTTGGATTTTGAACAAGCTATTTTAGACATTAGTTTGGACTAGATAATTGTAAATTAATCGGCAGAGTAATCAATATCATTTTTTGATTGATTGGTAGATGTGGCCCTAGCGTAGATTTGTCCTGATTTCCTCCCACAATCTAAACACAGGTTGGGTAAAAATTGTTAACGTGTTTGTGTATGTTAGTTAGCCCAGTGAAGGATCAGGTGTTACCAGGGTGTGTCTGACCGCTTGATACCTGGGTGGGAACCCCCTCAAGGTGTAGTGGATGGATGGATGTACTTAGATGGATGGCTGGACACATAGATGGATGAGCAGCTACATATATTCCGTGATGGTTCTTCCATCCAGCATTTTGAAGAGGTGGTGTGGTGATAGAAACGCTCTCCATGACATAGTCAAGACCATCTGGCTGGGAGCTTGGCAAAGGCTGTTTATCGTCCTGCCTGTAGCAGGGCCTGCTGTTCCCAGACTCCGATGCTCCTTAATAGGGAAGAAGACAATACGAGCTGTTCAAACAAACACAATGAAGGAAGATGTCTGTTCCTTTGAAAAGCAAGAATGTGTCAGCTTCTTTTGCTTTCAGCTTCCTTCAATTCATGACCAAGCATGAGACACAGCTCACATTCTTCATTTAATTTGCAGCACCCCATCCACCTTCTGCTTGCTGGTTTTGTGCAAGAATGTGTTCTCGGGTAGAATTTTAATTCACATTTCCCCCCTGAGATTATGTCATAACAGATTTGGTACACACACAAGACCAGACTTGTGTGCCATCATGTCAAGTTTGACCACCATTTTCTGATCTAAAGTTTACAAATGCGTCTGTGTTCTTGCAGTTAATTTAACTGCTGTATGCAGGCCTACATAGCTGTGACTTACACACAATACGAGTATACAATAAGAGCACTGTGTAGGTGTTACATGAAACCCAAGGTTTACTGTAACATCTTGGTTTCCCTGCCATATGTTTGATCAAAAAACTGCATTGTTTCAAGATGTCCTAATTTTCTGTTCCCTCTCTTACAAGATGAAGACTGCAGTTCCCTTTCTGCAACAGAAAACAGCTTAGATGTTTTCTCTCTGCCAAAACATGCCCTTCCTTTCACCCTTTTTTTTTTTTTCTCCTTCCATTTGCATTTTCCTTTTTTTTTTTTTTTTTTTTTTTTTAAAGGCTGGGTGAATATTGCTTACCTCCCAAAGTGAGGCCAAATAGGGATCTATACCCAAATCCATAGCCTTACACACTGTAACATAAATTATATCACTTTTGGGACATCACTGAAACAAACTCCAATGTTCATCACACTCAAATGTCCTTTTTTTCCCTGTTGCCTATAGTTTCATTTCTTTGTTTTCAGGCATTTTAATTTACGAATGAAGAGGGATACCAACTTGTTTGCCCAAGATTTGAAGGTGGAGGTTTCAGGAAAAGAAATTCCATTTGATACCTCCCATATCTATACTGGAGAAATTTACGGTAAGAGCCTCCCATTCTCATTTGAATGTATTTGTTTTAATGTATTGCTGTAGTAATGCTGTCCATGGCATTTTTCAAACTGTTGTTTTAGGTTTTTCTGAAAGATGATTTCCTGATTTTGTCTGAATCCTCTGACACTTGACTATAATTTGTGTTCCCAGGTGAGAAAGGTACCCTGACTCATGGCTCCATTGTGGATGGTAAGTTTGAGGGCTTCATTCAGAGCTACCACGGCACCTACTACGTGGAGCCTGCTGAGAGATACCTGGGGGCCAAAGACGTGCCCTTCCACTCAGTCATCTATCACGAAGACGACATACGTGAGTCCCCAGCAACTTGTGGTCAAATACTTTGACCAACAGTTTTCTTGTGATCATCGCGTGTATGTAATTGGATGCACGCTTATGTAAATGTGTGATCGGGAAAGTGCAAGGTTAGGGCAACTAAGCTAAAGGAAGCAGACTGGTGTGATCTCCCTCCAGGGAGCAGAGCTACCCAGGGTGCTCATTAGCTGAGTAACATGATCTTTCTCTCAGGCTACTGGCTCATTTTAGCAGCTTTTACAATGTCGGTACTTTATAGTAAGCACCAAGCTTATATCACTACACTGGCACCCCCTAATTTGAAATCATGTGTGTACAAATAGTAGGTGGCTGAGGGGCAAATTAAACAGAAATGTGAGCGGAATCGCTAATGAGAATGACAGGAAAGTAACAGCTCACATAGCAAAGCTAGGCTCAAGTGGCGTGTAAGTACATCCATTAGCTGATCATGAATAGTGCCAGAAATAGAGTGACTCAGGGGGTTAAGTAGCTAACATTGTCTCCCATAATCCTAACAGTGTTGTCTCACTCTCTCACTCAGACTACCCGCACAAGTACGGCCCAGAGGGAGGCTGTGCTGATAGCTCAGTGTTTGAAAGGATGAAGAGGTACCAAGCCTCTGCCGTAGAGAAGCCACCCAAGGTGAACTTCCCCCACACACCACAGTAACACCACAGTAAACCCTTACAGAATCTATTAAAGGGGATAATTTGGGTTTAGGGAAACAATTAAAATTGTCCTACTTAGTCAGGGTCAGAGATACGCATGGATGCCTTTTGTTAAATCTATGTGTGCAGTTTGAAGTTATATTGACTGGTGAGAATAGCCTCTCTCAGCTCAATTGATGGATGTCTACACAAGTAATTAGTAGCTCCCCTCAATGGCAGGTAAAAAGATGGGGTTTTTTGCTGAAAGTTTTATAATTTACTTTTAAATAAGGGGTTGTGTGCGCTGATGCCCGGTTTCCTGTTACCGGGGTAGATCGCAATGGTAACTTAAGCTGAACGGCTAACCTGCTCCGGAGCTGACCAATCAACTCTCTTGGAAAGTGACATCACCATCTGTAGGAAATCCCACAGACTGTTTTATAGGCTGCTTTCATGTTTGCTACAGTGAAGCGTTTGTAGGTTATAGCGATATCATCCTACAGAGACTGAAAGCCTTACGCTATTGTACAGGTTTTTACAGTAAACCTACTAACTGCTCTGAAATGTGTTTCAGATTTTTTATTTGCTCCCCAGTCCGTTTCACAAAGTCTGTAAAATAAAGTCCATTAAAATAAATGGGGTTCATTTTTCTTATGTGAGCCTGAATATTATGAGCATTTTGGTAGGGGTATTGAAATAAATTTTTAATATGAACGTAGGCTAATTATTTTTTACGTTAGTAGCTATCTTATAGGCTATCACAGAGACTAGTCATATTCCGCCCCACCTTTTGCGATGTGGGCGCAGGCATTGAGGTGAGTTTTCAGTAGCGTAAATGTTGAGATTCAGTCTTTCAACCACTATTTGAGCACAATTTAGGGCATGAATGGATTTTTCGTTTCATTGCTTTATGAAGTTAATTTGGTACAATGTTTGGAACACTTTTGAGTGTGTCGAATAAATTAATCTCATTTTTGAAGTGATGGGAAGTTCTTTAAAGTGAGGTGGAATGACCACCTATTCAGTCTTTTTTAATGTGGAAACGCCGACACACAGCCGAGCTGAAAGAATAAGGCTGATATTTTCATACAGCTCATTCACCTGTACGTCATTGCAGCAAAGTGAGAAGTTAAACTACTGGAGGTCAGCAAAAAAAAAAGTTAAAACATAGGAAATGGCATATGTCCATGGAAATGTTGAATGTTAAATCTCTGTGAAAAAAGTGACCACTACAGACCGCTTGGAAACTGTATTGTTGACTAGTCAAAAATAATTAACCCTGACACAAAAGATTTTTAACCCTTTTCTCAAGTTATGCCTATTTTCCTAAGACAGACAAATATTTTTTCTGTGTTTCCCAAACCAAACATTTCTTAATTTTTTATTTTGTCCTTATTAATTGTTTCCCAACATATGTGACATATACAGCACATGTTCCTCAGCAGAGTTGCACTTCCTGAACATACTGCAGCTGAAAATCCACAGCCTAAAAATACTGGGCATTACTTATTTAGCCACAGTTTTGAAAATGCTATATATGTTTTATTTAACTCTCCTACTCCTGTGCTGCTCACACAAGGAGTTCCACACTGAGGTGGGCTCTAATGACCCCGTGTTGCTGAGGAAGAAGAGGATGGCCCAGGCTGAGAAAAACACCTGCCAGCTTTTCATTCAGACTGACCACCTCTTCTACAAATACTACAAGACCAGAGAGGCTGTCATTGCTCAGGTGATACACAATCACAGTCACTCACTTGACACATGCTATTGTGGCGCCGTTAGAATTAGATTTACATAGGCAGTATGTGGGGTTTGTGGCTGGCGTTGTTGGAGAGAGTATAAAGGCAAATTGGTATTGGAATAATTACACATCTTACTCACTGCAAGGGGTGAGTCAAATACTTACAATAGATCATAGAACAGACAGCTAAATCTCTCTGAATTAGGTGCAGTAATGCCTTGTTTTTTGTTTGAAATTTAAAACTCAGAGAACAAATGGTAACAAATAGCCAGTGTCCATGCAAGTATAATTCCCCTAGAAATATGATATGTTTAATGAATAGTTTGACTTTTCTTAAATATTACACAAAACTTACCAAATGGTATGTGAGTTAATAAGCTTTAGAGGTGCATGTATTTGTATTTTGTCACCTTTGGACAGAGCCATGCTACCTGTTTCCAGTCTTTAGCGTAGCACCTTTTCTCCAAAGCAGATTCCTTGTATGTGTTAAAAAAAAAACTACATGGCATTAAAGCTCTTTCTGATGTCTTTCTTCTGATTTTCTTTATGCTAAGCTAAGCTAACTGGCTGCCTGGTTTCATATTTACAGTATAGACAAGAAAGTGAAATGAATCGTCTCATCTAACCCCCAGCAAGAAAGCCCGTAAAAAAATGTCTCAAAATTGTAAACTATTCCTCAAATAAAATGTCTAACAACAATCATGACAAATATCGCAATGTCATTTCCCTCAATAACAATATAACATATGTTCAATATATCGTCAAATGTTTGATTTAATTCACAAATGAATTAGGGCTTAAGTTTTCTATTGAGATATTTATTTTGTTGAGGACTGAAAAAGATTTACTAATCATATTTTTTGAAAAAAGATTTGATCATAATTGTTTTAATTTTAATTGTTCTACCTCAGATTTGTGAAGTGATCCACTGTTTGGCAAGTGTTTGTCACGTTTAACCGCACAGTTAACGATCTTGGTTCTTTAATTTTCACTTAGGAGCAAAAATCAGTCTTTAAACTTGAAAGAAATAATTATTTGACATTTACTGTGATAATTATAGATATCGAATTATATGAAATTTCTTTATCATGATAACATTTTTGGCCTTATCGCCCAGCCCTATTAACTAGTCAAACATTGGTCAACCCACGGATATGGCACAAACAAAATCACAGTTGTTTAAAACAATTTGACAGTATGCTATGCAGAAAAATGAGAACGATATTTCCTTGTTATAGGTTGCACACAGTTTGGATTGAGTCTGGCAATGTGTTTCAACACTGGTGGTTGAAGCTTTTCTCATTATGTCTTACTCTTTCAGATCTCCAGTCATGTTAAAGCTATTGATGCCATCTATCAGGGCACAGACTTCATGGGCATTCGCAACATCAGCTTCATGGTGAAAAGGATCAGGGTAAGTCTGGTGTTGGCTTTATATTTTTATTTAAGTTTACATTTTAGAATTGGCCACTTCTTCCCTCTGAGCTCATCATCACCCTTTTGTGTAGATAAACACCACCAACGATGAGAGGGACAGGTCCAACCCGTTCCGCTTTGCCAACATCGGGGTGGAGAAGTTCCTGGAGCTGAACTCGGAGCAGAACCATGATGACTACTGCTTGGCTTATGTTTTCACTGACAGAGACTTTGATGACGGGGTGTTGGGTTTGGCCTGGGTGGGAGCCCCTTCAGGTACTGTTGGTGTGTCATGTGTGATCAGCAACTGCAAAAAATCTTTCCTATTTTTTTGAAAGCAAGATATTAATACAAACGTAACGTTTTTAAACCAGTAGACAACACGTTGTATTCTTTGTACTGGGTTGTAGGAACATTATCATTAGGGACACCCAATCTTGGTTGAAAATAAGATTATTCTAGGAAAGCATTCCTAATTTACAGTATAAGTTAATTGTACTTATCTGGATTGTACATTGCAGCTACAACAAGAAAAAGTGTCAGTGGTATTTGGGATTGCAAATACTGATTGATTCAGACTGTTATGAGAACCAACTGCAGCTTCAAATATCAACTCAGACAATATGCAGATGTGGTCATTCCCCAAGGTTTGGTTGCACTCTGTTACTGATGTGGTAAAGTGAAATAGCAACTAAGATGTTTTCTGTGCTACATTCTTAATTTGATGTTTAAAATAATGCACAATCTTCAATTAACTGTGGGGAGGTTGTGTGTCTCCCGCCGGCGAGGATACTTTATTTTTATTTTTTTTATATTTAACATGTACTATAAACAGGTTGATAAATCAGCCTCATTATGTTTTAGAAGTAAGGCATTATGTCATGTGGACATTAATTGAAACATTATCATGGCAATAATCAGATCCCCCCTCTTTAATGAGCACAATCCTTAATTTTTTGTAGCTTTGGTTTGGAAGGTTTGTTCCAGCTTGTGCTTTTCATTCCCAGGGAGCTCCGGAGGCATCTGTGAAAAAAGCAAGCTGTACTCGGACGGAAAAAAGAAGTCTCTCAACACTGGTATAATCACTGTACAGAACTATGCCTCCCACGTACCTCCAAAAGTCTCCCATATCACGTTTGCACATGAAGTAGGACACAACTTTGGCTCCCCGGTGAGTTACTTAGCTGTGCCACATTTATGCACGGATAGAAGGAATTTATTAGGCCTGTACGCTTTGTCCCTTCTTTTAACCTGTGATCTGTTTTTTTTATTTCTTTATTTTTATTTTTTCCTCGCTCTCAGCACGACTCAGGATCTGAATGCACCCCAGGAGAATCCAAGAGCCAAGACAAGAAGGAGAAGGGCAATTATATCATGTATGCAAGAGCTACATCAGGAGACAAGCTCAACAATAATAAGTTCTCCATCTGCAGTGTGCGCAACATCAGCCAGGTCCTGGAAAAAAAGAGAAGCAACTGCTTTGTCGGTACGTTTCACTGTTTTTAACTTCATCTTCACTGTCTGGCTTGAGGTTTTGTAATTTCACACCACATCATGCGTATTCTGCTTTCACTGTTGTGATGAGTGTAGGAGTTCTTAACCCCATTTCCCTAATTAGTGAATTCATTCGGGCAAATGGAGATGCCACCAACATTTTGGCAGGTATTGGCTTTGAAAAGCAATCTTGAAATTAGTCCAGTGTTATTTTTACTGACAGTATTTGGCATATCGTGAAAGTTATAGTTGGTTTGTGATCCCTTTTTTTTTTTTTTTGAAAAAGCACCAAGCTTAATACCAATGTCAAATCAGTGGCATAGCAAAAACATTCAAGTCACTCTGTTACCATATGATTGGCATGCCTAAAAAGCTTAATCTCTTCTGCACATGCTGTTGTTCAAAGTCTCATGCATGTCTGTCTTAGCTGAAATGACTGGGAAATGTTAGATATTGTGTGTATGCTTTCAGAAACTGGGTACATTACTGCTTTACATTTTTGACTTTCCTCAAACAAACTGACGAGTGTCTGTCTGAGTTTAATGTGGCATCTAGTTCTCTCGAGGGTCTGTCTCTTTTAGAACAGTTTGATTCCCTGTTTATTGCAGCAACTTATTCTCTTCAGAACAATATTTGTTTGGTTTTATAAAGACACAGTTTTCACAGTAAATGTCTGATTTCTCATACATGTTTAGCCCTCACTACAAGAAGTCAGAGTATGAAACAAAATATTCCACTTTTTGGGGACCAGACTCAGAATTTTTCCTTCCCCAAACAGAGTCTGGCCAGCCCATCTGTGGAAACGGCCTGGTGGAGCCAGGAGAGGAGTGTGACTGCGGCTACAGTGATCAGTGCAGGGACCAGTGCTGCTATGACGCCAACCAGGCTGACAACAAGAAGTGCAAATTAAAGCCCAACAAAGTCTGCAGGTAGATGTGGATGTTATTCTTCCGTTTTTGTTCGCCTGACCATTTTCATGCTTCAATAGGAAGATCTTCCAGCTAATTTGTGATCATTCTTGACTGAACACTTCTTTCCCTCACCAGTCCCAGCCAGGGTCCTTGTTGTACTTCGGAGTGCTCTTACAAGGGTCGGAATGAGAAGTGCCGGGAGGAGTCTGAGTGCGCTCACCAGGGCATGTGTAACGGAGTCAGCGCCCAGTGCCCCACTTCTGAGCCCAAGGCTAACTTCACCGCCTGCCATGGAGAGACTCAAGTCTGCCTCAACGGGGTGAGTGGCTGAAGAATTCACACCTGGAAGAAGTGGTTGTTATAGCAACTATATATTCATACCAGTCAGTGTCTGATCTCGCCTGTCCACATGCTCCTCCCCCGCAGGGCTGCTCTGGCTCCATCTGTGAAAAGTATGGGCTTGAGGCATGCACCTGTGCCAGCCAAGATGGCAAGGATGAAACTGAGCTTTGCCACGTGTGCTGCATGGAGAAGAGTGAGTCATTTACCCCCACCTTTTTATAACAAATTTTTTCAAAAATAAAACGTGCTTTGAGATTTTGTCTTTTGTCATTTGAATTGTGTTTTGTGGGTCACCTCCACAGTGAATCCCAACACGTGCAGCAGCACAGGATCAGAGCGTCTGGCTCGTTTCTTCAATAAGAAAGTGACCACGCTGCCAGCGGGCTCGCCTTGCAACGACTTCAAGGGCTACTGCGACGTGTTCATGAAGTGCCGCCTGGTAGATGCAGACGGGCCCCTGGCCAGGCTGAAGAAGGCCATCTTCAACCCAGAGCTCTATGAGAACATTGCAGAGTGGATTGTGGTACGTATCAGCTTCTTGATTCTGATTAGTTGTTATGAGGTGTTTTTGTATTGATTATGCTTCATTCTCTTCTCTAGGCCCATTGGTGGGCAGTGCTATTGATGGGTATTGCCCTCATCATGCTCATGGCTGGCTTCATTAAGATCTGTAGTGTGCACACACCAAGCAGTAATCCTAAACTTCCCCCTCCCAAACCACTTCCAGGTGAGTCCAGAGATTTACAAAGTAAATTAATCATAACATTGATGTTTGTGACATTGTGTCCATCCCTTGAAATTAAAATGTCCTAGTTGTTAAATCCGTTAAGCCACTTGCATAAATTGAAAAAGAAGTTTACATACCTCAGCTAATAAAAACATTAAACAGAACTCTAGGTATGTTAATCAAGTCTTACACCAAATACTGAAATGATAGTATCTGTTTTTTTGCCTTAATAGGTTTGTGATCAAATTGTTACTAGATTAGCAGTGGAATTGGATCAAATGCTTACAATTTCAAATGCATGCAATCCTTAGTAAGGATTACAGTGGTCAGTGTTTGTGAAGCTCTTTACTGAAAGCAGTTATAGGCTTTTAGCATTGAACCTAATTTTTAAAAAACTTTTTTTTTTTATTAGGCCCAAATTATTATGGGCATAACTATTATTATTATGTTTGCAGTCTTGCAACCAAAATAAAGTGATCTTATCACCTCACTGTGTACTTTGTTAATCCCATACCTATACACCACTGCCTGTGAATGTGAACAGTGTCATATGATTGTTTTTATTTATTTTTTTCTTGTATTTTACTTATTGCAACTTAAATTATTCAGTATGGTATTTCCATTAAACTATCATTGCCATACTGTTTAAGGCCTCTATACCCTGTGTGATTTTGGGCTGAGGAAAGATGACAAGTGAGAGAGAAACGGTCGTCCTGCGTCACACTGTGAGTCAGGTCTACTGGCCGATTAAGAGCTTGAGCAACGAAAAAAGGCTCTGTCTTTTCTGTTTTTGTCAAAAAACAGAAAAAGACTGGTTATCACACTGTAGGCACCAGTGGCGTCACTAGGTGTGGTTCAGTTCGGTGTAAAGCCAGTCTGTCTTTCAACAAGCTAATTTAACTGCTTTTATCCTAACAGGCACTTTGAAGAGGCGGCGAGCGCAACAGCACGCTAACTCCCAGGTGCAGCACCAGTCTCAGCACCCCCACCAGCACGGGCACGGCGGCCAGCGGCAGCCCCAGAGGCAGCCTCCGCGGCAGGCACAGCCCCAGAGGCACCACCGTCAGCCCAGAGAGAACTATCAGATGGGCCAGATGAGACGCTGAGACCCCGCATCCCCCCCGCCCAATGCCTTGGCTCCTCCTTGTGCCTACAGTGGGAAACAAAAGCGTCACTCCATCCAAAGAAAAGCCTGACATGGTTGTTAGTCATCATCATATCCTCCATCTACAGACAAAACAGACACGTGAAAAAGAGAAAACACTATCTAGCAACTCGATTGGCTCTTTGTGGAGTGGACTCGACCATCAGCCATTTCCAATGCAGTGCGATCTAGCATCTTTTTCCACCCTTTTTTTTCTCTTTTCTTTTTGTAAGGAGTGCCAAGGAGTTAAGGAGTCATGTGTAGCTTTAGTACATTCTGTGATGTGTGTGTTTGTTTGTTTTTTTGTTTTGTTTTTTTTTGTTTTGTTTTTTTGTTTTTTTTGCAACGTCTTCTTGAGTGACAAGCCCGTGGCTGCTGGTGAATTTTGTGCTTTTCTTTTCGCCATTCTTGCCAGGATTGAGAGACACTCAGTGGGGATTTGCGGCACTTTTGTGATTTACACATGTCAAACGGCAAAAGACACAGGCTCCAGTCTCTCGTGCAGACAGTCTCCTGCATGTGACTGTACATATTTAGTGTATCATAAGTGAAAACAAACTATTTCTTCTACTGTAAATGTGTAATTCTTCACTTTTTTTCTTTTATTTTTTGGTTAGTGCTCTCAGGACTCTTAACACATAATTGAAGGCGTGATGGTTGTGATGAGTTCCTTGGACGTTGTTGTTGGGGATTTGACGCCATCAAGTACTCTTCACAGTCGTCCAATCAGGTGGATCTCTTTCACTAATGATAAATTGCTAGATTTTGAATTTCGAACAATAAGGTCACGATATTCCACTTTTCACGCCTTCATGTTCAAGGTCCCCTTTTTCATTTTTTTTCATTTTTCTTTTTTTTTTTTTTGTCTAGCTAAAATCGGATTTTGCTCATGTTGTGTAACAAGCTGAAGGAGTGAAAGAGTCATGGGAACAGAAAGGGGAGATCATCTCGGTGTGTGTGTGTGTGTGTGTGTGTGTGTGATTTTGTTTTTTTGTTAGTTTTTTTTTTTTGTCTTTTACCGATTTTGATTATGAAGAATGAATAACCACTAACTGAAGCTGATGATGATTCTACCTGTTCAGATATGAAGGGAAAGTGAAAGGCTGCCGTGGCTTAGTTTAGAAGTGAGAGTGTGTCATGTTACAGCTAGTTTACATGAGTGTTGAAATAAATTTAAAAAATGACTCCGGTGTGGATGTACAAAAAAAAGAAATTGTTAGATTAAATCATTCTGTTATTCTTCAGATAGCAAATCTAAGAACTTTTCAATGTGGGCATGCAGACACATTTGTTAAATGTGACTATTAATTGACCAAGGTCTGTAATATTTGTATGTCACTCAACACTATTTACTTCGACAGGTACTAATGTTTGTCCTGAAACACGGACAGAGCAGTGTAATGCAGCAGTATTGTCACACATTCCTCAGTGTGTTCACTAGTTTCACCGGAGACAAGCGGCTGTTTGATATTCATTTTTTTAATTTTATTTTAAACTCACTTTTTTTCTCCTGATCAGATTTCTATCATGGACTGAATCCCCTTAAGAGCTCATGAGTGCAGGCCTCAGTGTGAGTTTACATCAGCGTGCCATAAAACTTTATACAGCTGATCTTTGTGCACAGGTTTTATAAAATACAGGACGCACCTGTAACGTTTCTGGAGCCACTTTAAATGGAACAAATGAAGGAGTTGTGATCTCAGGTGTTTTCTTCCTCCCCTCGCTGCAGCATAGCATGAGGGGTATTTTGGAAAGTGATGGCATGATACCACTAACTGAGAGGATATGATGATGTGGTCATATGTTGTGCAAAATCCCAGGATTTATTTCCTGTGCAACCATTTCACCTACCGATTGACTGTTGGGTGAAAAGTCTGGCACAGACGACAACAAAAAAAGCCTCGGGCATTTTGCATTATATTTTCGGCAATGGAAGTTTATTTTGTGCTCTGTCTTAATTTTATCCTGCCATTTTTATTTTTGAATGCATGCAATACTAACCACAACTAATATAATATAACACTATCCTGATGGTTGTAATAATCACACATGTGCTCTGGAGGGGACATTGAAAACAATTTGTCTCACAGTCAATGGTTAATTTCACGTGGCAGATGAATTAGGCAGGTCAGCGGTTGTTGTAACTTCTCATGTCTGTACAAAATGGAGCTCTTTTTAAGCGTCATCTTCTAGGCTGGATCTCGCCTGTGAAGCCTAGAGAATTTACATGTAAACTTGTACAGTACTTCGAAAAATTTGCATTTCATTTGAAAATGAGAATTACATTTTGATACATCCATTTAATTTTTTGTATTCAGATTCCAGAGTAAGTTGTTCAAAGATGTTCATATGTGACAAACTTTCCTTTCTTCTAAGTTATTTATGTTCTTATGTGCTAGTTGAAATGGAGTTTGCTTATGGTACCTTTCTCCACCACCGTCAATGGTTAAAAACAAATCAGGGTGATGGAGTTAATGTTACATTCTCATTTTTGTCTTTGTTATCCTGTGGCATGGTTTGGGTAGAAGAGCAGAAGAATAATGCCTGTAAATTTACTTTCTTTTAATTTCGTAGTCTTGGTAACAAAAAAAGTTTTTAGATAAACGTGCACTGAAAATGTCCAAATTGATTTGAAATGTAGTAGGTGATGTAGGCCGAAAGAACACAAGATTAAAAAGTAATACTACTGTCTTATTTTAATGTTCACTGTGTTTTATACAGTATCGGAAATTTTTGTTCACTTTGAACATTTTTACTAAAAAAAAAAAATATTTCAAATTGTATTGTGCAAAGAGATGTAATTTTTGGAGTACTTGAAATGCATTAATTAAAAGACTCGTTCAAAATAAAATGGACCCCTGTTTACTGTCTGTCATGTGTGCTCTCTGGCTTTGTCTATTTGTTTTCTGCAGTTTTAGTTGTGAATATACAGAGTTTTAATGCACCACTCAACAGCTTAAAATGTACAACACAAAGCATGTTTCACAAGCTGGTGTAAACGGGAAGGAATGGTGCTGTGCTTGTGCTGCTTTTATTTTGACTATTTTACACACTCGGTAAAAAGAAGCATAGGAAAAACATCTGCGCGCTACAGTCTGAAATATTCATTTACTGAGGCAGGCCTTCAGTCAGATACCTTCAACTATGTTCACTTTTTCCTGTTGATGCCTGAAGGTCTCAAACTGAAAACCAGCCTCAATTAATCCTTAAAAATGTAATCTGTTTCTCGCAAGTCCCCCAACTTTATTGATATACAATTTAAGTCACTCGCGTACCCCTCTTGATACCATATTTTAGCTGCATTAGTGCACAGTATGTATGTATATGGCCAGCTTTTTGCATGAAGGAATCAGATGTTATTAATACTAATTGTGTGTCAGAGTTATATCATCTTCATGTTTTATTTTTTATGTTCTATTATCTTTGAATTCTGGATGATCATGAAATGTGGGGTCGGAAAAGGGGATTTTAGGATTAATTACATTGTATTCAGATGAACTTTACAAATGTTGGATGTTTGCTTGATAACTTGCCTTTCCTCTAGTGTTGTGGCTATGGAACCTGTATCCTTAATTTAAAATGTACTGTGGAAAATACAGTTCCTGTAAAGTACATTTGTTCAATGCAGTATGGGGGCGTCCACAGCAGAGGGAGCAGCTGCTGCTGTGGGTGAAGGTTTTGGAGCAGCCTGTGAGGCACCAACATCAGCACCACAAAGCCTCATGCAGCTTCTCATTTGTTTCCATCGAACAGTACTACAGCCGTCGTTTACTTCAACCTAGGAACTCCAAATAATACATGGGCTCTGTAATGCTCTATTCATTTGAGTGAATTTAGCAGAAGGAAATGCAGCCACTTATTTTCCTTACTCACATGACAGCGTGCTGTAATGTCCTACACAGCCAAGCACTTTATTCCATGTGTTTGTCACACGCGTTAATATTAATCGCCTATACCTCTTGATGACTCTTTCCTCATGAGTGTGTTTGATGATGCAACAACCATTGGAAAGTGTATGTCAGATCCTGGAAGCAGGCATTTGCACATGCAATGGAATGTGGTCTGCTATTGATTTTCAATGCGAATCCTCAGCTGCAGTCGTTGGCTGTGACATGAACGAGCGCGGTCACCCACAACAAGAGTTTAGGTTCAATATTTTCTAGATAATGCAGGCGATGAGCTGTGTTCCACAAACCATTTTCTCTCAGTTCTCTTCAAGCTGATGTCACTCCTTGTCTGAAACAGTGTCCTAGCAGAGAGGACAGTGTTACTAACCCTGGTCAGTATGCTACATTTAGACTTTCAGCTCCCAGGAAGGAGCTGACATCGCAGCCGGTAAGCGAGCAGTATCACCTTTTGTCTCTCCGTGCAGTGACAAAGCATGATTGTAAAAGTGGCACCGGCCTGGTGAGTGGCACCCAGACTGAACTGAGTGGTGGCTAACACTGGCTCCAGTGAGCAGCTGACCCTGATCACAGCAAAGCAAAGAATGGAAACACAGTGGTAGAAAAGAATATAACTCCCAGTTCATTGTCAAGTATCAGATAAGGCCCATTAGGTTATCAAGGCTCCCACAGTCAGTCTTCATAGATTATAGTTATGTTAGTATGGTTAGTATGTCTAATGAAATGAAAGTCACTAATCATTACAATATGCTACCAGCTATAAGAAACCCCATCTGTTATTCTCAGATCAAGTCTTTCATTAAATTCAAACAACCTTTAGACAACAAAATATTAATAGATCAGTTTAACTGAAGGTCTCAGTTGCTTTGGGGAAGGAGCTTTCCTCATATTGAACTTACTCGGTGTGTCTATGGGATTTCACACAAATGCAAACTCTTACAGACGACGTTCTCAGAAGACTGTTTTTTATGGTGAGAAGACCGTCAGTGCTGAATCAGCACAGTAATGTTGTCCCCCACATCATTCAAAGCCTGGCCCGTAGGTGAGAGACGAGAATCACACGCACATGTATTGTTATTGAGCAGCCGGTCAGTCTATACAAACTGATTTTCCTCTCTGCTCCATGAATGCAATCATGCAATGTATACATGACAAGCTTTACTTTGACCTTCAGGCTGGTGTCAGATACCTCTCCACTCCGAGGATGTGGTGGCTTCTTGTACTGGTACTCTTGTGCTGTTTTCTCTTCCAGACTGGCTTGGCCCTGGTGTCAGACAGTGACCCTCACCCTGTCTCTGACACTTAGCATGAAGAGTGGAGTTGTGTTATTTTGAGGTACTTGTACTCTTCTTTAGTATATCCACATATGCAATTGTATACTTCTACTCCACTCTTCTGACTCCGATTTATAAATCTGAAAGCTATAGTAACTAAGCAGTAGCATGCATGTGCAGAGTTTGACACTAAATGCATGTTTTTAAATTCTACTTAAGGGAGAAAGTTACTAAAGTATATACGAGTTTGTGACATCACAACTTGTTCGGGAGTTGATCATGGTTCAATATGCAACATATACAGGTGTGATGTGGAAATTTAAAACCTTGAACCTTTTCAGTCTCCGGCAGTTAAACGTTTGAAATGGAAAATACCCACAAGTTCATAGTTTCTGGATTTTCCAATGAGATTTTTTTTTATCATTTGTGGAGTCACTAAGTAAACTTTTGAATTCAGTGGAGTTTTTGCCAGAGTTCAAATCAGACATCCCACTGTGACTAAGATCATCTTTGATATGCACAAGGACACTAACTAGAGTAATCAGCTCGCACAGGAAATATTTTACAGCATAATGCTCTGAGCTGACACTGTGAGGTGTAATCATCCTCTGCAATCCTAACAACTAAACTTAAATGATCCATCTCTTGTGTCGGTGAAGGTGTTCAATCTTAGGCCTAATAAATGTACTTGCACTGCTGGTGAGATTCATGTCTGCTGTTACTGTCCTCTTTCACTTTATCACATTGTTTATTAAGGCCTACACAACAATTTAAAGGATGTATGAGGATATATATTATGTAATGATGTAAATGCTGAGAGGAACATTATATCAACAAACTCAGTCACCTTAACTGCGGTTTTCAGTGATGAATGTAATAGATGATGCAGTATGTGATACAAGCCCCTGAAGTGAAATATCTATTATGAAATTGCTATTTGTAGAAACTTTAATGTAGACAAAACAACACTGAGTAAAATACAAATATTAATAATAAACAGGAGGCTCGCAAACGAAGAAAAGAATTACAAGTTAGAACCAAAAAACAAAATCCCAAAAGGTTTTAAGTGAATATAAAGATAATGTCATCACAACCATTGAAGAAAGTTGGAGCAAACATAAAAGGAACTGGCATGTAAAACTATTAGTCCAGTACCAATCGTTTACAAGTGAATAGAGCCAAAGGGTATTTTGTATCTAATATCTATAATATACAGTATTTACATATATATGAGAATATATATGAAAATCATAACAATGTGAAGCACACAGGACTGGGATTGTGTTCATGAAACATAAAAAGTATTGGTTTGGATGGTGGGTTCAGTATTTGACAAAGACGGTTCAACTTTCTGCGTGTTTTGTGTATTTCTACCCACAGCAGAGACCAAACCAATATTCGCAGTGCTTATTTAGCTGCTGTTCTAAAACATTTCCTAATTTATTTTCCTAAAGTTTTTTACCCATAAATGCTCTTAATGTTGTAGACACTGAATTGAAAAGCTTGTCTCTGCAGAGCATAAAGTCAAGCAGCAGAGTTACAGCTTATCCTATTATTACGTGCTTGCCAAAGAGAGCCCTAACAAGAGGAAACCTGTCCTTACAGATCGAAGCTGTGCTGGATTGTTCTTCACCTGACTGACAGTAAAACTGCGGATTCTGACCAGTTAGTCCTGGAGGTTATTGTTGTTTTTTTTAGCTCATGGTGATCATCTCATATTTGTCTTTCAGACTGATATCCTCGTCCTCCTCGTCTTCCTCCTCGTCTTCCTCCTCGTGGGGCTTCTCAGGCTCGTCACGGTGGTGGTGCAGCTCAATGAGCAGGTAGTAGATGACGGCTGCGACCACGCCCCCCACCATGGGCCCTGCCACAGGGATCCACCACCAGTTGTCTGCAGTGCTAAAGGGAAGCATACAAAGGAATAAGAGGAAAGAGTTCAATATGTCTCTGGCAGTCTCACAAGCAGCAGGCACATAGGCCACTGCAGGTCCCTGGATCATTCACAAGCATCGACTGCATCTGTTAAGTGCATGTGACATTATATAACAGCGTAGTTCATGTCAACAGCTCAGCAGGCAGGCATATATATATATATATATATGTGTGTGTGTGTGAGTGTATGTGTCATAATTTAAACTGTCTCAGTTTATTATTGGATTGAATTAATTTGTTAATAAAGATTGGATGCATGTCTTTATATAAACAATACAAACAAATAAACATTGTTTTGCGGAAAATGAAACAATAACATTTGTTTTGGTTCTCTCAAAAATAGCAATTCACATTTTGCCACTATGGACTTTTAGCTACTTTTAGGATTACAATTCATTAATCAACAGGTCTAACACTAAAATTACTGAGTTAACTATGTAGGTTGATAAAATTACAGTTCTCTTCAGATGTAACATCTATTTATTCCATGTTTCTTTATAGTTCTCAATTTTCCTGGCTCAGCATTATCTCATATGACATTACAACTAATAAATCAATTTTTTTAAACGATGGGTCATTTCTCTAAGGTCTGATCATTGCCAAGAGACCCACACAGAGTATAATAGCATTAATAGTGTATTTGATTGAAAACTGGTACAAAACTTAACATAACATTTTTTAATCAGATGTATTTTTTTTTTAAATCCTGATCTGTCGTCTTCTGCTGTAGTACCTGAAGACCTCCATGCCCCATCCTGCTACAGCTGTGAACAGTCGGGGTCCCAGGTCTCTGGCAGGGTTGAGGGGGTAGCCACAGTTCAGTCCCATGGACACACCAATGGCCATGATGATCAGACCAATAGCCAGTGGCTGCACACCTTTGGGAGCTCCAGTGTTTTCATCATCAATGATAGCCAGGATGCACAAGACCAGCATACCTGTCCCCACCACCTGCAGGAGCAGAACGCCATTCGTTTGATAAACAGCAGAGTTTAGGCAGGTACAACTACAGCGTTGATTGATTTTGTTTTCCCTGATTATTTGTATTTCTTGTTATTGTGTTTATATCGCCTTGCGTTTTTAAGAGAGAAGCTCTTAGCTTCCTACCTCTCCTGCACACATTTCTGTTTACTTTACATTCATGTATATCTGAGTATATGTGAATGTCTTTGTGTAAATATCATATATTTTAAAAATAAATATAATGCCTAGAATCAACCTGTATTGGCTGTATTGAGTAGACTACATTAATATCACATTTGCTATATCATATATGTATCATATAGATAGATATAATTAAAACAAGTAAGTCTGATCTTAATGTTTCAAATCTAGGTTTTAACTGCCATTAATTATTTAAATAAAAAGTATTTAATGACCACAACCTGCAGCACCGCTGTTACACAGATATTCAAAAGGAAACAATAACATAAGCACAGTCACACTGATTAGACTTATCTGGTTCACCTGATGTGGTTTTCAACAGTTTTAAGCTGGTAGAAGTGTTATTTTTGGATCGCTGCACAGACTAAAAAGACGGAAAATGGTGTTAAGTATAGATTTGACCTTCCAGTGAATGCCAGGAAATGGGTCATTAGACCCAAAACTAAGCAAAAGACGGGGTGTTCGCAGACTAAATGGGGCAATCAATTTTGCATTAGCTACATTTGTCAGACTTTGCAGTATTTAGAGCCTGAATGGGAGTGGCGATGCAGAGTAGAGGGTAGGTCATTGGGTCACAGTGCACAGAGCTCACCTGATCGATGAAGCCGCCGAGGACCGACAGGTATCTCGCAGGGTAGGAAGCAAAGATGTGACCTGTTGCATTGATTCCTGTCACTGACAGAACCCCACTGGTGAAGTCCATGAAAGCATCTGTGAGGAGGACAAATACATATTGTAACTGTGCACAGGGATCCATTAAGAGTTTTTTTTCAAGTTTGGGAGGATCTAAGTTTTTGGAGATCATTAACAACTGTTATGGTTTAATATGCATGTATAAGGGAATAAAGCATAGGTGTATTCACCATAGTATAACCCGAAGACTGCAGCAGCTCCAGCAAAAGCTCCAAGAAACTGAGCGATGACATAGAAGGGAAACTTCCAGATCTTCAGTTTGCCCAGAATCACCATGGCCAGAGACACTGCAGGGTTCACATGGCCCCCTGGGACAGAGGACAAAGCAGAGAGTGAGAGAGGGGCGCAGAGGGTGGGGGTGGCTGGCCGCCATAATATCCTCTCCATCATTAACGAAGCTGTCACATTTACAAGGGGCAGCAGAAGGGGAGCGGCACCTGGGGCGGTGCAAGGTTTTGTTATGTATGTTCACAATTAGAATAATGGTCACATATTAGAAATTCAACCTATAAGTCAAAAAACAAACAAAAGCGGCTTTTTTCCGTTCCTTTTTTTTCATCAAACTGTGCTTACATCCTGCCCGTTTTAATTGTTTAAAAGCATATTAAAAATCAGTTGGCAATCTGTCTTCCATGTTTTCTATAATGTAATCTATTTGGTCCTTTTGATGTAAAATTGGAAGAAGCTGCTGCTCAGATGAGGCAAGCAGTCTCGTTTGGAGTCTGGTCTCTGTCAGAGACAGATGAACGTAGCCTATGATCAATGGAGTTTGCAGGACATTTAGTGCCCAGGGTTATGTATGACCCCAGAGAGGTTGTGCACTAACACTAACAAATCAATGGTCAGACCACATTCATTGAATCTGGACAGAGAGCTGGCACGTTCCTGCTGACACTGGAGCCATGGAGGTTGCACATGGCTGGACAGGAAGCCGTAAAGTTATATTATTACAAGCTGCAAGCCTCACTAGTAACAACGTTTTCATTACAACAGATACAAGCGAGCTGTGTCAGACTGTTTATGTATTCTGGCACAGGTTGTCTATGTTAACTACTGTCTGTAGTACAAAGCAGCAGATCAAATGAAGCAAAGAAGCTGCAAACAACAAGCAACTATATTATTAAAACTGATGTTTTTCAGATGATTTGACAACATACCAGTACCCAGTAGAGTAGGAAATTGATCTCAGCAACATCCATTAACAAGTATTCATTAAATTATATTGCACATGCTGTACCATATCAGCCACTCTGAGTGGGGTGTGGCAGCTCATGTGAGATAAGTTCTACCTGAGTGGAAATAAATAACTAGGTGCTGAAGTTAGAAGCACATTTACCTGACACTCCACCAGCAACATACGCTGCCATCATCAGCCCTACAGAGAAGCCAATGTGGACGGTGAGAGGCTCACCCAGGGTGTTTCGACTGAGGGTAGTCTGAGCGACTGAGCCACAGCCAAACAACTGAAAAACAGAAAGGACGCGAACAACAGTTTTTCACTGACATCTGTTAAGTTGACAACAACAAGATAACATAATGAAGAGCATATATGGAACAAGAACAGTTCTGAACACAAGCTTGAGCAGTCTGGAGCTCAATACTAAACAAGATGTCAGACTTGAAACAACTTTTAAGGCAAATATATAGTGTAAAGTAATATATATATATATATACAAAATGCTACTTACAACCAAGACAAATGTCCCCAGGAATTCTGCCAGGAATTCCTTGAGTATTCCATGTTTGAGAGCACAGTGTTGCCTCATGCTTGGCTTTTGTTGTATTTCCATGTATCACTGTGCCAAATGCTGTTAAAACTACCAAATGTTCAGCAGTGTGAATCTCCGGAGTTGATCAGAGCTCTCGTGTCAAATCTCCACCTCTACCCGACTGCAGCCATTCAGCTCAGATCATTGATCCATTTGTACAACCATCACACTCCTTCGTCAGCCTCGTCAACACAAAGAGTTTCATAGCAGACGACAGGCCAAGTGATAGACAGGTGTGATTTGTACTCCATTAAACACCAATTCAAATCAGGTTTTCTTTATTTCTGTGTGTAGTCATCAGTGGTGGCATGTAATTAAGAACGCAGGTACTGTTCTTAAGTAAAAGTTTGAGGTACTTTACTTTTGTGTTTTTCCATTTTGTGCAACTTTATACTTCTACCTCACAACATCTCAGAGGCAAATACTGTAACCTTTACTCCACTACATTTGTCTGACAGCTTTAGTTACTATTTAATTTTCAGATTACAATTTTTCATACGCTTCCTATCCAGTGAAAACCATGTATCTCCTGATTTGGTGATCTTTCTAATGAAGGTTTGAAATGTTCCTTTATGTATTGAGAAAATACTCCCACTTCTTGAGCAAAATTAACAATTTACACCGTACCCTTGGATTAGCTGGAAAATGCATCTTCACTAAGCTGAAAACAGGGCTGTTTTTCTGACCTCATGAAATGTTGAATTTTTAGAGATATGTGGTTCCCACAGGACAGCAACACTAGAAACATATGATGATTTTATAGAACATGATGCATTGCTGTAGAATAAACTAGCTACTAACAACAGTATATAAAGTAGTTAAAATTAGTTCAACCATAAACATCTACAGCAGTAAAATGCTACATACACATTAATGCAGCAGTAACATTAATCCAGAAACATCAGATATAAGAAACAGACAGGGAACATTTTCTGGATAATGAGTACTTATAGTGAAGTACATTGTGCCGCTAATACTTACATAATTTTACGTTTTGAATGCAAGACTTTTACTTTTAGTGGAACATTTTCACAGTGTGGTATTGTTACTTTTAGTTAGGATCTGAATACTTCTACATCTACCACGACTTTACAGTTGGTGTATAAACATGAGAGAATGTTGGGATTGCATTTTAATACATTTATTCATTAGTTTAAGATTTACAGTTTGCACCATATTAACTCACACCAAAAAACAACAACGAATAACTTAGGGAACAAATTAATCAATTTAGTAAAAGTAAATAAGTTTCAAGCCAGTTTCTCTGTTGCACTGAAAAACATGTTTGTCAGATACTGTAGTTACATATGTTGCCACAAGAGGTCAGCCTTGGCAAGGTGCCATGCTATTCACAACTGGAAACATTATGAAATCACACCTGAGCTGTTAATAGAATTATGTTGAATTATGATATCAGTGATTCTTCACAGTAAGTCCAAAGCCCCTTCATAAAGTCCAGAAATGACTGCATTTTGTTGCTATCACACGTCAGTCAATCAGTCAGATCCAAAGTCATCCACATTGTTCACATCGTCCTCCACAACCTTAATCAAAGGAGGTGATTTCCTCTTACGCCTGTTAATGCAAAAAAAACAACATATATATATAAATTATATATATATATATATATTCAATTACTAGAGTTAAAGTACAATGTGATTTGATTTACATTAAACACAGAAACTCAGTGGTCACCTCATCTCATTCCGCAGTGCACTCAGTTGGCCATGAAACTGCTCGTTGGCCTCGATCTGTTCGTCCAGTTCTCTCTGCAGCTTCTTTTTAGCGTGTTCCAGACGCTCGATCTCCTCCTCCGCCTCATCCATCTGCCTCTTCGCCGTCTTCAGTCTCTGAGTCAGCTGCAGAGTTCACAGAAGTGAGATATTGAATCACAAGTCAAGTCGGCTGCTCCCGACAACTTTGTGTTTAAAAGACGTGTCTACCTGGTCTCTCTGGCTCTGCAGGTTGACGTGTTCCTCGTCCGCCTGAATCTTCATCTCCTTCACCTTGCGCTCCAGCCTGCGGTTCACTTGTTGCAGGTTGTTGTTGTCTCTGAGGGCAAAAGCACCAAGAGATCACATCGCTGCTGCAGCTCCCTGTAACTCAACACCTTCCCAGTGTGTTTGGACCAGAGACACTTAACCTTACAACCACAGGGAAAGTGATATGAGTGGGTTCACTGCTCGACAGCCATCAAGTATCTGATGGAGCCATTATCCAAAGTGTCTTTCAAGTGTTATCCTTCACTGGTATATACAAACTGTTTCCATTTATGTCTGCAA